>NC_073388.1:41550514-41894264 GCF_028641065.1 Leucoraja erinaceus
AGAGGAGGAGTTGTGACTGGTTCTATAACAACATTTAAAAGAGTCATAGTCATACGGTGTGGAAACAGGCTCTTCAGCCTAACTTGCCCACACAGACAAACATGTCTCATCTACACTAGTCCCACCTGCCTGCATTTGGCCCATACCCCTCCAAACCTACCCTATCCATGTACCTGTCTAAATGTTTCTTAAACATTGTGATACTACCTGCCTTAACTATTATCTCTGGCAGCTCATTCTGTACACCCACCATCCTTTGTATAAAAAGGTTACCCCTCAAGCTCCTATTAAATCTTCCTCCTCTCACCTTAAACCTATAAAGACATTTGGACAGGTACATGGATAGAAAAGGTTTAGAGGGATATGGCCTAAATGTGGACGGTTGGGACTAGTACAGATGGGGGCATATTGGTTGACGTAGGTAACATGGGCTGAAGGGCCTGTTTGAATGCTATCCAGTCAGCAGAAAGACAATCCATGATTACATTTGAGCCATTTACAGTGTGTAGATACATGATAGTGCATGGAAAAGTATTGTGAAGGATAAATCCGATCAAGGATAGACCGAGGGTCACCAAAGCGGTAGATAGTAGTTCAGCACTGGTCTCTGGTGGTGGTAGAGTGATTCAGTTGCCTGATAAAAGCTGGGAATTTCTTTTTTCTCATTTTCTCATCCACTACCTGCATATATGCCTTCACTTTGCCAACCGCCCCTCTCCCTCCCATCTCCATAAAAATTCTAAATCATGTTTCATGTCTGGAGTTCAGTGGTAATTATATGGATCTTTGATGGAGAAGCAGTTTTAAGATTAGAGAGGCTAGACCGAGAAAAATCTCCAGGATATCAAATATGCTGTACAATACACTGAATAATTAATATTTTTTATCATCCTGCAATGATTAGAATCCTAGTCACTGAACAGAGGTTCTGGGAAATTCATATCTTCCTTCTTGTATTACAAAATATTAGATGTGTACTTGAAAGACCATCAGATAACTTTTTGTCCATATACCTACAAATAAATAGCTGGGAAATTCTTACAACACTAAATCCAGAACGTGAAATAAAAGATTATTCTTTTTGGCTTTGGGGTTAATCAAATCAAAGATTGCTCAGAACGCTGCAATATTTTACAATTTGGTGTGTTAAAGTAGTGAGCATCAATCTTGTACCTGCATCTAATTCTGTGCCCAAAGCATCTCATTAAATACAGGGTAAACCTCATAAAAACCTTTAAGGCAGAGGTGATATACAAAAGCTGTGTGCATGGATGGGTTTAGCTTCATGGTGTGGAAGTTACAGTTAGTGGATAATATAAGGTGAATATGTAAAAACTCATTAAGAAAAAGGGGATGAATGATGTTGGAGCGGCACAGTGATACAGCCGCAGAGTTGCTGCCTTACAGCGCCAGAGACCTATGTTCGATCCTGACTATGGGTGCCGTCTGTACAAAGTTTGTACGTTCTCCCTGTGACTGCGTGGGTTTTATCTGGGTGCTCCGGTTTCCTCTCACACTCCAAAGACGTATAGGCTTGAAGGTTAATTGGTTTCGGTAAAATTGTAAATTTTTCCTAGTCACTAGTAGGATAGTGCTAGTGTATGGGGTGATTGCTGGTTGGCGCAGACTCGGTGGGTTGAAATGCCTGTTTGCGTTGTATCTCTAAAGTAAAGTCTAATGATATCTGTGTCAGGCTGAAGGGCCTGTTCCACACTGTATGACTCCATGACTAAGTGTCTCAAATTATGAGAGACATAGGCAGATGGCCAGAACCTTTTCCCCAATATGGAAAATTTAAATACTAGAGGACATAGATTTAAGGGGGGAGAGGCAAGTTTAAAGGAGATGTGCGGGGCAAGTCACTTTTCACAGACGGTGATGGGTACCTGGGACGCACTACCAGCGATGTGTAGGAAGGAACTGAAGATGTTAGTTTAAACAAAAGATAGACACAAAAAGCTGGAGTAACTCAGCGGGCCAGACAGCGTCTCTGGAAAAAAGGGATAGATGACGCTTTGGGTCGAGACCCTTCTTCAGATAATACCAGGGATGATTGTGAAGGCAGATTCAATAGAGGCTTTTGGATAATCATGTAGATAAATATCTGAAAGGAAATATTTATGTGGAGAAAGGTCATGGGGTCTAATTCCTTAACCTTATTAACAAAGCACAATGGCTGAATAGTTTCCTCCTGTATGATACAATTTGCTGAACGCAAGTTGTGCCCTTTTGGTAAGTTGCGTTGGTAAATAATCGTAACCTCTTTTTGAACCATGAATTTTCTTTTTATAACTGCTGCAGAAGACAAATAATTAAAGCTGTGCTGTTTTTCTGTCAGTAAAGCATGTGATGGCTCCAATTAGTGAAATATAAACAAGCAGCGTAGAATCCCATTCCACTTTAAATCATGTGCAGGGCAAGTCTTTCACACAGAGGGTGGTGGGTGCCTGGAACACACTACCAGGGTCGGTGTTGGAGGCAGATGTGATAGTGGTGTTTAAGAGGTGTTTAGTTTAGTTTAGAGATACAGGGTTGAAACGGTATAGGTCCACCAAATTGTGCCGACCAGCAATCACCGTACACTAGCACTATCCTACACACTAGGGACACTTTTTATTTTACGGAAGCCAATTAACCTACAAACATGTACGTCTTTGGTAACCAGGGCACCCGGAGAAACCCGGAGGTAACCAGAGCACCCGGAGAAAACCCACATGGTCATGGGGAAAACGTGTAAACTCCGTATAGACAGCACCCTTAGTCAGGATCGAACCCGGGTCTCTCGCTCAGTAAGGCAACAATTCTACCACTGCACCACCGTTCCGCCAATTGCCATGTGTGTGGATCAGCATGTGTTTGGGTGTCTAATCGTCGCATTACAGGAAGGATGTGGAGGCTCCAGAGAGGGTGCACAAGGGTTTTGCCAGAACGCTGCCTGGATTAGAAATATTAACTTCAAGGAGTTGAACAAACATCAAGAGTGGTTGGTGCCTGTAGGATGCTACCAATGGTGGTGATAGAGACAGATATGATAGTGGCATTTGCGAGACTATTAGCTAGGCACATGGATATGCAGGAATATGGATCGTGTGCAGGCTGAGTTGACGTGTTTAACATGGAAAATTTGGGCCGAATGGCCTGTTCTTGAGCTATGCTCTATGTTCATGTGTGAATCCCACATTCGTGAAAAATTAACAGGACTATTTTAATATGTCATTCACAGAATAGTAAGCTTCCTTTATTTTTCAGAACTTCAAACTTCATTTCAAGTGGGAAAATGATGCCTCGGCAAGGCCAGCAGCATAATCAAGGATGACTCTCATCCTGGTCACTCCCTCTTTTCCCCTCTCCCATCAGGCAAGAGATACAAAAGTGAAGACGCACACCTCCAGATTCAGAGACAGTTTCTTCCCAGCTGTTATCAGGCAATTAAACCATCCTATCAACAACTAGAGACCAGTCATGACCTACCACCCATCTCATTGGGAACCCCCGTACTATCTTTAATCAGAATTTAATGGACTTTATCTTGCACTAAACATGTTCCCTTTTATCCTGTATCTGTACAAAGAGGACGGATGGATTAAAATCATGTATAGTCTTTCCGCTGACTGGTTAGCAAGGAACAAAAGGTTTTTCGCTGTACCTCAGTACACGTGACAGTAAACTAAACTAAATTTGATTTCTCTTTCTCGATCACAGGGGACAGGCTGAAACTATGTTTAGATTGAAAACAATTACTATTTTACATCAAAACTTCACCAGCTTCAGAATAATCAGGAACATCCTCATGACATGCAAATGTATACAATATTGAAGTCTTCCTGAATATTGTATAGAGCACTGGATATTTACAGACAATCTTGTCGGCATAACTTTAATTATGCTTGGCATTCAAGAAGTTGTATATCTATTGGCAACACCATTAATCCTGAGGAATTTGAAGCATTTCCCTTATTTACTCCATGGTGTTTTTATTTGATTCTGATCCACTGATGTTCCTTTGGATTGAATAGTTACATAGTGATATAAATCTCTCTGACAACAAGCTTTTAATTCTCAGCGTTTCTGCCATCTGAACTGTTGCAAAATCAATCTTTTCTTGCTGCCGAGTATCACTGAATCGGAATAATTTTGTAAAAAATGTCCACAAAGTTTTACTTTCAGCATTCAGCTCCATCAATACAGGGAGAATACATATCTCCCTTGAGAAGATACAAACACTGGAGTAGCTCAGCGGTTCAGTACCATCTCTGGAGAACATGGATGGGTGACGTTTCGGGTCAAAGTCGGGTGACCCGAAACGTCACCTATCCATGTTCTCCAGAGAAGCTGCCTGACCCGCTGAGTTACTCCAGCAGTTTGGGTCCTTTTTTGTTTCCTCACTGGCTCTATAATCCCACTTATTCATAAATGTTTGGAGTATTTTAGTTTGGTTTAGGTAAAGTTACAGCATGGAAACCTTTGCTCCAATGAGTTTGCGCCGTCCAGCAATCCCCACACACTAACACCATCCTAACACCGAGGGTCTTCAATGAGGTAGACCATCCTACACACACTAGGGACAATTTCCAATTTTAGCAAGTGAGTTAGCCTACAAACGTGTAGGTCTTTGGAGTGTGGGAGTAAACCAGAGCTCCCAGAGAAATCCTGCAAAGGCCGTGGGGAGAAGTACAAACTGCATGTAGACAGCACCCATAGTCAGGATCGAACCCGAGTCTCTGGCACTATAAGGCAGCAACTCTACCGATGTGTCACCATGCCACCTCAATGGCAATAGTTCTCTGTTACCCAACATATTCATAAGCTCTAGATTTAAATTCTTTGCACCCAGAAATTTTTATTTTGAAACTATTGTCCCTTAAATGTCTTAAGTATACAAGACATTTTCTGTTTTTATCTCAATGGTCATATCACACTCACTTTGTGTCAACCCAACTCGGTTTCTCCTTCTTGTAACATCTATTCTGGAAGTTCTGGGCACCTTGCCCGAATTAATTGTATTTTTTTTTATTTAAATATAAAATCTAGATTAACCATATAACAATTACAGCACGGAAACAGGCCATCTCGACCCTTCTAGTCCGTGCCGAACACGTATTCTCCCCTAGTCCCATATACCTGTGTACAGACCATAACCCTCCATTCCTTTCCCGTCCTGATAACTATCCAATTTATTTTTAAATGATAAAAACGAACCTGCCTCCACCACCTTCACAGGAAGCGCAAGCTGAAATGTGGGGCGTTAATTGAAAAATAGAGTGAAATGACATCCCAAGTATTCCTAAATTGTTTAGGGCCCTGTCTTCCTGTAAGGATATGAACATTGAATTGGTACTATATATAACAATAACTGTCAGTGATAATTAGCGGATAATGTAAATAAAACTGGCACATTTTGTGCATTTGGCAAGATAACGGGGACTCATGTGATTTAGTTATTTTTCTCAGTGTAATGTTACATTGTATTCACAATGTGTGGTATGGTGTATTATGTGCTGGGCTTGTGCAGAGACTATTAATAGCTCCTTGATGTCTTTTCAAAAAAGCAACAACTGTTATTTTTCATCTGCAATGAAAATTTAGAATCAATAGCACAACGGGAGGCTAGTTGGCCCTTCAGCCTGTTCTGCTGCTCAGTAATATCTTTGTTGGTCTGTGCCCTAACTCCCCGTAACCTCCAGATTCAGAGACAGTTTCTTCCCAGCTGTTATCAGACAACTGAACCACCCTGTCAACAACTAGAGAGCAACCCTGACTGACCATCTACCACATTATGGACCCTCGGACTATCATTCATCTGACTTTACTGGGTTTTATGTAGCACTAAACTTTATTCCCTTTATCCTGTATCTGTACAGTGTAGGCTCGATTGTAATTAAGTATAGTCTATCCGCTGACTGGTTAGCGTGCAATAAAAAGCATTTCACTGTACCTCAATACTCGTAAGGTAAACTAAACTAAGCTGACTAAACTAAACTAAACTGTTTCTGCATATCCTTTAATGATGTTGTTTAATAATTTAATTTAGATCTTAACTCAGCAAATCACCTGGCAACAATTGCCATTTGTGAAGAGCAAGTATCAGCAATTTTTTTTAAAAAGGCAGAAAGTGCGAAATTAACTCAACAGATCAGGCAACATCTCTGGACAACATGGATAGGTGCCATTTCAGGTTGGAGCCCTTCTTAAGACCGAAGAAGGCTCCCGACCTGAAACGTCACCCATCCATGTTCTCCAGAGATCCTGTCTGAGCCGCTAAGTTACTCCAGCATTTTGTGTCTTTTTTAGTTGGGATTTAGTCCCTCATTTGTCATTGTACATGTTGTTATTATTATTAATAGCATTAATAAGGGTAAAGGTCAAAAAGGTAGAAACAAGGGCCTGCAGGTGCTGCTTTCTCAAGGAATAACACAGTGCTGGAGTGACTGGAGGGCGGTCACGGTGGCGCAGCGGTAGAGTTGCTGCCTTACTGTGAAGGCAGTGCCAGAGACCCAGGTTCGATCCTGATTACAGGTGCTGTCTGTACGGAGTTTTAAGTTCTCCCCGTGATCTGCGTGGGCTTTCTCCGAGATCTTAAGTTTCCTCCCACAGTCCAAAGACGTGCATGTTTGTAGGTTAATTGGCTTGGTAAATGTAAAAATTGTCCCCAGTGGGTGTAGGATAGTGTTAATGTGCGGGGATCACTGTTCGGCACGGACCCGGTGGGTCGAAGGGCCTGTATCTGCGCTGTATCTCTAAACTAAACTAAACTAACTGAGCGGGTCAGGCAGCATCTCTTGAGAACATGGGTAGATGATGATTTCTTTCAAGGGAATAGTCAGAACCTTTCTCCTTGGGTGGAAATGTCAAACTCTAGAGGGCATGGCTTAAAGGCAAAGTTTATGAGCGGGGCAAGTTTTTACTCAGTGGTGGATGTCTAGACCACGCTGCCAGGGCTGGTGGTGAAGCCAGATACAATAGTGGCTTTAGATAGAAATATTTCATTTACAGGGGATATGTATCATGTGCAAGCAGATGATAGTTTATCTTGGCATTGTATTCAACACAGACATTGTAGGTCGTAGAGTTTGTTCTTGTGCTGTAATGTTTAGACTTTAGACTTTAAAGATACAGCACAGAAACAGACCCTTCAGCCCACCCAGTCTGTGCTGACCAGTGATCACTCTGTGCACAATGCAGCTTCAATGATCGGATACATCCACACTAGTCTCTACAGGGAAGAGATAGATAACTGTATAACAGGGGGTGTGGGGGGGGGGGGGGGGGGGGGGGGGGGGGGGGGAACAAAACAAACCTGGCTTATAAAGATTAAACTATCTTTTTGTCACTATTTCTGAGTAATAGTAGGCTGTAAGATTAGGGACTAGAGACTTCCTTAGCTCCTTAGTGCCAGCACAGACATAACTCCCAGAAAATTCAATAGTTCCCTTTACCTGGGCTTAACGACATGCTTTCAGTATTGTTTTCAATATCATGCTACAAGCTGGGGTTCACAGTATCACTGCTCATGAATTTGAAAGGGTCACAGAGGGAAAGAGAGAAAGCGAGGGAGAGGGGGAGAAAGAGGAAGAGTGAGACCATTCAGCCCATCATGGCTTGGCTAAACTATCCTATTTCTCCCATCTTGTCCAATGGCTCGTAGGTAGACAAAATACTGGAGAAACTCAGCGGGTGAGACAGCATCTATGGAACAAAGGAAATAGGCAACGTTTCGGTTCGAAACCCTTCTTCAGACCAATGGCTCTGCATTTTTCCTGTTTGCTGGAATCTTCAGAAAAACAGTACTGAAGGGTTAGGCAGACCTGAAGAGGGAATGGACAGGCAACATTTCAGGATGGGATGTGTCTGAGGAAGGGTCACGACCCGAAAAATGTCACTTATTCCTTTTCTCCAGAGATGCTGCCTGACCTATTGAGTTCCTCCAGCACTTTGTGTTTTGCTCATGATTCAGAATCTTCAGTTCTGTTTGTCTCTCTTTCGAAAGTTACCTTGTTGCTGCAGCCTTGGACAGTCCATTTCACATCATTATATCTCACTGTTTAAAATTCTTCACATCCCGCCTGCAGCTCTTTACCTAATTAGCTTTAATCTGTGCTGGAGGAACTCAATAGGTCAAGCCACTCATAGAGTCAAACAGCACAGATACAGGTCCTTTGGACCAGCTTGCCCAATATACCCTATCTTAACTAATCCCTCCTGCCTGCATTTGGCCGATATCCCTCTAAACCTGTCCTATCCATGTACCTGTCCAAGTGTCTTTTAAATGTTGTGATAGTACCTGCCAGAACTACCTCCTCTGGTAGCTTGTTCCATATACCCACCACCCTCTGCATGAAATGGTTGCCTTCAGTTTCCTATTAAATCTTTCCCCTCTCATTTTAAAACTATGGTTCTTGATTGCCCTATGCTGTGTGAAAGACTCTGCACATCAACCCTACCCTATGTATTCCCCTCATGATCATTTACACTGTACTGCATTCCCTCAGAACTTTGTTTTTGGCTCAAGATTCTAACATTTGGAATTTCTTGATTTGCTAGCTTAGAGGCAGCACAGTGGGGCAGCGGTAGAGTTGGTGCCTTACATGCCAGAGACTCGGGTTTAATCCTGACTGTACAGAGTTTACATGCTCTCCTTGAGACCGTGTGGGTTTTATCCGGGTGCTCCAGTTTCCCCCAACATTCCAAAGACGTGCGGGTCAATTATCTTCTGTAAATTGTCCCTAGTGTGTAGTATACCACCAGTGTATGGGTGATTGTTGTTCAGTGTGGACTCGGTGGGCCGAAGGACCCGTTTCCTTGTTGTATCTTTAGACTTAATTAAGCTAAATCTCTGGCACCTGAACTTCACAGAGCAAAAAACAACTCCTTGTGATTCTGAGCTGTTAATTCGCCTGTGAATTTTCTCTGCAGTAGGGTGAAGAGCCTCTCTCTTTGACATGCGGCACAGTGGTTGAGTTGCTGCCTTTCAGTGCCAGAGACCCAGGTTCGATCCTGATTACGGGTACTGGCTGTAGAGTTTGTACGTTCTCCATGTGCTCCAGTTTCCTCTCACACTCCAAGGACACAGGTTTGTAGGTGAATTGTCTTCTGTAAATTGCCCCTAGTGTGTAGTATAGACCCAGTCTTGGACAGTCCATTTCACTGATAGATAGTCGGCATGGACTTGGTGGGCCGAGGCCAAAGTTCCTCCAGCACTATGTGTTTTGTACCAGATTCCAGCATCTGCAGATTTTTAGTTCTCTAGCTTAAATCTCTGGCAGCTGAGCCTCCCAGAGCAAGAAACAACTCAGCAATACGATACGATACGATAGGACTTTATTTATCCCAGGAGGGAAATTGATCTGCCAACAGTCATAAAAACACAAAATACATGAAACGTGAAATTAAAGTGGAATGAGTGGAAAGGATTCGGGATGTGCAAAGATTGGGGAGGGGGGAGGGAATCTATCTCAGTCTACCCCACGCAGAAGGGGGAGGAGTTGCACAGTTTGATAGCCACAGGGAAGATGAATCTCCTGTGGCGTTCCGTCCTGCATCTTGGTGGAGCCAGTCTTTTGCTGAAGGCACCCCTCAGGTTGACCAGTGTATCATGGAGGGGGTGAGCTGTATTACACACTGATCAACAATAAACAAGCTCCTCTTTATTCTGAGCTGTTAAATTGCCTCTGAATTTACTCTGTAGAAAAGTTCTCGCTGAAGAGCCCCATTTGCTCCACTCTCACACTATTAGCTTATTCAACTCCCCACCAGAGTCTTCCTCCCCCCTATACGATAGGGTAAATTTACATTGGCCAATTAACTGATCAACCTGCATTCCCTTGCAATGTGGGAGGAAACCAATGCGATCACAGGGAGAACGTGCAAACCCCACATATACAGAGCCAGAGGTCAGGATAGAACCTCGGCCTCTGGAACCGTGAGGCAATGGCGCTACTAGTTACACCACCGTGCCGTTCACAGTGTACAGAACACATTCATGGAATTCATTCTTTTCCTGCAAAGGAATCTTAAGTTACAAAGGCTGTTTGACATCTGAATGTCTGCATTTAATTTTCGAGGAAAGAATCAGGAGAGAATTGTTTCTGAAGAAGAGTCTCAACCCGAAATACCACCCATTCCCTCTACAGAGATGCTGCCTATCCCACTGAGTTACTCCAGCATTTTGTGTCCATCTTGGGTGTAAACCAGCATCTGTAGTTCCTTCCTACATATTCCATCTACTCCACTGTGAAATCTCCCCAAGGTGTGGCTACTTTGAAGGAGTCCTTCTCCTCTCTCAGACGAGAGAATCTGATGAAGTGACTTGACCTAAACGTCACCCATTTCTTTATTCCAGAGATGCTGCCTGCCCCCGGAGTTACTCCAGCATTTTATGTCTATCTTCAGGGAAGAATTGTTGCCAGGTCAGAATGAGTGGCGTTGAGTTGGATGGAAAGTAGAGGCTTCTGCATATTCACTGACATTGGAAAGTACAAAGTTTAAATTGGCACACATGGAATTCAGAAGGTTGAGGCAGAGCGGAGGTTGTTTCCATGATGGGTCAATGTGATGGGCCAATTAAAGAACGTCAGAAGTGTGTGCAGATGAGATGCAAATGAAAGCAGACACATTGCAGATGAAAACAGATGGCCCCATGAAGAGAAACAGATGAGTTTGCACACTGACTGGATGATAAAAACAAATAGGCTGCAGATGGCAATGGATGACCCTGCATACAGAGGAGAGGGGCAGCTACGGGAAGTCCACCAGGAACACCAGAGGCAGCTAGTTCAAGCTCAGGTCAGAATCGGGCTGAGGTTGCAAACTGAGAATGATCCCAAGAATGATTGGGTTAACATATGATACCCGTTTGACAGCACTGGGTCTGTACTCGCTGGAGTTTAGTAGGACTAAAGGAGACCTAATTGAAACTTACCGAATAGTGAAAAGGCCTGGATATAGTGGATGTGTAGAAGATGTTTCCACTAGTGGGAGAGCCTAGGATCAGAGGCCATAGCCTTAGGATAAAAGGACGTACTGTACGTGCCTTTAGAAAAGAGATTAGGAGGAATTTCTTTGATCAGAGGGTGGTGAATCTGTGGAATTAAGCACCACAGAAGGCCAGGTCAATGGATATTTTCAGGCGGAGATTGACAGATTCCTGATTAGTACGGGTGTCAGGGGTTATGGGGAGAAGACAGGTGATTGGGGTTGAGAGGGAAAGATAGAACAGTCATGATTGCATGGTGGAGTAGACGTGATAGGCCAATTGGCTTAATTCTGCTCCTCTAACTTATAGAACCTATGAATGGAATCTTGGACAGAATGGACGAGTTGGGCCGAAGTGCCTGATTCCGTGTGTTATGACTCGCTATGGTTCAATGAAGCTTTATTGTCACTGTCCAGTAGAATATTGCCATACCTAAGCACATTCTGATCCTTCAGAAAAGGATTCAACCCGAAACATCACCCATTCCTACTCTCCAGAGATGCTGCCTGTCCCGCTGAGTTACTCCAGTATTTTGTGTCGACCTTTGGACATAGACTGTGTTGACTTTTGTTTAATTATGTTTAAGTATTTTCACCTCTGTGCCACTGTAATTTGTGTTCCCCATTGAGTTTCCTATTTAAATGTTATTGTTAATCTCTGTCTTTGTTCAGTCTTGGATTTTCCCGTCATGCAGGGTCTTGTATGCTTGTGGTTCCCTATGCTGAGCATTGTAGTCTTTTTTGTAATTAGGATTCTAGTAAAAGCTTTTTTGAGTTTAACTTACTCATACAGCATGGAAAACAGGCCCTTCAGCCCGTACACTAGCACTATCTTAAACACTAGGGGCAATTTACAATTTTACTAAACCTGATAAACCTACAAACCTGTACGCCTTTGGAGTGTGGGAGAAAACCAACGCGGCCACAGGGGGAACGTACTAACTCCGTACAGACAGCACCCGTAGTCAGGATTGAAACTGAGTCTCTAGCACTGTAAGGCAGCAACTCTACGCCACTGTGCTGCCTCTTATTTCCTATAAGACTATATGATATCAGTGTGGTTGGAAGGGATTGTTGGCATTGCTGGAGCCATGCAGAAACTGAGCTGGATGTAAGAGATCACATACCATTGTTTGGAAGAAGATTAATAGTTTTTTTTCCTTGTATCCTTGCCAGCAATTCCCCCCTCGACCAATGTTACCAGATCACTTTGTTGATCTCAGTCTTCTTTGGTGGACTTTAATTTGCACAAATTAGCTTGACTGCTGTCCACGCACAACAGTGAAGGTATTTTACAAGTGACTTATTGAGGATGATACAATTTGCAGTGTCTTAAGGATAAGGAAGGCAATCATAATGCACATTTGTTATTAAGATTACCTCATACTCTGAATCATACCTAGTGGTACAGGCACACCCTGAAAATGGTGACACAGGTAGACAGGGTGGCAACAAATGTGTCTGGCACACTTGCCTTCATTGATCAGGGCACTGAGGACAAGAAAACATATTTTGCTTGGGCAGCTTTCAACCCAGCGGTATGAACGTTGATTTGTCTAATTTAACGTTACTCCTGCTTTCCCTCCCCTCCCCTCTTATGCCCCCAGCCATCCTCCACCCTGGTCGCCCTATCACTTCCACTGGTCGCATTCTATTATCCTTCTTGCTATCACACTTTCCCCAACCAACAATGGGCCATTATGGGCTCCACCCTTCCTGAGTTGTTTAAGAAGGAACTACAGATGCTGGAAAATTGAAGGTAAACAAAAATGCTGGAGAAACTCAGTGGGTGAGCAGCATATATGGAGCGAAGGAAATAGGCAACGTTTCGGGTCGAGACCCTTCTTCAGACCCTTTGAAAAAGCGTCTCGACCCGAAACCGCCTATTTCCTTCGCTCCATAGATGCTGCCTCACCCGCTGAGTTTCTCCAGCATTTATGTCACCCTTCCTGAGTTCATCAGTTGCTGGCCCTGATTTGTTCTTGCCTTTTCCTGCTGGACTCAAGGGCTTTGTTATCAGTAAAGTGTTGACTCGGTGGGCTTAAGGTCTTGTTTCCATGCTGGGCGAGCAGGCCTTTTTTCTCTCTGGAGTGAAGAAGGCTGAAGGGTGCCCTTACTGAGATATACAAAATCATGGGAGTCATGGAAGGTAAATGGTCACAATCTGTTTCATAGGGTAAAGGCATCTTAAGCTAGAGGGCATTGGTTTATGGTGAGAGGAGGAAAATTTACATGGTGCCTGAGGGGCAATTTCTTCACAAAGGCTAGAGGGTGGCACAGTTGCACAGTGGTAGAGTCGCTGTCTTACAGCGCCAGAGATCTAGGTTCGATACTGACTATGGGTGCTGTCTGTACAGAGTTTGTTGGTTCTCCCTGTGACCACATGCGTTTTTTTTTGGGTGCTCCAGGTTCCTCCCACACAACAAAGATGTGCAGGTTTGTGGGTTAATTGGCTTCGGTAAAATTTGTAGATTGTCCACAGTGTGTGGTGCTGGTGTACGGGGATCGCTGGTCTGTGCGGGCTCGGTGGGCCGAAAGGCCTAAGTGCTGTAATTCTAAACTAAGCTAAACTTACATTGTGGTTGGTATATATGGAACGGGCTGCCAGAGGAAGCTCTAGATGAGGTGCAATGACAACATTTAGATACAGAGAGAGAGTCATACAGTAGGGAAAAGGCTCTTCAACCCCAACTTGTCCATGGTAAGGTGCCCCATGTATGGTGGTCCCATTAGCCTGCGTTTGGCCCATAGCCATCTAAACCATTCTTATCCAGTTACCTGTCCAAGTGCCTTTTAAATGCTGTTATATAAAATACATTTAGACAGGTACAAGGAGAGGAAAGGCTTAGAGGAATAGGGATACAATGCAGCAAATGGGACTTGGTCAGCTACAATACCTGGTCGGCATGGACAGGTTGGGCTGAAGGACCTGTTTCTGTGCTGTAAGACTCCACGCATCTATGTTGTTATCATGATTCTTATCCATTGCTCAATCTTGGATGAATACAATGCTGGGATTGTATTGGGTTAATTCCACCCCTTGCCCTCCACTCCCTCCACTCACCCCTACGCCCCACCTGGACTCCCACCTATTTCTCCCCTCTGATGTCATTCTCGTGCCACCGTGCTACCCATATGCCCCTGTCCCACTTAGGAAACCTGAATGGAAACCTCTGGAGACTTTGCGCCCCACCCAAGGTTTCCGTGCGGTTCCCGAAGGTTTTTGTCCAGTCTCCCTACCTGCTTCCACTACCTGCAACCTCTGGCAACCACCTGCATCCTCTGGGAACCGCACGGAAACCTTCGGTGGGGCGCAAAGTCTCCAGAGGTTTCCGTTCAGGTTTCCTAAGTGGGACAGGGGCATTATGCCCCAACTCCCCCCACAGCTCAGGCCCTCAGGTCCAGACAATTCTCTCGCAAATCCAATATTCAACGAGAACTCCAGCGGCTTCTGTTGAAAACAGGTTAAATTTCTCCAGTCAGTGGGAAAAAAGTTACATGCAATTTATGTGCAGAAAATCAATAATTCGATGTGCCGTGGTGATCAAGCTTATCTGCCTGATGATCTTCACATTGGCTGCCTCTCACGTTGCCACCACATGCAGTCTAGAAAGTGTGACAACTATGCCATGAGAAAGCCCAACTCTCGGAGGCGGGAGAGATGAGAGCAACAGTGCTAATTGTTGCCAGATCCTAATAGATTAATTATTTATGCAGGTGTACACAATTACATTATAACATATGAAGGGCCCAGATGCGTGTTTAATAATGCAGCAAATATTGTGCCTAAAACAGCGGGGAAGGTGAGATGAAGCAACATCTAGGGAAACAAGCAGGTAGTGTTGAATTCTCAGTGCTCCTCTGCGATACACTTATACTGTATCTCTTCCCTGACAGCTCTCTTTATTAATTGATCGGGCAATCAATGATACAACGGGGGAAGTGGGGGTTTACATTAAATTAGCAATCATGACCCTACCTGGACAGATGATGTATCTATAAATAGAAATAAAGCAGGCAAAGTGGTTTATGTTTACTTATATTATGCGTGGTGATAAGAAGGAAGTGCAGATGCTGGTTTTAGAGTTTAGAGTTTAGAAATACAGCGCTGAAACGGGTCCATCGGTCCACCGAGTCCACGCCGACCAGCGATCCCCGCACATTAACACTGTCCTGCACACACTAGGGACAATTTTAATTCATACCAAGTCAATTAACCTACAAACCTGTACCTCTTTAGAGTTCTGTACCAAAGATAGAAGCATCTCTTGAGAAAATGGATAGATGACATTTTGGGTTGGGAGCCTTCTTTAGACTGCACCTATGCTGTATCGTTCTGTGTTCTACGCTCTATGTTCCATCGTCTGTCACATGTGATGATAATGGAAAATTTGGGATGCCATTGGAAACGGACCTCCCAGAGGAAACCCACGTGGTCAACCCACCCACCGGGAGAATGTACAAACTCTGTACAGACAGCACCTGTTGTCTGGATTGAACCTGGGTCTCTGGCACTACGAGGCAGCACGTCTACCGCTGTGCCACTGTGCTGCACTGACCTACCTGGGTCAACCAGCCTCTGTGGAAGGAATGGACGGATGTCGTTTTGGATCGGGACTTTTCTTCAGACTGAATCATTCCAGAGGACCCGGAGATAACCCACGCGGTCACAGAGAGAACGTACAAACCCCGTACAGACAGTACCTGTAGTCAGGATCGAACCCCGTCTCTACCGCTGAGCACTCTGCTGCCCTAAGGCTGTCCCACTGCGGCGACCCAATCCGCTAGTTAAGAAGAATGTCTTCGACCTTCAAGCTCGAGCGCACTTGCCTGGAAAACCTTGAGCTGGATCGATCGTCAGCATTGAAACCACGAGCAGGGTCGACCGACCGCGCACACACACACACACACACACACACACACACACGCACACACGCACATCGCAAAGGCGGGGGCCATGGAAAGCGGGGGAGCACTCTGAATTTCATACCCGCGATGAAGAGGAAGGTAAAAAACAGCTGCACATTGTACTGTAAGTCCTTTTTAGAGAGCGGGGGGGGGGGGGGGGGGGGGGGGGGGGGGGGGGGGGGTGGAGACACATTTTAAGAAGTATAATAAAGTTTAGCGGGCATTTTACCTACCGGTTGGTTTTCCTTGGTCCTGAAAACTCCAATGAGCCAATCAAAATGCTCAGTCAGTGAAGGAGATTGCCTACGGCTGCCCTCAACTGCCTGTAACTAAATAGCGACCCATCTCCACTGCACTATGAGTTAAAAAGAACCATGCTGACCACATTTTACTCGTGGAAAATCTTTCGACATGTTGAAAATCTTTCCGTGACCTTGCTGAGGCCGTGAGTATTCGGGAACTTCCTTCGAGCATGAAGAAGTGTTCCAGTTACCTCATTGGACCTCCTAGGACCACGTGTCAACCATGCTGCGAGTTTGAGTCGAGGGAAAACTCTTCTAAACTTGCAGATTAGGTCGCCGCAGTGGGACAGCCCCTTGAGAGTGTGAGGATGGTAAATGGAGGTTGGCGACGGGGAGGGCAGATCATTGTATCAATGCCTAAATCAACAAATGTGGCAAGAGTTATCAATTATGTCGGAGCGGGCGAGAGTGAAAAATAATATGTATGTATGCCTCTGTTCCAAAAAAATATAGCTTCAAATGCTTTAATGGGTTTGCAATCTGCGTCAGGTTTGATGTCCGTCTAAATTCGTCGCCAGGACATTGACAGCTCAGCTGTCCAATTTATAGCAGATTCATCAAAATGCTGGCAGTTATTACCCGAATTGCAGCACATTAGTAAGCCTGCTGTATAATCTAATGAAGCCCATTATCCACATCCACTAAAGAGTGGAAGTCTCACCTACAGTGGAATTGGATGCTACAGATTTACCACCTTACAGTTCAGCTGAGAGCTTTTTATGAAGCTTCCTTCCGGATATACCAGCTACCTGGTATACTCTAAAAGGTCCTGACAGGAAACATCACCTATTCATGCTCTCCAGAGATGTTGGAAGATCGCTTAGTTACTCCAGCACTTTCTGGCTTTTTTTCCCCCAACCTTAACCTGAGGCTTTATAAGGCACTGGTCAGACCACAATTGAAGTATTATGAACAGTTTTGGGCCCCATATCTGAGGAAGGATATGCTGGCAAGGGAGTGGTGGCTTTTGTGGACTTTAGAGATACAGAGCGGAAACAGGCCCTTCGGCCCACCGAGTCTGCACCGCACACTATAGATATAGATAGATATGCCATTTATTGTCACTATACATGTACAGTGAAACTGAAAGCTGCTCGTACTCAGTGCATACATACAATTTTACACAAAAAACAAGAAACAGAAAAACAAAACAGAAGGGAGATGGGGCGGGGGGGAATAGGTGCACAAATTCTATGGCGCTACATACATATATACATATATACAGATGGAAGTCCGTGTTGGGCGGTGTAGTCAGTGCATGTGTGGATTTGAATTTATGGTAGATATAATTCCTGAGTCTGTTTGTCCTGGATTTGATGCACCTATAGCGCCTTCCAGAGGGCAGCAGGTCGAACAGTCCAAACGCAGGATGGGAGCTGTCTTTGGTGATCTTCTTTGCCCTGCTAAGGCAGCGGGAGGTGTAGATGTCCATCAGGGAGGGGAGAGGGCAACCAATGATCCTCTGCACACTCCTCTATCCTACACACTAGGGACGATTTACAATTATTTTTACCAGAGTGAACTAACTGACATGCCTGCATATCTTTGGAGTGTGGGAGGAAACCAAAGCACCCTGAGTAAAGTTACATGGCCACAGGGAGAACGTATAAACTCTCTACAGAAAGCACCCGTAGCCAGGATCTCTGGCACTGTGTGGCAGCAGCTCTACCATTGTGCCACTGTTCTTCCCTCTGTGCCATCCTGATGTTGCATTTGGTCTATTGGAGAGCGGCAACTTCAATGGTTGTACACACCCCCAGGATGGGTGGCAGTCTGCGGCATTTGTGGGAGGCACAACCTATTCTGTATGCCGTGTGTTCTTCCTGTCAACTCTTTTCTCCCCTTGCACAGAGTATTTTCTTCCCTTTGCTTTGTTTTTTGGTATCGTGTTTGAGGTTCCACTGACTGCAATGCTGAGTAGCTGTTTCCCAGTGGCTCCTGTTGATATTCAATGCCTTAAGGCCCCCGTTACAGATGTGCTTGCAGTACAGATACAGGTGTACAATTTTCCTCTTTCCCTGAGGCTGGCTTTCAGCCAAATACATTTTTAGTTTTTAGTTTAGTTTAGAGATACAGCGTGGAAACAGACCCTTCGGCCCGTACATGGAGAACAAATGTTGGTTAGCTTTATGTCCCACCAACAAAACAACATTGAGGACCAAGTCACCAAACCCAGTAAGATTCACAGAAGAAGTTTGGGGTGGGGAGGGACTCGGATTCTTGGGTTTTGTTACGGAAGTGGACCAATATTTGTATTGGGGGTTGTGAATTGGTGAACAGAGATGATTTACACATTGAAAGACACAAAAATGCTGGAAAAACTCAACGGGTCAGGCAGCATCTTAGGAGAACATGGATAGGTGATGTCTCCAGTTGGGTGTGAAGAATGTTTCTGATCCAACATGTCACCTATCCGTGTTCTCCAGAGATGCTGCCTGACCTGCTGAGCTACTCCAGCACTGGAGTAAACCAGTATCTGCAGGTCTTTGTATCTAGATTTACACATTGCTTAGTTTAGTTTAGTTTAATTTAGAGATACAGTGTGGAAACAGGCTACAAAGAAAGCTGCACGTCTTTGGAATGTGAAGGAAACCAGAGCACCCAGAGAAAACAAATGCGGTCTCAGTGAGAACATATAAACTCCGTACAGACAGCACTGGTAGTCAGGATCAAACCCAGGTCCCTGGCACTGTAAGGCAGCAACTCTTCCACTGTAGCATTGCCCCTTTGGAAATTTCTTGGAAATCTTGACATCTTTTTGAATTCTCTCAATCTTCAGCCACTGAAAATTCCCCAAATCATCAAATGGTGTTCTCTCATCAAATATCTGCTAATTTCCCATCCAGAGGTTATTTAGTATTTAGTGATCTTTTACAGCTTATGAATTAACATTTTTTCTTTTTCGAAAAATAATATTTATTCAGAACTAAATTTACATACAAAGCAAATCGTTCAGTGTCTCTACACTGAATAAGGATGGGTGACGTTTGGGTCGGGACCCTTCTTCAGACTGAAAGTAGGTGGTGGGTGGGGGTGAAGAGCTAGAGGCGAGAAAAGGCCAAGATCAATTAGGGGTGGCAACAGATGACCCCAGGCATGGAGGTTCCCTGATAGGCTCAGGATGGTGTAATCCCAAGAATGATACATTGTTGTGAACAGTGGAGCTATTTCACAGATTTTAGTGGAGGAATGGGGGGGGGGGGGGGGGGGGGGGGGGGGGGGGGGGGGGGGGGGGGGGGGGGGGGGGGGGGGGGGGGGGGGGGGGGGGGGGTTGAGGATGGGGGTTGAGGATGAGGATGGAGAGGATGGAGGGCCATGTTTGTACAAGCTACATAAAATTAGAGAATTCAACATTAATGCCATTGAGTTAAAACTAACTACCCAAGCAAAATACAAGATGCTGTTCCTCCATTTTTGCCTGTGGCCTCATTCTTCCAATGGAGGAGGCCTAGAACAGAAAGGTGTGTGGGATTGGAAAGGGGAATTAAAATGGTTCACAACCGGGAGATTCAGAAGGCCTCAGCAGCCCTAGCAGAAGTGTTCAGCAAAATCGTCACCGAGTCTATACTTTGTTCAGGAGTACATTTGTCCTGCCCCATCACCTCTCTTTTGTAGTTTTCTCCTCACTACAATCAGATGAAAAAGGGTCCCATCCCAAAATGTCACCTATCCATTCCCTCCCTAGATGTTGCCTGAGCCAGTGCTTTGTGTTTCTCAATTATACATGTAAAGTCCTTGCAATCGTTGGATTTCCTGCATTCCCTCGCCATTAGGAATGAGATGAGGAAGAATTTCTTTATTCAGACGGTGGTGAATCTGTGGAATTATTTGCTACAGAAGGCTGTAGCGGCCAAGTCAATGGATATCTTTAAGGCAAAGATGGATAGTTCTTGATTAGAACAGGTGTCAGGGGTTATGGAGAGAAGGCAGGAGAATGGAGATAGGAGGGAGAGATAGATCAGCCTTGATTGAATGGCGGAGTAGACTTGATGGGTCGAATGGCCTAATTTGGCTCCTATCCTTTATGATCTTATGAGATCACTAATCCCGGCAGCTGTCAACTTGGCCACCACTTTTATGCATTTACTGTGTTTGTCCATTATCTGCTGATTTATTGCTTACTTTAGATTAGATTAGATTTAGATTAGATTTGTTTATTGTCATTCAGACCTTTCGGTCTGAACAAAGTTTTGTTTCCCTGCAGTCATACATATAATTTAAAAAATGACAAAAACACACAATCAACACAAATTTAACATCCACCACAGTGAGTTCACCAAACACCTCCTCACTGTGGTGGAAGGCAAAATCTTAAAGTCTCTGTCTCTTCCCTCTTTGTTCTCCCTCTGCGCCGAGGCGACGGCTCAAACTCTGCGGGTGGTCGCTGCCTCCGCCACAGCTGCAGGGCCGAGCCGGGTCTCCGCTGCCACTGCTGCTGCTGCCGCCGCTACAGCTTCGGGGCCGAGTCGGGTCTCCGCCGCCTCCGCCACAGCTCCAGGACCGAGTCGGATCTCCGCCACTGCTGCCGCCGCTACAGCTCCGATGCCGCCAGCTCCGCCATTAGGCCTCGGCGCAGACGTAGACGGGGATGGGGAATACGACCGAAGAAAAAGTCGCATTCCCCGAAGGAAGAGACCAAAGCATGTTTCTCCCACCCCACCCACACACATATACAACTTAATAAAACAAAAATTAACTAAAACATGACAAGGAACAAAACGAGTTTGGTGGTGAATATTGATGGTCACCATTTTCACTCCAGTACTCAACTAACTTGCATTTTTGTTAACCAGAGGCTACAAAATTATATTTTATTCAAAGGTAAAGCAGTCCTGTTTCTAGAGCCGTCAATTTACAGCAGCCAATTAACCTACAAACCCGTGTGTCTTTGGGATGTGGGAGGAAACTGGAGCACCCGGAGAAAACCCTCATGGTCACAGGGAGAACAGGCAAATGTTATAGAGATAGCATCAGTAGGCAGGATAGAACCTGAGTCTATCGCGCTATAAGGCAGCAACTCTAGCACTACGCCATTCTGTCATCATATGTACCAGCAACTGAAAAATGAATACATGTAGCAGTGTAACAGGTATATAAGCGCAGTATTCATAGATAACATAATAAACAACAAAAATTATTAAGTTTGTTCAAGAAGGAAGAAGTTCAGTCTGAAGGTGGGTTTCGGCCCGAAACGTTGCCAATTTCCTTCGCTCCGTAGGTGCTGCCGCAACCGCTGAGTTTCTCCAGTATTTTTGTCTACCAACAAAAATTATTAAATTAGAAACCCCGATATTTGTGCAAAAAACCCAAAGTTCTTCATGCAAGGATCCATTCAGGATCCAATTGGGCAGCATAGTGTTGTAGCGGGTAGAGCTGCTGCAACACAGCGCCAGAGACCCGGGTTTGATTCTGACCTAGAGTGCTGTCTGTGTGGAGTTGGCACATTCTCCCTGTGACCGCGTGGGTTTCCTCCCGGAGTTCCAGTTACCTCCCACATCCCAAAGACACATGGGTTTGTAGGTTAATTGGCTTCTGTAAATTCCCCAAAGTGTGTAAGGAATGGATGCAGGGGTTACTGCAGAACTAGTGTGAATGGGTGATCAATGGTCAGTGTGGGCTGAAGGGCCTATTTCCATGCCGTAACTCTAAAGTAAACAATCAAGGCAGTTCATACGTAGTTCATAGCATCATCAACATCAGCTATAAGTGCCAGAGCCACAGTAAAACACCATTGTTTATTGCCCATCACAAGCTCTGTCCTTTGTAATGGATGGTCTATTATCTGTGCTTGTGGGGATTGTCTGTGATTAAGGATTTGGGGATTTCAAGATATTCCTTCTCACAACACTGGTCAAGAGAGCCCAGAAGCGACTACACCCTCTCCGAAGACTACGGAAAGCAGGTCTCCCCACTAAACACCTACAAACTTTTTATAGGGGGACAATCGAGAGCACATTAACCTACGGCATCACTTCCTGGTTCGGGAGCTGCAAGGCGTACGAACGGCACCAACTAGACAGGATTGTGAAGACCGCCAGCAGGATTATTGGTGCTCCACTCCCTTTCCTGCTGGACATATACAGGAAGAGATGTATCAGCAGAGCCATCTCCATCATCAAAGACCCCTACCACCCATCGCATCACATATTCTCCATCCTGCCATCTGGGAAGAGGTACAGGAGCATTAGCTGCAAAACCAGCAGGATGCTCCTCAGCTTCTTCCCGCAGGCTATAAGACTGATAAACGGACTTTGCCCCCTGCCAAAGTATCGCGCACCAACCACCAACCTGGACACACTGCAGCAGAGCCACTGTCGTGCCGCTGCCGATCGGAACGCCTGTTGATGTTTAGTAGAGAGTAGAGTGTTTAATTTGTTCATGATATATGTATTTTTATTTCTATTTATTTTTTACTGCACACTGAATGGACACTGGTTGAGCAACGTTTTTTTGTTTCCTCTGGGTATGTGAGTACTCAGGAAAATGACAATAACGATATACTATACTATACAAAGCCTTGAGTGAAAGGACATTTACTGATTTATTGCGGTCACTGTAAGCATCTCACACACAGCAAGTCCAGCCACACTTCCAGAGCCCTCATCACAAACAGATGGGGACTGGTGTCTAAATTGTGAAAGATTTAGTTTAGTGATACAGTATGGAAATAGGCCCCTTGGCCCACCGAGTCAACCCAGACCACATTAGATCACACTAGCTCTAAGTTATTCCACTCTCATCAACTTCCTACACACTCGGGGCAATTTACAGAGGGTAATTAACCTTCAAACCCGTTCATCTTTGGGATGTGGGAGGAAACCGGAGCAAACCCACGCTGCCACAGGGAGAACTTGCGAACTCCACACAGACAGTATCCAAGATCAGGATCGAACCCAGGTCACTGATGCTGTGAGACAGTAACTACACCAGCTGCGTCACTGTGCCACCCTAGTTACTCCAGCACTTTGTGTCTTTTTCCATGAGTGCTAAGGACAAGGCTGAAGGGCTTGTGCACCCACGTTTAGATTAGTTTAGTTTATTGTCACGTGCACTGAACTTGTGGAAAGTTGAAATCAGGAGCAGGAGGAGGTAACTTTGTGCCTGAAGACTGCTCCTCCGTTTGGCTGGTTTAGTTCAGTTTAGTTTAGAGCTTGGTTAGAGTAGATGTTGAGAGGATGTTTCCACCAATGCGAGAGTCTAAGACTAGAGGTTATAGCCTTAGAATTAAAGGACATTTTTTTAGGTAGGAGGAGGAATTTCTTTAGTCAGAGGTTGGTGAATCTGTGGAATTTTTTGCCACAGAAGGCTGATAAAGCTAAATCAGTGGGTATTTTTAATGCAGAGATAGATAAATTATTTATTAGAATGGGTGTCATAGGTTATGGGGAGAAGGCAGGAGAATGGGGTTAAGAGTGAGGGATAGATCAGTCATGATTGAATGGCGGAGTCGACTTGATGGGCTGAATGGCCTAATTCTTCTATCACTTAAGATCTTATGACCTTTGAGATACAGCATGGAAACAGGTCCTGCGGCCCACCGAGTCCATGCCAACCAGCGATCACCTGCACACAAGTTCTATCCTAGATATTAGGGGAAAGTATTACAGCAGCCAATTAAGTTACTAACCTGCATGTCTTTCGGATGTGATATGAAACCAAAGCATCTGGAGAAAACCCACATGATCACAAGGGAAAGTCCAAACTCCATACAGACACACCCGTACTCAGGGTTGAACCAGGTCTCTGGCACTGTATGACAGCAACTCTACCGCTGCTCCACTGTGCCACTCTCTTCACAACCAGTGTTTTGCCCGATTTTTGTGCCGTCAGCAAATTTAATAATCATACCTTCTGTGCCTTCATCCTAATCTTTTATATAATTTCCTTGGCATCAATATTACCAATAATCTGTCGTGGACCAACCACATTGATACAATAGCCAAGAATGCACTCCAATGCCTCTCATTCATGGCAAAAACAGGAAAGCAGACTATTATCTAAATGGTGGCCGATTGGGAAAGGGGGAGATGCAGCGAGACCTGGGTGTCACGGTACACCAGTCATTGAAGGTAGGCATGCAGGTGCAGCAGGCAGTAAAGAAAGCGAATGGTATGTTAGCTTTCATTGCAAAAGGATTTGAGTATAGGAGCAGAGAGGTTCTACTGCAGTTGTACAGGTCTTGGTGAGACCACACCTGGAGTATTGCGTACAGTTTTGGTCTCCAAATCTGAGGAAGGACATTATTGCCATAGAGGGAGTGCAGAGACGGTTCACCAGACTGATTCCTGGGATGTCAGGACTGTCTTATGAAGAAAGACTGGATATAGACTTGGTTATACTCTCTAGAATTTTTGAGAGGGGATCTTTATAGAAACTTACAAAATTCTTAAGGGGTTGGACAGGCTAGATGCAGGAAGATTGTTCCCGATGTTGGGGAAGTCCAGGACAAGGGGTCACAGCTTAAGGATAAAGGGGAAATCCTAAGAACTTTTTTTCACGCAGAGAGTGGTGAATAACTCTCTGCCACAGAGGGTAGTTGAGGTCAGTCCATTGGCTATATTTAAGAAGCAGTTAGATGTGGCCCTTGTGGCTAAGAGGATCAGGGGGTATGGAAAGAAGGCAGGTACGGGATACTGAGTTGGATGATCAGCCATGATCATATTGAATGGCCGTGCAGGCTCGAAGGGCCGAATGGCCTACTCCTGCACCTAATTTCTATGTTTCTATGTTTCTATGAGACTGAGGAAATTTGGCATGTCTCCAGTGGCTCTTACAACCTTCTACAGATGCACTGTAGAAAACTTTGTTCATTCTATTGTACATGTTTGAACTGATTGTATCTATATATAGTATATCTAATCTGCTTGGATAGCATGTAAAATAAAGCTTTTCACTGTACCTCAGTACACATGACAATAATAAACTGTAAGAAATGGGGTTCCAGCACCAATCTCCGTGTCACTGTTTCATTGTATCTCGCCAACTAATAAAAGGCCATTGCATTCCTATTTCAATTCCTGTTAGCCAGCCAACCTTGTCAAGGGATCATCTCCTACAACATGAATTTTAATTTTCTAGAATAACCTATGATGTGATATCTTATCAAATGCTCTCCAGAAATCTAAATATTGTGCATTCACTCATTCTTCTTTATCTTCAAAGACCAATATATTTGTCAAACTTGATTTCCCTTTCACAAACCATGTTGACTTAGCTTGATTGTCTTGAATTATTCTGTGCTTGGCTCTCTGATATTTAATAATAACTGAATATTTTCCCTATGACAGATGTTAAGCCAGTGGTTTCCATTCTGCTGAATCCCTTTCTAATTTTGCAATCTAATGGAATCACTTACTAATCTGAGGAAATTTAGAAACTTAAAACCAACACATCAATCATCTCACTTATCAGTCCTTTGAACACCTGAGGATGAAATGAAAGATAGAGAGTAGAAACAGGCTGACCCAGTTGGCATATTAGGCTAGTCCCATTTGTCTGCATGAGATCTTAAGATGGGCCATTCGGCCCATTGAATCTGCCCTGCCATTCAATCATGGCTGATCTATGTTCCCCCTCTCAACCTCATTTGCCTCGAAACCCTTCATATCCACGTGTCTGTCCAAATGTCTTTTGAGAGTCATAATTGTATCCGCTTCCACAACTTCTTCTGGCAGCTTATTCCAGGTATGGACCACTCTCTGAGAAACTAAGTTGCCCTGAGGTACCTCTTAAATCTCTCCCTTCTCTCCTTAAGCCTATGCCCTCTAGTTTTAGAATCCTCTACCCTGGGAAAAGGTCTGTGAGTGTTCACTTTACTTATCAAGAATTAAGCAACTTACTCAGTCCCTCTTCCAAGGTGATTATAATTGATTAGAGCTCCTCCTTTCTTCCTAACTCAGTTATTTCTGTAATATTCCTCCAGGACTCTCTATGTAGAATGAACAATGTATGGTTTAGAAGCCTAGATGCGGCCTCCTGGTCTCTGTATAAAACCAAGGATACTGGGTTAATCACATGGTGAACACCACTAACGATAGAAGCATAATTAACCAGATGATTCATCACCCATAACTCAGTGAGCATGAGAAGCATGAATACTTCCTTAGATGAATACATCACCTCGCTATAGGAAGGATGCAGTTAAACTGAAAAGGATGCAAAAAAAAAAGATTTACGAGGGTGTTATTGGAGGACATGAGTTATGGGAGACTGAACAGGCTTGGGTTTTCCCCCCTAAAGCCTGAGGCTTGATCTTACAGATGTTTATACAATCATGGGAGGCATAGGTAAGCTATAGTCTTTTCCCAGGGTAGGAGAATTTAAAACCAGGATATGTTTTAAACATACTGTAATTGACTACAGGTGCTGCTAGGGGGGATGGAGTCCATAAGGTGGGAGAATATTGGAGATGGAAGAAGGGGTCATCACTGCGTGACAAGGACTACTTACCAGAGAAAAAGGCTCAGATGCGGAGGTGACGAAAGAGGAGCTCAACATCATAATGGGCCCCGAACTCGTTGAGATATGGGCCAAGGGGTAACAAAAAAGTAAGGCATCTGTTGAGGACGGACTGTTCTGCATTGGAGAGGGAGAGGTTGGAAGGGGCGGCACAGTGGTAGAGTTGCTGCCTTATAGCACCAGAGGGCCAGGTTTGATCCTGACACAGGTGCTGCCTATACAGAGTTTGTACGTTCTCCCCGTGACCATGTGTGTTTTCCCTGGGTGCTCCGTTTTCCTCCTATACTCCAAAGATGTACAGGTTTGTAGGTTAATGATCTTAAGGTTAATTTAATCTTAAGATCTCACGGTCCCTCAGATCCACATCAGCCGGTCTCCTCTCCATCCACAAGTCCAACCTCCGCAGTTTTGGGGACAGAGCTTTCTCCAGGGCAGCTCCCAGGCTCTGGAACTCCCTCCCCCAACTGATCCGCAATTCCGTGTCCCTCACCATCTTTCAGTCCCGCCTCAAGACCCATCTCTTCATCTCTGCCTATCCTTAGCCCCACGTCCCCCTCCCTTTTCATCTGTGCTTGAATTGCCTCATATTGTGTTTTTAATTGAATTCTGTCTTTACTTTGTGTACTAGTCATGTCTCTACTATTTATTTCATTCCGCTTACATGTTTTTCCTCTACTTGCTAAATTTTTGTAAGGTGGCCTTGAGACTCTTGAAAGGTGCCCATAAATAAAAAATAAAATGTATTATTATTATTATTATTATTATTATTATTATTATTATTATTGTATGTTGTCCCTAGTGTGCAGGATAGTGCCTGTTTAATGGTGATCGCTGATTGGCACGGACTCGATGAGCCAAAGGGTCTGTTTCCGCGTTGAATCTCCAAACTAAACTAAGGTATGGACTGGGGGTCACTGAGTAACTTGATCTACTGAGTTTTTTTAATTTCTAAAAATTAACTTTATTCAGGATAAAAGATCTATACAAAACAAGTGCAATTCCAGTGCAAAAACTCCTAATTCTCAGCGTCTATACACTAATTAGTGTCATATTCAGTAGTGTTCAGAACTATCCTTGAACCAAGCACCCTTGCCACTCTTGTGGTGCCCTGGGGTGATATCCCTTCCCATGTTTGGGGGGGTGTCCCTACCGGACTCTGCCCCTCAATGTCCAGTAGCGGAGTGACCCTAGACCATGGTCCTCCCCTACAGAGTCTTGCCTTTGTTTGCACTGAGCTTCATTGAGTTACCCAGCACGCACTCCTGCAGTCTGGAGTGGGCCAGTCGGCAACATTCCCTGATGGACATCTCACTCTGCTGGGAGACCAACAGGTTTCGGGAAGACCAAAGAGCGTCTTCATCCAAGTTGATGACCTTCCACCAGCGCTTGATGTCCATCTCCAAATGTGTCCCTGGGAACAGCCCGTAAAGCAGAGTCCTCTATTATAAAGCTCTTTGAGATGAACCATGACAAGGACCCTTATGGCATTCCCTTGATCCACTCAGTTACTCCAACATCATATTTGAGGATGTGCTGGCATTGGAGAGGGTCCAGAGGAAGTTTACGAGAATGATCCTGGTATGATTGGTTTAACATATGATAAGGATTTGACTGCACAAGACGTGTACTCGCTGGAGTTTAGAAGGATGAGGGGAAACTTCATTGAAACTTACCGAATAGTGAAAGGCCAGTATAGAGTGGATGTGGAGAGGATGTTTTCACTGGTGGGTGGGTTTCGAACCAGAGGGCACAGCTTCATAATAAGAGGTCGTACCTTTTGAAAGGAGATGAGGAGGAATTGCTTTAGATAGAGGGTGTTTTTATCTGTGAAATTCATGGGGTTGAAGGGGAAAGATAAAATTGCCATTATTGAATGGTGGGGAAGACTCGATGGGTCAAATGGCCTAATTCTGCTGCTATGACTTATGAGCTTGGTGTTCTATGCTAGATTCCAGCATTTACAGTTCCTCGTGTCTACAATTATATGAAGCACCTTGTTTCATGTGTGATAGAAATGTAAATAATGTTGTTGATCCCCAAATTCAGGTGATTTTCTCGTACACTTGGTTTCGGAATGTAGCTAGTTAATTGCTCATGAGACAGATCAAAGACTCAGTTTATCAGTCACAAATATAATTCTGTTCAGTTATGGGAGAGAGGACCACTGTATGGAAATCATTTTGAGTCACAGAAGGAGATTATCCTTGCTGAAGATGATAGACATTACTTCAGCTCCCTGGGTCTTTCAGAATGACAGATCTGCTAAAGACACACATTAGATAAGCAAACAATTATGATCATTTGCCAGCTATCTAGTCTGCCGCTTGCAGACATTGCCTGTCACATTGAATTTGACTAAATTCATGGCTTTACTTCAGACTTCAGCATGCTACAGGAATCTTATCAACAGCCTTTAGACCATTGTATCTGGGCTTGCAAGAAATGATTATAAGAAATAATCAAAAGCAAGGGCTGTACAGCGGTGCAGTGGTAGAGTTGCTGCATTACAACGCCAGACACCTGGGTTCGATCCTGACTACAGATGCTGTCTGTACGGAGTTTGCATGTTCTGCCAATGATCAACCTCCGGATGCTCCAATTTCCTCCCACACTCCAAAAATGTACAGGTTTGTAGGTTGATAGGCTTTGTTAAAATTGTAAATTGGCCTCAGTGTGTAGGATATTGCTAGCGTACGGGGTGATCGCTGATCGACGTGGATTCAATGCCTCAAAGGGCATATTTCTACGCTGTATCTCAAAAGTCCAAAGTGAAGTCTAAACGTGACTTGAACCTGCTTTTCTAAAGGCATTGTGGGACTTTTCTGGCCTTCAAGTGCGATTGATTGGACATATAAAAAATTGAAACTCTTCATGTGCTGAAATAAGGAAAGATATTATAATCTAAATGTGTAAATCGATTCAATATAAGTGTTAGTTCTTAAAGAGTAATATTAGGACACATTGAATCCAAGTCTGCAAGTCAGACAATATTGTGCACTAATTCAAACAGGCTATCATCTTTTTGGTCTGATGAAGCATCTCAACCCGAAACATCACCTATTCCTTTTCTCCAGGGATGCTGCCTGAACCATTGAGTTACTCCAGCATTTTGTGTTTATCATCTTTTTTGGCTTTGTATTCCTCAGGCATACAGTGCATTGAGAAAGTATTCAGACCCCTTCACCTTTTCCACATTTTGTTACATTACAGCCTTATTCTAAAATTGATTACAGTCATTTTTTTTTATCATCAATCTACGCACAATGCCTCATAATATAAAAGTGAAAACAAGTGTTTAGTAATTTTTGCAAAATAATTAAAAATAAATAACTGAAATATCACATTTACGTAAGTATTCAGACCCTTTGCTGTGACTCTCAAAATTGAGCTTCGGTGCATCCTGTTTCCATTGATTATCCTCGAGATGTTTCTACAACTTGATTGGAGTCCACAAGTGGTAAATTAAATTGATTGTACATGATTTGGAAAGGCACACACCTGTCTATATAAGATCCCACAGTTGACAGTGCATGTCAGAGCAAAAAAACAAGCCATGACGACAAAGGACAAAGGAATAGTCTGCAGACCTCCGAGACAGGATTGTGTTGAGACACAGATTTGGGGAAGGGGATAAAACATTTTTTGCAGCATTGCAGATCCCGAAGAGCACAGTGGCCTCCGTCATTCTTAAATAGAACTTTGGAACCACCAGGACTCTTCATAGAGCTAGTCGCCTGGCCAAACTGCGCAATCGGGGAAGAAGGGCCTTGGTCAGGGAGGTGACCAAGAACCCGATGGTCACTCTGACAGAGCTCCAGAGTTCCTCTGTGGAGATGGGAGAAACTTCCAGAAGGACAACTATATCTGCAGCACTCCACCAATCAGGCCTTTATTGTAGAGTGGCCAGACAGAAGCCACTCCTCAGTTAAAGGCACATGACAACCCACTTGGAGTTTGCCAAAAGGCACCTAAACAAGATTCCCTGGCCTGATGAAACCAAGATTGAACTCTTTGGCCTGAATGCCAAGTGTCACGTCTAGAGAAAACCAGGCACCGCTCAACACCTGGCCAATACCATATCTACGGTGAAGCATGGTGGTGGCAGCATCATGCTGTGGGAATGTTTTTCAGCAGCAGGAACTGGGAGACAAGTCAGGATCGAGGGAAAGATGAACGGAGCAAAGTACAGAGAGATCCTTGATGAAAACCTGCTCCAGAGCGTTCAGGACCTCAGACTGGGGCAGAGGTTCACCTTCCAACAGGACAACGACCTAAAGCTCACGTCCAAGACAATGCAGGAGTGGCTTTGTGACAAGTCTGTGAATGTCCGTAAGTGGCCCAGCCAGAACCCGGACTTGAACCCGATCGAATATCTCTGGAGGGACCTGAAAATAGCTGTGTATCAACACTCCCCATCCAACCTGACAGAGCCTGAGAGGATCTGCAGAGAAGAATGGGAGAAATTACCCAAGTACAGGTGTGCCAAACTTGTTGCGTCATACCCAAGAAGATTTGTGATTGCAATCACTGCCAAAGGTGCCTCAATAAAGTACTGAGTAAAGGGTCTGAATACTTATGTAAATGTGATATTTCAGTTATATATTTTTAATTATTTTGCAAAAATTTCTAAACACCTGTTTTCGCTTTTTTATTGTGGGCTACTGTGTGTAGATTGCTGATTAAAAAATGAATTTAATCCATTTTAGAAAAAGCTGTAACGTAACAAAATGTGGAAAAGGTGAAGGGGTCTGAATACTTTCTCAATGCACTGTATGTTGTTAGCAACTCCTGTTCAATGACCAAATTGGTATGGATTTTGTGGACAGTTCGACTTTGGTGGGGGTTCTGGTGTATAGGGGATCTATTGATTGGAAGAGTTCCCAATCCTGTAAGTACAGTTAGGTTTTGTCTGAAGAAGAGTCCCAACACAAAATGTCATCTATCCATATTCTCCACTACTGAACCGCTGAACCTTTGGTGCATCCTTTCGATCACAAGTATATTCGGTCGGTCAGGAGACTTGACGTACGAATGGTTCAGGTTTAGACTCTATATAAAACATTTGAATTATTTTATTGAAATCATCTTGCGACAGTTTGACGACTTCCTGATACAGGTCCACTACCGATTTTTCAACGCCCTTGGTTCCAGAGCTTTTTTGGATTATTCATTTAGCCGGACCAACAGAGGTCTCGGCCTCTGAGAGGAGTCCAACGGTACTGGAATGGTCGCTGAGGAGCTGAGATACCAGCGTGCAAAGTCGGCGTCGGAAGTTGGATATGGGAATGGATCAGCCAGCTGCGGCCGGGCTGGCGTTCCAGAGCTCTGACCACACGGGGCAAATTCAACCTGCCGATCGGAGGGGAAGTCCCGATAAGGTGGAGATCGGCCGTCTCAACCAGCCTAGGCCCCACATTTTCGGGAAGACTTCCGGGGCTAGGAATTTAACATGTACTCTCATAACTTGGTCCGGATTAAAGGAGGTGCTGGACCACCAGTTGCCAACAAATTGTAGGTGGACCTGTACCTGCATGTCAACATTCAGTGATTCATACTCATGGACACTCAGGTCACTCACAACAGCAACATCTTTAAATCTTACATCATTTAAAAAATATCTGTTGTAATATTGCTATCTACCTAATATGGAGCAACCAGAACATTACACAATACTCCAAATGTGGTCCTAACCAAAGTCTTAAAGAGCTGCACCATGATTTCCTGACTCTTATATTCTTTTAGTCTTTAATTTTAACTTTTAGCCAATTTTCTTTATTTGAAGGTTTGAATGCTCTGTCCCTTCCTAACAGACTATGGATATCACAATCCATATCATTATTCTTCATTATTGGTTTATCATTTCCTTATAATTTTCAAAACCAAATTATTCCCACTCACCTCCACTCAATGAAGTTCTTTGCTTTGCATACAATACAAAGTATGCATACAAAGAGTTGCCACATAGAGGGTGTCGACAAATTTCCAAAGGTATTCAATATAGTCTTGATGGTCCCTCTTCCATCTCATCCCCCACCCCCCCCCCGATTCTGCTTCACGTCCACCTTTCCTGCAGAAGCCTCAGCTTTGACGATGGATCTCTGACCTGTAATGTTGGGCCTGTTTCTCTTTGGAGATAAAGAGTGCAAACAGGCACTTCGGCCCACTGAGTCCGTGCCGACCAGCAATCACCCATACACTATCGTATACACTAGGAACAATTTTACAATGTTTAGTTTAGTTTAGTTTAGATATACAGCATGGAAACAGGCCCTTCGGCCCAGCAGATCTGCACCAGTCAGCGATCCTCATTTACTAACACTCTCCTACACACTAGGGACAATTTATAGAGGCTAACTAACATACAAGCTTGCATGTCTTTGGAGTGTGGGAGGATTCGGAGCACCCGGAGAAAACCCATGCGTCACAGGGAGAACTACAAACTCTGTACAGACAGCCCCCTTTGCCAGGATCAAACCCGAGTCTCTGGTGCTGTGAGGTAGCAACTCTACCGCTGTGCCACCGTGCCACCCCCGGAGTTCCTCCAGCATTTGGTGTCTCCCTTTTAGGATGTTGTTTGGTGCTGCTTGCTGTCTGGAGCAGAGATCCATTGATCCTCCAGATGGCTCTACAGCCCTCTGTAACTCTCTCTACATCATTACGGCATCCTGTAAGTTAAACACAGGCCCACTTGTGGCAGGACCTCCCACAAGCCAGAGACGTCAACGATCCAATTTCACAACCGTAGCAAAGCACGACTGAAATGCCAAATATACCTATTAAACATAAATAATATATAAAAACACATTTAATGTTTTACATAGTCTGGCACATAACATCATAAATATTAAACATATGTAGATCCCTTTATAATACAAAATGCTTTTACATGATTGTTATAATGCCATTATAGCCTTTGTCACTAGTTAGTGACAGGAAACCAACTGTCTCGGTGGAACTCTCTACTTAAATCTTCCTGTGATTTTGTCTTTGTTTTGGAAAGCTTCCCGCAGGAAAGTTCAATTAGCTCCTCCTTAAACCTCTGCTGGAGTAATTCAGCGGGACAGGCAGCATCTCTGGAGAGAAGGAATGGGTGATGTTTTGGGTCGAAACCCTTCTTCAGACTCCAGAGATGCTGCCTGTCCTGCTGTGTTAATCCTGTATTTTGTTTCTATCTTCGGTTTAAACCAGCATCTGCAGTTCCATTCTATCCACTTCCTATCTTGTACTTGTGGCAAATTACTGTATGCTCTTTGGAACCCAGCCTCTCTGCTCCAGCTTTCTCTTGTCACCTACCGTCAACTGATTGCAGAATTGCCATGATACAGAAGGCCATTCGGCCCTATAGGTCTGTGTCATCTCTTTGCAGGGCAGTCTATTTCTTCTATCAGATCTACTCTCAACCTCTGATGCTCAAGAGAAAACAATTTAGGTTTGTCCAAACTCCCCTTACAGCTAATAACCGCTAATCCAGGCAGAGAAGGGTCCAGGCTCGAAACGTTCTCCATCCGTTTTCTCCGGAGATGCTGCCTGACCCATTGAGTGACTCCAGCACTTTGTGTCCATCTTCAGCATTCTGGTAAACATCTTCTGGACCCTTTTCAAAACCTTCACATCCTCCCTGTAATGGAGTGACCACAATTGCAAGCAAGACTCCAAATGTGACCTATCCAAAGTGATATAAAGCTGCAGTATGCTATATGAATGCTAAACATTGTTTTTAAAGTTGGTATATAAATGAAAATATTTTTTGATTTGTTCCTGGACACTGTTGGTAACTGACGAACAATACATGTTTCCAAGTTATATTCTATCAACACTCATTTGTTATTGCACGTGGCAACCAAATAGTTTATTCTCTCTCCCACCACTAAGCAAATTTTCTTTCTATTGCTCAGGGCAGCTTGCTTTTTGCATGTTCATATTCCAGATTGTTGTGACAGTCCAGTTATTTTAATAAAATATTCCATTGCATTAACAGCTGAGAATATATTAGCCAGCTGTGTGTTGCAATAGGGCTTATCTGCTAAATGAGCCCATTTGTGGAAAATGACACTACAATCTGCATCATGAGGAGTTAATAGGGAATATTGCACACACCCTGATCATCTCTTCTTCCAATAAATACATTTTATTTATTTTGCACAAAGTAGTCCTAATTTAAATAGCACTATTTTGGCCATGTACTGAAGAGTCCCAACCCAAAACGTCACCTATCCATGTTCTACAGAGATACTGGTTGACCCGCTGAGTTACTCTGGCACTTTGAGTCTATTTTTCTATAACCAGCACCTGCAGTTCCTTTTTTCTACATTTTAACTGCAGTCATTGTTGAATTGGGTGAAGCACTTTGGTCAATTTGTACACAGCATGCTCCTAACATATAATTTGTGACCATATTATTTGCTTTTGTTGTCTGTAGAGGGATAAAAATTAGTTTAGTTCGGTTTAGGTTAGAGATACAGCGTGGAAACCGGTTTTCCATGCCGACTAGCGATGACCTGTGCACTAGTTCCATCCTACACCCTAGGGACGATTTACAAAAGCCAATTAACCTACAAACCCACATGTCTTTGGAATGTGGAGGAAACCAGAGCACGCGGTCACAGGGAGAACGTACAAACTCCGTACAGACAACATCTGAGATCAGGATTGAACCCGGGTTCAAGGCGCTGTGAGGCAACAGCTCTACCGCTGTGCTGGCCTGATCAGGAAAAGAGGAGAACTGAAGAGTCCCAACCCAAAATGCCTTGAGATGCCTTTGTTCTTTTATGGGCAGAGTCGATGGGTGCACGTTTGAACATTGGAGCGGGGAATAGAACTTCTGACATGTGCAGAAACCCATCTACAAAATATCGAGGCAGCAGCTCAAATCTCATGCTTATAAGTCCAGAGCATTCTGACTCGAGGAAAGGAAGCTGCAATCTGGGTAGGCTTCAACTTGTGCCATATACAACCCTGTAGGGGAAGGCTGGGAGCACCAGGTAACTAGATATTACTTCTCACAGAGGGTGGCAAATCTCTGGAAATCTCTACCTGAGGTTGCTGAGGCTGGATCATTGAGGAGTACTTACTGAGGAAATAGATAGATTTTTGAAAGAGCAGGTAACTGAGGACGATGTGGAAACTGGCACAGAAGAAGAGATGAGGCCCAGGGGAAAATCAAATGTGGGACAGTGGCACAGCGGGTAGAGCTGCCGTCTCACTAAGCTGCAGATCCAGGTTCGACCCCAACCTTGAGTGCTGTCTGTGTGTAGTTTGCACATTCTCCCTGTGACCGCGTGGGTTTCTTCCCACATCACAAAGACGTGCAGGTTTGTAAGTTAATTGTAAGTTAATTGGCCCTCTGTAAAATGCTCCTAGAGTGTAGGAAGTGGATGCAAAATAGGGTAACGTAGAACTAGCGTGAAGGGGTGATCAATGGTCACATGGACACGGTTGGCTGAAGGGCCTGTTTCCATGCTGTTTCTATGAAATTGAAAAATGAAATGACGGGGCTGGCTTAAGGGGTAAAATGATATATTCCTGCTCATATTTTCTTCTGCTCTTTAACCCTGAAATGTGAGTGCAAGCTTCTTTTCTTGAGTGGTATGTATATCAATGCCACTTATCATGTATCTGCACACTGTGGATCGCTTTATTATAATCACGTATAGTCTTTCCGCTGACTGGTTAGCACGCAACAAAAGCTTTTTACTTCGGTACACATGACAATAAACTTAACTACGCTAAACTAAACCAAAGCCTCAACATCTTACCCATAATGGGGTGACCTGAGCTGTTCAATGTGGCCTAACTAAATGCGGCCTAACTAAAGTCCAATGAGGCTGCAACATGACTCCTCACTATTATACTCAATGATAATGTTCTGAATGGCTGGGAGACACGTGAGGAGACAATTTACGGGGAAGTCTTAACCCACAAACCCATATATCTTTGGGATAGGCGAGGAAACCGGAGCACCAGGAGGAAACCCACACAGTCACAGGGAGAAGGTGCAAACTCCACACAGACAGCAGCTGAGGACAGGATCGAACCCGAGTCGCCGGCACTGTGAGACAGCTGCACTACCAGCCACTGTGTCATCCTTTCTGAAAGTATAGTGGCAGGGGCTTTGGGCACAGCAAGGTCTGGTTGCTCTTCAAAGTGATGTGACCATTCACATCCATTTGGGAGAGCAGCTAATGCTGGATTCCTTTGACAGAGTCTCATTCCCTCAGGAATAGGATGAGACGGTCACCATGGATTACCTGCAAAGGCTCCTGGAGCAGAAAACAGCTGGTTTGAAGTGGTGAAGAGAGGGAGGCACCGTTGCACAGCAGTAGAGTTGCTGCCTTACAGCGGCAGAGACCCAGGTTCATTCCAGGGTGCTGACTGTACGGAGTTTGCATGTTTTCCCTGTGACCGCTTGGATTTCTCCGGGTGCTCCAGTATCCTCTCACACTCCAAACACATGCAAGTTTGTATGTTAATTGCCTTCTGTAAATTGTCCATAGTGTGTAGGATAGTGCTAGTGTACGGAGTGAGCGCTGGTCGGTGTGGACTTGGTGGGCCGTGGGGCCTGTTTCCACACTGAATCTCTAAAGTTTAAAGAGCAAGACGGTTATGTCCTGTGTCCATGTTGAGGGTTTATCCTTCAACCTAAATCTGGACCAGGCCACACCTTTCCAAAGAAACTGCCAAACCAAGGAAATGAACATGGCAGAAATAGTAGCCTCCCGACTTGCAAATAGTTCCAGCATTCTTCAAAAGACTTTTCAGATTATCAGCATTTTCAGTAAAGAATTTGTCCAGTGACATGTTTGGTAATGAGTGCCTGGAACGCGCTGTCAGGGGTGATGGTGGACGCAGATACAATAGCACGTTTAAGATACTTTTGGATAGGCACATGGATATGTAGGGGATGGCGGGATATAGGTTATGTGCAGGCAGATAAGAGTTGGTCTTGGCATCATGTTCAGCATAGACGTTGTGGGCCAAAGGGCCTGTTTCTGTGCTGTACTGTTCTATGCTTTATCACTTGTTGGCATGAAGATTGATGGTTGAAAGTACCCTTGGAGTCGGTAGACGACAGAAGAATTGGAGATGAGGTCAATGTTGAAGGGCATGTGAGAAATAATGATTTAGAAGGGAAGGGGGGGACGGCACAGTGGTGCAGCGGTAGAGTTGCTGCCTTACAGCACTTGCTGTGCCAGAGACCCCAGTTCGATCCCGACTATGGGTGCTGTTTGTACGGAGTTTGTATTTTCTCTCCGTGACCTGCGTGGGTTTTCTCTGAGATCTTCAATTTCCTCCCACATTCCATAGACGTACAGGTTTGTAGGTTAATTGGCTTGGGTTTGTATACTTGGTATAAGTGTAAATTGTTCCTCGTGTGTGTAGGCTTGTGTTAATGTGCAGGGATTGCTGGCTGGTGCGCACTCGGTGGGCCGAAGGGCCTGTGTCCGTGCTGTATCTCTAAACTAAACTGAAACTAAACTAAGTGAGGGAATGGGACTGGTGGACTTCTGAGCCAGCATAGACACAATGGGTCGAATGCTGTCTTATTAGATTGCAAGAAAATATGAGAAATATGAGGAAAACATAAAGTGCAGGTGGAACTCAGTGTATCGGGCAGCATCTGTGGAGAGATTAGATGGACAGCGTTTTGGGCTGGGACTCCCGATCCATTTGAGAAAGGGGTGGGGCTGGGAGAGGATGGGGCATGAGAGGTTAGGGGGGGAGGAGGGGGCAAACCATCTCAAATCACAAATGCAGCATGGAATATGTGTGCATGGCGGAGAGAGAGGGATGGGGGGGGGGGGGGGGGGGGGGGTGGTGGGGGGATGGGGGGGGGGGGGGGGTGTCTATGGATGGGGGGGGGGTGAGAGGGATGGGGGTGGAGACGATGGGAATGGAGACGGATGGTGGTCCGAAAGGGATGGGTGTTAATGAGGGATAGGGGACGAGAGAGGGATGGGGTGGGAGAGATATGGAAGAGGGAGAGGGTTCATTGTGGGAGAGTGATGGATGGTGAGAGAAATGGGGGGGTGGGACTGGGATGGGGTTGGAGAGAAATAGGGAGGGATAAAATGGGATGAGAATATAGTTTATTGTCACGTGTAGCGAGGTACAGTGAAAACCTTTTGTTGCTGCTATCCAGTCAGCAGAAATACTATCTATACTTACAATTGAGCCCCCCACAGTGTACAGATATAGGATAATGGGAATAACGTTTAGTGCAAGATAAAGTTTGGTGAAGTCCGATTAAAGATAGTTTGAGGGTCTCCAATGAGATAGATGGGTGATCAGGACCACTCTCTGGTTGGTGATAGGGTGGTTATGACAAGGATTGGGGATGGGAGAGGGACGGGGTGGGAGAGGGAGGTGGGTGGGAGATGGTTGGAGCAGGACATGAATGGGTTGAGAGATGAATGGAGGCGAGCAAGAGATGGAGATGTGTAGGAAAGAATTGCAGATGCTGGTTTAAATCGAAGGTAGACACAAAATGCTGGAGTAACTCAGTGGGTTAGGCAGCATCTCTGGAGAGAAGGAATGGGTGAGGTTTCAGGTCAAGGCCCTTCTTCAGACTGATGTCAGGGGAGGGGGCGGGAAAAAGTTAGAATGTAGTCAGAGACATTAAGACTAGTGGGAGAACTGGGAAGGGGAGGGGATTGGGAGAGTAATCAGGGGCTATCTGAAGTCAGAGAAGTCAATGTTGGGGTGTTAGCTGCCCAAGCAAAATATGAGGAGCTGTTCCTCCAATTTGCACTGGGCCTCACTCTGACAATGGAGGAGGCCCTGGACAGAAAGGTGAGTTTGGGAATGGGAGAGGTTTAAGTGCTGAGCCACCGGAAGATCAGGTCGGTTAAGACGGCTGAGTGGAGGTGTTCAACAAAACGATCGCCGAGCTTGCGCTTGGTCTCACAGATGTAGAGGTTGACACCTGGAACAGCGGATAGAGTAGATGAGGTTGGAGGAGGTGCAAGAGAACCTCTGGCTCACCTCGAAAGACTGTCAGCGTCCTTGGATGGAGTCGAGGGGAGAGGTAAAGCGACAGGTCTTGCCTCTCCTGCAGTTGCAGTGAAAAGTACCTAGGGAGGGGGTGGGTTTGTGTGGGAAGGAACGAGTTGACCAGGGAGTTTCAGAGGGAAAGATCTCTGTGGAAAGCAGACAGGGGAGGAGATGAGAAGATGTGGCCAGTAGTGGGATCCCGTTGGAGGTGGTGAAAATGTTGGAGGATTATACGCTGTATGCGACAGCTAATGGGGTGGAAGGTGAGGACAAGGGGGACTCTGTCCTTGTTACGAATGGGGGGAGGGAGAGCAGGAGCAGAGTTGCGGGATATCGAGGAGACCTTAGTGAGAGCCTCGTCTATAATGGAAGAGGGGAACCCCGTTTCCTAAAGAATGAAAACATCTCCGATGCCCTGGTATGGAAAACCTCATCCTGGGCACAGATGCAGCCAAGACGGAGGAATTGGGAGTAGGGGATAGAGTCTTTACAAGAAGCAGGTTGGGAAGAAGTGTAGTCAAGATAGCTATGGGAGTCAGTAGGTTTGTAGTAGATGTCAGTCAATAGTCTGTTTCCTGTGATGGAAACCGTGAGATCGAGAAACGGTAGGGAGATGTCGGAGATGGTCCAAGTGAATTTGAGTGCAGGATGGAACTTAGTGGTGAAGTTGATGAAGTCAGTGAGTTCTGCATGGGTGCAGGAGGTAGCACCAATGCAGTCGTCAATGTAGCGGAGGGAGAGTTTGGGGATAGGGCCAGTGTACACCTGGAACAGGGATTGTTCAACGTACCCAGGCATAGCTAAGGCCCATGCAGGTGCGCCTTGGATTTGGAGGAAGTGGGAGGAGTCGAAGGATAAGTTGTTGAGGGTAATGACCAGCTTTGTTAGGTGGAGGAGAGTATGGGTAGACGGGAATAGGCTGGTTCAGCGGTCGAGGAAGAAACAAACAAGGAACTGCAGATGCTGGTTTGTACCGAAGATAGTCACAAAAAGCTGGAGTAACTCAGCGGGTCAAGAGAAAACAAATAGTCGATGTTTCGGACTGGAACCTTCCTCAGATTTCTATGTGTGGTCTTGTTCTGAGGAAGGGTCTGGACCCGAAAAGTCAACAATTATCCCTTTTCTCCAGAGATGCTGCTTGACTCGCTGAGTTACTCCAGCATTTTGTGTCTATCTTGGGTTTTGGCATCATGTTCAGCACAGACATTGTGGGCCGAAGGGCCTGTTCTGGTGCTGTTCCGTGAGCAGGGGTGGAGGCAGCATCCTCCATCCAATTGTGTAATAAGCCTTGCGCACAGCAGACAGCGTTTTTTGTGTAAGCTCCGTGTCATGGCTTCTTGCTGACGGAGGCTCCACCTCTTTCTGTGTGTGTGTGTGTGTGAGATGTTGATTCTGCCTCGCACAGCCAAGACAGGCAACATTCTCTCAGTGCGAGAGGCAGCCAGCGCGTTCAGTGCGGACACTGTAGGAACAATCACCTTATGCCTAGCCGGACGCAGCACTGACAGCGACGCTTGCTCAGCGCTCTGCTATGGACCTTTTCGAGTTCGACTTCTTCAGAGACTGGGAACTGGAGCAATCGTGGTAAGTCCCTCTATCTCTCTCTCTCTTTTGTTTTGGATAAGGTTCCTTCATGCATTAGTTCATTGCCTTTTTTTAATCGTCTCCACTCCTGGCGCCGGTCTCAGTCGTTGTTACTGTGAAACGTTGATATATTGCACCCATTTCTGCGAGTCCCGCACGCTGCTTGCTAGCTAGCGTCTATCTCGGCTGAATTTTGCCACACTGATTTTTTTTTATGCTGGAAGGCTTTCTTTGTGTTGTATTTTGTATTCTTTTTTTTTAGCAAGAGCTCCGTGCATCTAACGCACCAGAAACAACCAGTGACATTCATCACTTGCACACTTAAGTTTGCATCTGAATATTCTTCAGTGATATTTCCAATTAACGGGAGGCAGGCTGCTGGCTTTTTTTTTGGAAAACGCTACTCTCTCATACATATGTGGGCTTTTTTTAACAAGGCAAATCCAAGGTGGTTTCAGAGATGTGTTCTGTGTGAAATTGCAACGGTTTGGTTGTTCAGAATGAATGGTTGAACGATAAGAGTTGTGGGTGCTTGCAAAGTTTCACTTGACAGATCATTTTCACCTTCCTCCAAAAAGCCTTGTTATAAGTTTGTGGGGGTCAGACTTGCCTTGGTGACTGACATTTGCATCATTTCTATAACATTTCTGTGCCATATTCCCAATGTTAATGCCCACCCAAGAACATGGAGTCATACAGAATTGAAACAGGCCCTTCGGCCCAACTTGCCAATACTGACCAACATGTCCCATTCACATGTCCTACCTGCCTGCATTTGGCCCACATCCCTCTAACCCTATCCTATCCACGTACCTGTCTAAATGTTTCTTAAATTTTGCGACAGTACCTGCCTTAACTACCTCCTCTGGTAGCTCGTCCCATACACCCACCACCCTTTGTGTGAACGAGTTACCCCTTAAGTTCCAACTAAATATACCCCTCACCTTAAACCCACAGTATGTCCTCTGGTTCTCAATTCCCCTACACAGGCAAGAGACTGTGCGTCTACCCGATCTATTCCTTTCATGATTTTGTGCACATTTGTAAGATCACCCCTCATCCTCCCACACTCCAAGGAATAGAGTCCTAGCCTGCTCAGCCGCTCCTTATAGCTCAGGCCCCCAGGTACTGGCAACATCCTCGTAAATCTTCTCTGCACCCTTTCCAACTTGAGAACATCTTTCCTGTAACATGCTGCATAACATCATGGTTCTTTAGGAGATTTTTTCTAAGGGGTTTCCAAGAAGTAAGTGGTGATGTCTTATTGCTGAAATGGGGGCGGATGAAGTCAAGGAATTACAAATAATACATTGGTCCTCCAGGAGTTAACTGTAGAATGTGTTTAAACCACCAATGTCCTTGGTTGGACTGAGCCACATACTTTGGAACCTATTTGGAAACCAAGGTGGACACCAAGGATTTTGGACACTGTGGATTTTGGAAAGAGGACACCGTGGATTTTACATGGTATAGAGATACAATGCGGAAACAGGCTCTTCAGCCGACTAGGTCCACGTTGACCATCGATCACCCCTTCACACTAGTTATCCATGTTATCCCACTTTCTCATCCACTCCCTACACACTGGGAACAATTTACTGATGGCCAATTAACCAACAAACCCAGACGCCTTTAGAATGTGAGAGGAAACTGGAGCATCTAGAGGAAACTCACGGGGTCACAGGGAGAACGTGCAAACTCCACACAGAATGCATCCGAGGTCAGAATCGAACAAGGGCTTCTGGCGCAGTGAGGGAGCAGCTCTATCTGCTGCGCCCTTTGTGAGGAGAAATCTTGATCGGATCAGAAATGCTGCTAATTTGAACTTTAGAAAGAATGTCATGTGTTGGGGGAAAAGGATAATGCACAGAAGACCAGTGTCCTTTAAAAGTCAAGAGTTTCATATGCACTAGATATGAAGTGGATCAATGAAATTCTTGCTTGCTGTTGCTTCACAGGCCCAAGTTGATGCAACAAGGACACCAATAAATGCAATCAATTATCAATTGCTCTAAGTAACCTACATCATGATAATACATGATAGTACATGGAGCACCCAGGGCAGTGAAAAGTCTGAAGTGCTTTGGTGCTGAAGTAGAGTTGTGCAGGGTAGTTCAAAAGCTGATAGACAATAGGAAGAAGCATAAGAAGAAAGAGGTGACACAGTTGTGCAGCGGAAGAGTTGCTGCCTTACAGCGCCAGAGACCCAGGTTTGATCCTGACTATGGGTGCTGTCTGTACGGAGTTGTACGTTCTCCCTGTGACTGCATAGGTTTTCTCTAGGTGATCCTGGTTCTTCAAGTTTGAAGGTTAATTAGCATCGGTAAAATTATAAATTGTGCCTTGTGTGTAGGATAGTGCTAGTGTATGGGATGATTGATGGTCAGAGCGGACTCAATGGGCCGAAGGGCCTGTTTCCACACTGTATCCCTAAAGTCTAGTTTCCGAAGTCTAATAGCCCTGTTCCACGGTACGAGTTCATTCCAAGAGCTCTCCCGAGTTTAATAAAAATCAAACTTGTGGTAAGCACAGAGAATGAACGTAGCAGGTACGTCGGAGCTCGGGGACGTCTCTTAGTGGCTCGTAACGCTAATGGCAGGTACTCGGGAAGACATGCTAACAGCAGGTAAGCACGGGAAGACTTGTGAAGATTTTTCAACATGTTGGAAAATGTCCACGAGAGCCGACGAGTGGCCATTACCGTAAATCTCCGAGTTCGAATCAGGGCAAACTCGGGAGAACTCTTGGAATGAACTCGTACCGTGGGACAGGGCTTTAAAGCTGTTCTTCCTGGAGGTAATGGTTTGCAGACTCCTGTATTACATTCACATTAGTAGTCAGGAGAAAAGAGCATAGCCAGTGTGGTGTGGGTCTGATGTTACTAGCTGCCTTTTTGAGGCAGCACTTCCTGTAGATCCCTTCAATGGTGTGGAGGTCAGTACCCGCGATAAACCGGGCAGTGTCTACCACTCTCTGCAGCCTCCTTCGTTCTTGAACGTTTGAGTTACCAATGTGGGCGTGATGCAACCAGTCAGTACACTCTCCACCGTACACTTGTAGAAGTGTGGAGGAGTATTCAGCGACATACCTTCTGACTGTTCCCGGTGCCACCTCAAACAAGGATTGAGTATTCATGTCACATCTACCCATTGGAACTGAATAGCTTTCCCTATAGGATTCTCTATAAAAATAACCCTGTGCTAAAATGTCACCAATAATGTTAAGGCGGCATAGTGGCAGAACTGCTGCCTTATTGTGCCAAAAACTATGGTTCAATCCTGACCTGGAGGCTGGCTGTGCGAAGTTTGTTCAACCTCTGTGTGCAAACATGTCTCAATGATGTGTGGGTTGGCAGGGCAATCAACCACTTCAAATTGCCCCAAGTCAGTAGTTCAGTACCAAAATCTGTGGGGAGTTGATGAGAATGTGTGGAGATGGGCTTAATGTAAACAAGTAGTTAGCATAGACGGTGGGCCGAATGGCCTGTTTCCATACACATTCTCTTTTTTTTTAAAATCTGTACGTCTATGACTTTCTGTCAGCATTGGCTGAGAATATGCTTCATTTCTCATTCACTTTGTTTTTGTTTGTGGATTCCCTTTAAGTCTGAAAAGTGAGTGTTTTAAATTGCCCAACATCTGTGCTGTTCAATCAGTTAAGTGGAGGACACACACGCACACGCACACGCACACACAGTCTGATCTCTGCCAGTCCAGTAGCACTACATGCACAGGCCTAGTTGGTTTGGTGATATGATAGAGGCCTTTTAGTAGAATCTATTAGGCCTGTTTTGGCTCTGTATTACATGTGTTGTTCCCCGTTGAACCTGATTCTGGCTGATATTATGATAGTAAACGTTTGAATTTTATGGACCAGTGATTGCCTGTAAATTATATTTATTTGTTTGCTTTTTTAGTTGTGCTCATCCTATGCGTTGTTGGCATTGTCTCCAACGCATGTTTATGGAATATGGTGGAGATTAAATACTTGTGATATAGTTGCAATAAATATTTGGCCCATTGTAATAGATATCAAGCCTGTGAGGATTTAATTGTCTGAACTTGGTTCTTGTTCAACTAAGTTGGGGATGGGCTGGGTTTGATGGAGCTATCCAGTATCAAATGGAGCTGGCTGGTATGCAATGGATCTTTAAGGTGCAGCAATTGATTTATACAGCACGGAAATAGGCCCTTCAGTCCAACATGCTCATGCTGACCAAGATGCCACATCTACAATAGTCCCACCTCCATGTGTTTGGCCCGTATCCCTCTAAACCTTTCCTATCCATGCAAATATGTCACATTATATTTTAGACTTCAGAGATATAGTGTGGAAACAGTCCCTTCAGCCTACCAAGTCTCTGCCGACCTGCGATCACCCCATAAACAACCACTATCCTACACACTACGGACATTTTTTTCTAAAGCCAATTAACTTACAAAGCTTGTATGTCTTTGAAATGTGGGAGGAAACAAGAGCACTCAGAGAATATCCATGCGGTCACAGGGAGAACATACAAACTCTGTAGAGGCAGCACCCGTACTCACACCGGATGGAACCAGTTGGAACCCGGGTCTCTGTTGCTGTGAAGCAGCAACTCTACCGCTGTGCCAATATGCCACCCGTTTCATTCTAAACCTTTCCTATCCATTAACTGTCCAAATGTCTGTTGTTTTTAATTCAGCCTTTGTATCAGATTTATTAAGTCAACATTTCTAGGTTATTTGGAGCCTTTATGCATTCTTAAACACACTCCCAATAACTAGTGCAATTGATCTAATTTATTCTATAGCCAACATGATCAACTGTGGTGTAGTTGGTAGAGTTGCTGCCTCACAGATCCAGAGACCTGGGTTTGATGCTGACCTCGGGTAATGTCTTTGAGGAGTTTGCACGTTCTCCCTGTGACCACGTGGGTTTTCTCCGGGTGCTCCGCCCACATCACATAGACGTGCAGTTTTGTAGGTCAATTGGCCTCTAAAAATTGCTCCGTGTATAGGGAGTGGATAAGAAAGTGGGATAACATAGAACCAGTGTGAAGGGGTGATCGATGGTTAGCAAGGACCCGGTGAGCCGAAGGGCCTATTCAGACTAAAATCACTAAAGGTGTCCTCTTGAGTGTAGGTGAGTGGTAGAATCCAGGAGGAAATTATAACAATACGGGGGAGAATAAAGGTGGATTAGATTAGTGTCAATGGGTGGTTGATGGTCAGTATGGATTATCTGGGCCGAAGGGCCTGTTTCCATGCTGTATTTCACTATCTAACAAACAATGCACATGTAATGGGACTTGTTCTGTTCATCCAACAATATGTACAAAAGCTTTTCATGACGGGGCCATTATGTTTGAGGCAACTTTCGATTTGTGGTCTTTTTGCATATGGAGGATTCACAGAGGAACAGTGTTTTGAAAAGAAAATCTGTAACCTTTGACCTGGCACACACATGATTAGTTAATGGTTACCTTATTCTTAAAACAAAAATAATATTTGGTGGGAATGTTGCTCAGTTGACATTCTGTATAAAATCACACTCCTTTCTCTGATTCTTGTGAGACTATGTGTAATAGGCTGGGGTGGTGTATGTCTCGGATTTAATATAAATCCCTTTTTGGCAAATTAGTGTTAAGAGGAAAGATTTACAGAACTGGTAGGCAACTTTAATAAGATTGTATCTGGTACAGCTGTTGCACATGAGTGTATTGCCTGACCTGAAACAGTTCACCATTGTTTAGAATATATGATACTCTCCAGAATGTCAAATTACGTTGAAAACTCATTTGATCTGATGCTGTGGCATGCATTTAACTCTCAAAAAAGTACAGTGTGGGGTTTTTTCTGTTGTTATTTTAATGGAGAATTAAGTCAGGTTCAGATTGGGTTGACACACACAGACACACAGACACACACACACACAGGCACACATAAACGGGGAGACACACATACAGAGCGAGCCACACACATACAGAGAGAGACACACATACAGCGAGACAGAGAAAGAGATACAGAGAGAGAGAGAGAGACACACACACACACACACACACACACACACACACACACACACACACACACACACACACACACACACACACACACACACACACACACACACACACACACACACACATTGCCTTCTGCAAGTACAGACCTTTTGAGCTTACTATTTTTAAAACATGGTGGAATCTCTAACATTTCTGCACAGGGCTGTTGGTGCTGTTCTTAAGCTTTCCTGATGACTGGAGAACGGCAACAACAAAAACCACAGCGGCAGAGGCGGATTTACTACTTCAAACCAAGGGATTGTGTTAATGTTCAACTGCACAGATTGCTTACAAAATCAATTATTAATCATTGGGTTAATTTCAATGCACATGTTACTCCTCATTGCTAATGCTTCTGTTCTCTGTGTGTTTATCTGTAGTATTTTTGATTCATTGATTTTTTTGTTTTGGTGGCATCTGACAAGTAGCTCGAATCCGCAGCTCAACAATGCTGTCCTGTGTGCCGATGCTGGTGTCTTGTGGAATAAAATATACTGTCGCTTAAGAACAGTGGAGAATAGGCCATGTAATTTATTTTATGTGTATGCAATCAAGTGTGTATATGATCTGTGCGTGTATACATTTGTATATAAAGTATACACACACACCCACACATGCATATATAAGATTTGATGCTGACAGAAGGAACTGCAGATTCTGGTTTACAAAAAAAAACACACCAAGTGCCAGAGTAACTCAGTGGGTCAGACAGTGTCACTGGAGAACATGGAAAGACAACACTGGACGCTGCCTGGCCTGTTTAGTTACTCCAGCAATTTGTGTTTTAATTTATAAACCAGCATCTGCAGGTGTGTGTGTGTGTGTGTCACTGTGTGTGTGTGTGTCCCCGTCTGTGTGCCGGTGTCTGTGTGTTATACAAATGTGCTCACACTCACACTCACTCTCTATCACTAACACTCGTGCTCTCTCTCGCTCCTCTCTCTCTTTCTCTCAAGTTTCCACACATATTTGATTTGATGCTCTTCACTGTTTAGAATGATCTCAGGCTGAGGCTACCTACCTGATGCAATGTAAACAGAGTACATGTTTGGTGTTGACGCCAGCGTTTTACAATTGGGATGTTGAGACTTTTATTCACTGTCGAGCCACATTGTGTTCCTGTGGCTCTGTAGTTTTATGTGATCCCAAGGGGTTCACCCGAGGGGTGCACTTAAAACCCAAATGATAGGACTATATTGTTTTGGCAATGTGCCACTGACTGCTTCATCAAAATAATTTAAAAGGCACAAGAGAAGGAATGCCTGTTGAGATAATAATCCTTAAAGGGGAATATTTTTATGTAAAATATAAGAACCAGTTTGGTTGCAAATCATATTCTGATTCATTCAGATGAACTGACAGGTGTGTGAAAAGTCAGCAAAGGATATCCAACAGAACATTTAAAGAGGAGTTATTTTAGCTTAGAGATACAGCGTGGAAACAGGCCCTTCGGTCCACTGAGTCCATTCTGACCATTGATCACCCATTCACACTCTTTCTACTTTATCCCACTTTCGCATCCACTCCTTACCCACTCTATCTACAGAGGGCCAATTAACCTACAATCCCGCACGTCTTTGGGGTGTGGGAGGTAGTCGGAGTACCTGGAGGATACCCATGAGGTCACATGGAGAATGTGCAAACTCCACACTGACAGCACCCGAGATTAGGGTCGAACCCAGGTCTCTGGCGCCGTGAGGCGGGAACTGCACCAGCTGGGTCACCTGTGTTGTATTCATAGATTAAAAATGGATGCAGGCCAGAAGCAAAGAGTGGTGCAATGAAATTAATCGTAGTGATTTTCAAAGTGCTGACATGGACTTCTTGTGTCAAAGTGAAACATTCTGATGTGATTCAGTGATGGAGCAGATGAGGCGGTAAGGTGGTGCAGCAATAGTATTGCTGCCTTGCAGCGTCAGACACCCAGGTTCAATCCTGACTATGGTTGCTGTCTGTATGAAGTTTGTACGTTTTCCCTGTGACTGCGTGGGTTTTCAGAAGTAGGGGCAGAATTAGGCCGTTTGGCCTATCAAGTCTAATCCACCATTCAATCATGGCTGATCTATCTTTCCCACACAACCTCATTCCCTTCCTTCTCCCCATAACTCCTAACACCCTTATTAATCACTTTCTGCGGGTGCTCTGGTTTCCTCCAACACGCCAAAGATGTACGTTTGTCGGTTAATTTGTTTTGTGTAAATTGTACCTAGTGTATAGGATAGTGTTCTGTATGGGGATCGCTGGTTTGTGCGAACTCGGTGGGCCAAAAGGCCTGTTTCCGTGCTGTATCTCTAAATTAAATTAAAACTAAACTAAACAATCGACAATAGACAATAGGTGCAGGAGTAGGCCATTCGGCCCTTTGAGCCAGCACTGCCATTCTATGTGATCATGGCTGATCATCCCCAATCAGTACCCCGTACCTGCCTTTTCCCCATAATCCCTGACCGCTATCTTTAAGAGCCCTATCTAGCTCAAACTTGCCACCTATCAAACGTGCTACCTATCCAGACTCTCCTTATATTTCTGCTCTTGAGTCTTGCAGCAGAAATGATAAATACAGTTGATGTCACCTTTTTTCACTCAGTGATGTGTGTGTAAGTCATTGATCATGAGCTGCTGTGGCACAGTTTGCTGGTCTCAGACAATGATTCATGACTGTCTGTCGCTCACCATCTTGGATCTTTACTATGTTGGCTCGCAGAGTTCAACGGGGATAAAACTGTGGCCTAAATAACATTGATATTGCCAGGGCTCGAGGGTCTGAGCTGCAGGGAAAGGTTGGGCAGGAAAGGACTTTATTCCTCCGAGCGCATGAAACTGAGGGAAGATCTTATGAAGGTGTGTAAAATCATTTGATAGAGTGAATGCACAGAGCCTTTTTTCCCAGAATTGTGAACCAGACGACATAGGTTTTAAGGTTCGAGGGGAAAGATTTAATAGGAACCCGAGGGGCAATGTTTTCACGCAGAGGGTGTGGGTATATGGAACAAGATGCAAGAGGAGATAGTTGAACCAGGTACTATAACAACATTCAAAAGACACTTGGATAGGAAAAGACACGTGGATAGGAAAAGTTTAGGGGGATAAGGGCCAAATGCAGGCAGGTGGGGCTAGTGTACATGGAGCATCTTGGTTGGCATGGGTGAGATGTGTTGAAAGGCCTGTTTCCTGTATGGCTCTAACACAAAAATAATCCAAATTGTATTTCATGGCAGTGTTATCATTGAAAATGAGATACCAAATAGTGAATGAAAATGAAAAGAACTGCTGACAGTCTGAAATAAAGACAGAAAATGGTGATTATACTCAGCAGGTAAGATAGCACCTGGGGAGAGATAAACAGAGTAAAGAGCCTGTCCCACTTACGTGTCCTAGGCACGTAAATTACGCAATCTCCTGGTCGCGTTGAGGCGCATGGGCATCGTATGGCCGCGCGGGGCCGGCCCCACTGAGAAGCGTGCAGGGGTATGTAGTTGTGCGCAACATCGTGTGGGGCTCCGAAATTTTTGTTGAGAACGAAATCTTCGTGCGCCAACGGCCTGTCGTGGAACTGACGGCCAAAGTGGGACAGGCCCAAGACCCTGGCACGACGCAACGCCTCACCTTCAACAGCAGCAGAAGTGGGCAAACGATCGCCGAGCTCGGCCTGGGACTCACGGCCGTTGCGGTCCAGAAAATTGAAGATAGACACGAAATGCTGGAGTAACTCAGTGGGACCGGCAGCATCTCTGGAGAGAAGCAATGGGTGACGTTTAGGGTCAAGACCCTTCTTTTCAGACTGAAGGTTCTCGACTCGAAACATCACCCAATAAGAATCAATAGACTACCGGCACGGTGGCGCAACGGTAGAGTCGCTGCCTTACAGCGCCAGAGACCAGGGATCGATCCTGACTATGGGTGCTGTCTGTGTGGAGTTTGTACATTCTCCTCGTGACCACATGGGTTTTCTCTGGGTGCTCCAGTTTCCTCCCACACTCTTAAGATGTGCAGGTTTGTAGGTTAATTGGCTTCTGTAAAGTCTCCCTAGAGTTATAGGATAGAATTAGTGTATGGGTGATCATTGGTCAGCACCTACTCGGTGGGCTGAAGGGCCTGTTTTCACTCTGTATCTTTAAACTACATCAGGATTGGAGTTACAAGCAGCACTTGGCTCATCTATAAGCACTTAGCCGTGCTTCGTCTCCTGTCTTACTGCCTGTGTGAAATGTGCAGTGGAACATTTATTTTTAGAAGGGAGTCATGTACTTGAACTATGAAGAGGAAGCATTAACAGCAGGTGTTGTTCTGCCCTCTCAGGCAGCACAGTGGATCTCACAGCCACAGGTTTAAAACAGGGTAATGGGCCTCTGGTTAAAATTTGCCCTCAACCACTGGCAAAATCATTGGAACTGATTGCTTGCCAGTTGGCAATCTATTGATGAGGTGGTTACTGCGGGTGTGCTGATTTTAAGATTCCCAGTGATGCAACAATACTGTATGATTTGACAATGACTGCAAGATTTCCAACCTTGCAGCGCTGGCTGCAAGATATGTAACAATGTTGCAGAATTTGCAATGATGCTGCAAGATTTCAAACAATGCAACTATACAGCAGGATTTCCAACGATGTAACGCTGGCTGTGAGATTTCCAGCAATGCAGCAATGCTGCTGGATTTCCAACAGTGCAACACTGGCTGCAGTTCAACATTGGCTGCTACAATAAACATCCTGCAATGGTGAGTGGCGCCATGGGAATGCAAGTTTCTTCCGTTTATTGCCTTCAACCCGGTGACAATGTGAACATTTCCAAGTGCAGCATTTGCTCCCTGCGGGGACAGGGTTCCTTCGAAGGATGAAGTGCAGGCAGTGAGGGTGAACACTCCCCTTCACACTCCGCATGCTCCCTGCTACCTTCCCACGGCGTGCAAGAAGTAATCGCTGCCATGAATCTAATCACCGTGCTGCCTGACATGCAGTGATTTCACTGCAGCCTTTTGGCCATGGTGGTTTTCCCCTTGGTCAGGCACACTTATTCATCAGCTGACTTCACAGAGGATTTTATTTTCAATCCTTACTCTGGATGGTTGAGAGGGAAATTAATTGTGACGTCTCGGGGTGAAAGGTGTAGGGGATGGAATATGCAATTAGTTCTCTTTGATTGCAGCCGCGGGAACAACAAGAGTAGTTTCAATCGTTGCCGTAAAGCTTCGCTGATACATAGTGTGGGAGCAGACCCTTCGGCCCATAATGTCCATGCTGAAAATGATCAAGAGTCAAGAGTCTTTTATTGTCATTACTCAAAATGGAACAATGAAATTCTTACTTGCAGCAGCATAACAGATATGGAAACATAGTACTCTGTAAAATCCAGAATAAACAACAAAAAATGTATTTATATATAGTCTACATATTTGTGTATGTATATATTGTCTATATATATATGATAACAAATAAATACACGATAATAATTTAAAAAATAATGTCCCAAAGGCAATATAGTTCAGAGGCTATTTGGAGGTTGTAGTGTTTAATAGCCTGATGGTTATAGGGAAGAAGCTGCTCCTGAATCTAAATGTTAGTTTTCAGGCTCCTATACCTTCTTCACAATGGCAGGAGTGAGCATAGCCAACGTGGTGTGAGGTTAAATAATTAAACTAATTCCCCATGGCTATAAACATGCAAATTAATGCAGGCAATAATTCTTTATTCAAAATCATGAATATCATAAACCAAATTGGACCAATTATCATTGAAATCAGCCTCGAGAGAATCTAGTCATGAAGATGCAAGGAACTGCAGGTGCTGGAATCTTGAGCAAAACGGAAGGTGCTGGAAGAACTCAGTGGGTCAGACACAATCTGCAGAGGGGTAGAGGGTGGTGGGGGGGGGGGGATGAATGGGTGAAGTTTTGTGTCTGGACCCTTCATTAGACTGATGGAGTAAGGAAGTTGACTCCCTCCCTCTCTCTCTCTCTCTCTTCTGCAAATTGCAAAAATAAAATTGAGTCCAACATACACCAATAGTGGAACTGTTTCTGTACCTAGTCATGATTGTTTTTAGACTTTAGAGATACAACGTGGGAAAAGGCATGCCCGCGCCGACCAGCGATCACACCGTGCACTAGCACTATCCTACACATTAGGGACAATTTTACAGAAGCTGATTAACCTGCAAACCCGCATGTCTTTGGATAGTGGGAAGAAACCAGAGCACCCAGAGAAAACCCACACGGTCACGGGGAGAACGTACAAACTCTACAGACAGCACCCATAGTCAGGATTGAACCCGGGTCTCTGCCGCTTTGAGGCAGCAACCCTACCGCTGCGCCACCGTGCTGCCCTTATCTGTGTAGAAATGCGTCAGCAATACATAATTTAATGAAAGATGAGGCCTCATCTGTCAGTGAGTGCACGTGAAGCTAGGAGCATGCAAGGAGCATATTTCATTCCCACTTTGTGCCATTACATCATTGATTCAGCTAATACTTGGCCTGTTCTAAATCGGTGGCTTCATGTCTATCTTCGGGCTTGGATCTGGCCCCCTGTCTATTAATAAGCTTGACACACTTGTTATTAATATCACCACTGATGTGAAGCTGGTGACAGAGATGGGCATTCCCAAAGAGTGGACACATACCCCCTACCAGCGAAAATAAAACATGCCTAGGGTGAATATATTGAGAGATGCTCGCCGCCTGCAATTTGCAGATACTATAGTGGCATTTACGAGGCTTTTAGATATGCAGGGATCCGATGATACTTTATTGTCACTTGTGCCCAGGTACAGTGAAATTATTTGTTTTAGCAAACAATCCGGGAATATCATACAGCAGACTTCCCCTTGGCAGTACACAAAGAGCTGCCTCCTTTCTGGGAATGACAACGTTTCAAAAGTTCTTAATGCAGTCTTATCTTCATGCAGAGGTGAACCAGGCCTGCACGTGGCTGCAGGCGATCCCCTGCCGGGTCCCTCTTAGTTCTTGATGGCCCCCCACTGGGCCCCTCTTTGTTCTCGATGGCATGGCCTACTGGGTTGTTCAGCTCTGCGGCACATCCTGGGAACCTTCTACCGCCAAGCAGCACATCCTGGGAATTGAGGAATATATAGATCACGTGCAGGCAGATGAGATTAGTTTAATTTAGCATCATGTTCAACACAATGATCATCGGTCGAAGGGCCCATTACAGTTCTGTACTGCTCCAAGTTCTATATTATATGTACTGTCCGAACTGTCACTGCAAATCCGTGACTGGGGAATTATTTTTCTTAGAAATCGGACAGGAATTGGTTTGTTATTGTCGCATGTCTCGAGATACAGTGGGGAAAAAGACTTGTAGCCTGAAGAACGGTGGTGACCGACATTGCCCCTTATCCAGGTTCGCCAGAGATGCTGCCTGGCCCACTGAGTTACTCCAGCACTTTGTGGTCTACGCGAGATTCCAGCATCTGCAGTTTGATTTATTATGGTCACGTGTACCGAGGTAGAGTGAAAAGCTTTTGTTTGCGTGCTATCCAGTTAAAAAAAAGACTATACATGAATGCAATCAAGTCATCCACAGTGCAAATATAGAGGATAAAGGGCACAACATTCAGTGTAAAGATATAACTTTGCAGATCCTTGTCTTTGATGTGGGAAACATTATCTGCGTGCTAACTAGTCAGACCATACATAAGGCACAAGGGTGGACGGGCGAGGAGAGGGACAAGGGCTCACTGGTCGATTCACGTCTAAGAGAGGCGATGGCTGGAGGCCCTGCAGCAGCATGGGGCAAGACAGGATTGGGCACCACTCATAAAAACTAGAGCACGGACTCGACTTGGAAAATGGTGCCCAAACATGGCGCCTCATGCATGCGGGCCCAGTGGACGGTTTCTGTACACTTTGCTAATTGGGGGACAGTGCTTGGGTCTGGCAATACTCTACTGGGCAGTTTGTGAGGAAATCATTTCACTCTGCATTTGCACTTCGCACATACAGGAGCCTGAGGACTGCAACGTCCAGGTTCAGAAACAGCTACTTACCCACAGCCATCAGGCTATTGAACTCAACTCAAACAAAACTGTACATTAATAGCCCATTATAAGTTTATTCGCACTTTATCTTTTTTATTTATTCATGTGTGTATATATTTATACAATGGTATATGGACACACTGATCTGTTCTGTATTCATGCCTTCTATATTCTGTTGTGCTGAAGCAAAGCAAGAATTTAATTGTCCTATTGGGACACATGACAATAAACTCTCTTGAATCTTGAATGTGACAATAAAGCACCATTGTACCAGTGAATTGTACACAAGCGCAACAGGTAGAGCAAAGAGTACAGTCAGATGGAGGCAGTTCTGCCCCTCATGCCTGTGCTAGCCCATTTGAAAGAGAAGATCAGTGCAGTGTGGGAGTGGGTACTCATCACTGTGCAGTGACGCAGGCAATGCCGCCATGCACGACTGTGCCACGGTCTCTCCCTACAACCGTGCACCCTTCACCTTTACAACAGGGTGCGTGTAAACGCATGCCGTCTCTCTTTCCGACAGCTGCGATTGAAGCTGTCCAAGACTTCTATCGCCGAGCTGATCTGACGTCGTCTGATGCAGCGGCAATTTCCATAAATCGCGGCACCTTTGATTGAAGTGTCAAGGAGGTTTATCTGGATTTGCTTTGCGCTGACTTGTTGAGACGAGGTGCTGCCACATTAACGAGTGCCAGCACCCTCGCTTCTTGTCACTTTATTTATTCAGGTAATTCCTGTTATTAACCCTGCCAGCCTTTCCAACACAGAGCGGAGTGTCTGCAAGAGATGGACCCATTGTACCCCCCCTGCCACCGTGAGAACAGCCACCCGTTCTCACTGTGTAAATGCTTTATCTACAGAGTGATTGCTGCAGGAGATTTGGTAATTATCATCCGAATTAACACTGAGTTATGGCTTGAACTGGTTGATATTAACCAGGTTAGGATTTTCTGTGACCTGTACTATACAACCCGAATACCTCACTTGCCTTCAGCTTCCATCAGCATCACTTGTTTGAGCGCACAGAATATCTTTGCCCTGGTTTGCATTAAGCCCTGGCCTCCAGAGTCTCCAGCAGTTTTTTTTCATCCCCTTTGAGGCTCCTAGTGACAGGAGTTCATCCAGGGTAACTTTATACTGCGTTACTACAGCTCTCTGCAGACCTTGCATCTGGTTTAAATTCCAGCTTCCAGCCCTGGTATTTTTTTCAACTTTTTGGTCAACTCAACACAAAAGTGTTACTGCACCACTTAGGTATGCAGTTTCTCCCCCCCCCCCCCTTAAAATAAACTTTATTCAGAATAAGAAATACATATGAAAACAAACCTCTGCAAATTCAGATTCAGATTCAAGGACAGTTTGTTCCCAGCTGTTATCAGGCAACTGAATTATCGTACCACAATTAGAGAGTGGTCCTGAACTACTATGTACCTCATTGGTGACCCTTGGACTATCTTGGAGTGAATTTCACTGGCTTCACCTTGCACTAAATGTTATTCCCTTATCATGTATCCATGCACTGTAAATAGATCGATTGTAATCATGTATTGTCTTCCCGCTGACTGATCAGCTTGCAACGAAAGCTTTTCATTGTATTTCAGTACATGTACCACTAAACTAAACTAAACTAAACCCTTAATAGATTCTCAGTGTCTATACGTTCAAGAGTATCACCCGGGTTCGATCCTGACTACATGTGCTGGCCGTAAGGAGTTTGTATGTTCTCCAGGTGATCGGGTGGGTTTTCTCCGGGTGCTCTTGTTTCCTCCCGGATTTAGTTTAGTTTAGTTTATTTTCATGTGTTCTGAGGTCCAGTGAGAAGCTTTTGTTGTGTGGTAACCAGTCAGCGGAAAGACTATCCATGACTACAATCAAGCTGTCCACAGTATACAGATACATGAAAACAGGAATAACGGTCAGTGCAAGGTAAAGTCTGATTAAAGATGGTCCGAGGGCCTCCAATCAGGTAGATTGTAGCTCAGGACCACTCACTCTCCAGTTGTTGATGGGATGGTTCAGTTGCTTGATAACAACTGTCCCTGAATCTGGAGGTGTGTATTTTCACATTCCAAAGACGCGCAGGTTTGTAAGGTAATAAGTTCCTGTAAATTGCCTCTAGTGTGTAAGATGTAAAACTGGAATAACATAGAACTAGTGTATGGGTGATCATTGGTTGGAGTGGGCTCAGTGGGTTGAAGGGCCTGTCTCCACGCTGTATCTCAAAAACTACTCGGTACTGTTCTACCTTTCTTAAAACAAACTCATCACCCCTGGGGTGATATCCCTACCCTTGTTTGTGTGTGTCCCCACTGGATTCTGCCTATGGCCTAGTAAATGGTCCTTCCCCACAGAGCCTTGGCGTTGGCTGCACAGAGTTTTAGTGAGTCCCTCAGCATATACTCCTGTAGTCTGGAGCGGGCCAGTCAGTCAGCAACATTCTTGTTCTGCTGGGAGACCAACAAGTTTTGGGTAGACCAAAGTGTGGCTTTCACCCAATTGATGATCTTTCAGCAGCACCTGATTGCATTTATAGCAGCAACATCATTTGCTGTGGTTCTGCCTGTCTCTGATGTCCATCTGGCTCAGGCACCGTAGACATAGAATGCTCCATTCAGTTGGACCATGCCGTTACACTTGTCCTTGGTCAAGATGATTGTGCAGAGGAATACCATTGATAATGAGTCAAAGTTGTAAGATAAAGTCATGTAGCATGGTAACAGGCCCTTTGGCCCTGGTCGTCCATGCCAACCAAGATGCCTCCATCGAAGCTCTTCCTACTTGCCTGTGTGTGGCCCATATTCCTGTAAATCTTTCCTATCAATCTACCTGTCCAAATATTTTAAATGTTATGATAGTACCTGCATCAAACTTGTCTGTGTCTTTTAAACGCTGTTATAGTACCTGCCTCAACTATCTCCTCTGGCAGTTCGTTCCATATACCTTCTACCTTCTTGGTGAAAATGTTACACATCGGGTTCCTATTAAATCTTTCCCCTCTTGCCTTAAGACTATGGTTCTTGATTCCCCTACCCTAGGTAAAATTTCTATGCTTTCACCCTATCTATTCTCCCCTTGATTTTATACACCTCCATAAGATAACCCCTCAGCTTCCTGCACTCTAAGGAATAAAGTCCTAGCCTGCCTAATCTCTTCCAATAGTTCAGGCCGTTAAGTCGTGGCAATATCCTCATGTCATTCTTGCACACTTTACAGCTTAAAGACAACTTAATGAAAACTGTATTGCAACCAGGCGACTGACTCTTTGTTTGCTGTCCAGAATAGGGTGTATGTAATCCACAACAATCATTCCAAACATTTACTTGCATAGAACATGGGAAAGTACAGTACAGGATCAGGCTGTTGGCCCACAATGTCAATGCCAAACATCATGTGCAGAGGATGTTTCCAGTTGGGGGAGAGTCTGGGTCCAGAGGACATAACTTCAGAATAAAAGGACGTTCCTTTAGAAAGGAGATGCGGTGGAATTTCTTTAGTCAGAGGGTGGTAAATCTGTGGAATTCACTGCGACATACGGAGGCTGTAATTGGGTATTTATAAAGCGAACATTGACAGGTTCTTGATTAGTAAGAGTGTCAAAGGTTACGGGGAGAAGGCAGGAGTATGGGGTTCAGGGGGAAAGATAGATCAGCCGTGATTGAATGGTGGAGTAGACTCCATTGGCTGAATGGCCTAATTCTGCTCCTATTATTTGTGGATTTATGAAGTTATACTAATCTCCACTGCTGCACATGATCTATATCCACCCATTCTCTCTTTTTTATTTTTTTATTATTTTTATTAGAAGTAATTGTACAAGAATAAAACATTTGGCATATAAAATTATAGAATTATTGTACAGCTTCAAATTTGACCTTTTAACTTGGTAATGTGAGAAAAGAAGAGAGAAAGAACAAGAGAGCGAAAAAGTGAAAAGTGAAAAGACAGGACCCCTAGACTACCAAGGTCGTGTGGCCAAAGAATGAATAAATATATAAGAGAAGAAAAGGAAAACAAAAAGAAAAAAAGAAAAAAGTGGAGATATACCTGCCCCTCGTCCCCCCGTGTAAGAGTGGGTTATGGTTGCTTCCTGAAGGAAACATTTATCACAAATAGGGGAAACATTTGGGAAGATCTTATTCAATTTAGACTTTGAATAATAGTCTATGCAGTATTTTAAATTGTATTAACGAGTGCCTAACGTTAAGAGAACAGTTATGTGTATATATAGAAGGCTTTCCTCCCATCTATCTTTTAAAATTGATATGCCCAATTCATCTTCCCAAGCTCCCCTAATTATTTCCAACGATGGGGTTTTTATATTGAAAAGGGTATTATAAGGGTACGATATTAACTTATTTGAATCCGAGTCTCTATTCATGCATTTGTCTAGTATGTCTGGAACCATATATTGACAGTCTTGGGTATGTGATTTCAGATAGTCTCATATTTGAAGATATCTAAAGTATTGGCTACCTTTCAGATGATATTTTGACTGTAATTCTTGAAATGAGAGGAGAGTCCCCATCTCATAAAGATCTCCCAGTTTTTTAATTCCTAATCTTTCTCATTGTATCAACGCATTGTCTAAAGTAGACGGCTTAAATGAGAGATTGTTGGCGATGGGTGAGAGAAGAGATACATTTCTCAATTTAAGGGTTGACTTCACTTGTTTCCAGATTCGAAAGGTGCTATGGATTATCGGATTTTTCTCATATACTGATTTCTTCAGATTTATTGGAGAGAGAAGAATCGCGCCTATATTAAAAGGCGAACAATCTTCTCTCTCCATTATTAGCCAGTTTACCTGTTGGCATGTGTTGTCTATCCAATAGATTAAATTTTTAATATTCGTTGCCCAATAATAGTAAAAAAAATTAAGGAGAGCCAGTCCGCCAATTTCTTTGGGTTTACATAAATGTCGTTTATGGATTCTGTGTGTTTTATAATCCCTTTATAATCCCAAATAAAGTTTTATAATCCCAAATAAAGTTTGTGATCACAGAATCAAGTTTTTTTTTAATTTCAGGGAGAAAAATCAGTATTGATGGGAATAGGTTCATATCTTAAGCCTGGTATGTCTCTGAGGATAACTCGCGACTTGGTAAAAAGTGCTCTCTTCCTTACAACATCTGCTGGATAATCTCTGAAGATTCTTATATTGTCTCCTTCAAACATCAAGTTTCTTGCACTTGCAACTTTCTTCATTATGTCTTCAAGAACTGATAGGTGGTGTAGTTTCAGAATAAGTTGTCTTGGTGGAGCTCCAGCTCCTGGTCGGGCTCTCTGAGCTCGATGTGCCCAATCAAGTTTGAGTCTCTCAGGCAGATTAAGTACCTGTTGGAGTGAGTCGGCAGTAAAGTCCCGAGAATCTTTTCCATCTTCCTTCCTCCCCTTCCTTCACACCTACAATCCTTAAATTTTGGCGTTTAGAACGACCTTGGAGATCTAGGCATTTTTCGGTCATTCTGGTCAATTGCCCAGAGACACGGTCGAGTTCTTTCTTCAGTCTTTGAGTTGTCTGAGAGATATCCATAGTTGCAGCTTTCCAGTTCTCTGATGGTGTTGTTTTGTTTTTTTGAGGTGAAAAGAATGGGCTCCAGCTTACTACTGATATCCTCTTCAACCCTTTTAATTTCTCCTTTCAAAGAGGAATTCACCTCCTCGATTTGAGCTTGTAGAGTGTCAATCTTTCCACAAATTTCTGTTTTCCCAGCATTGAGTTGAACATCGTTTTGTTTCTAAGTTTCCAAGCATTTCAGCAAGCACTTCTCTAAAGTCTTTTACCGTAGAGCTTGGTCATGTTCGCTTGGTGCGCTTCCATAGTAGAAATAAGTCTTTCTTCCTCAGATTCTTGAAAGGTTTCTTCACCTTCCTCTTGTAGAATCTTCCTTCGAGTTCTGTATCTTCTCAGAGGTGGAGTAGGAAGGTTCCTTTTGCGAGTCTGTCTTTGCATTTAATATACCGGTCAGTATCCAGTCGGTATAGCGTCGATTTCTGGTGACGTCACTTACGCGACGTCGGGCATCTGCCGGTAAGTGTTTTTCCTTCAGGTCGTTTTTATTTTTCAGGTATTTTAACGCGTTTTAACACATTTTTCGGAGCAGAGCTAAATCGTGCGCCTCTTAATGCTCCATGGCACCACCGGAAGTCTCCATATCCATCCATTCGCTGCATATCCATGTGCCTATCTAGAAACCTCGCAAATGCCACAATACTAGGCTTCATGAGAGCAACCACAACAGTATTCAAGAAAATTCAAGATGAGTCACAGTGGCGCTGCTCAAAGTGCTGCTGCCCCACAGCGCTAGAGACCTTTTTACGATCCTGACTTTGGATGATGTGTGTGTGTGAAGGTTGTAAGTTCTCCCTCTGACCTTGTGGGTTTCCTCTGGGTGCTCCGGTTTCCTTACACATCCCAGAGACATGGGTGTTTTGAAAATTAATTGGCTCTCTGTAAATTGCCCTTAGTGTGCAAGGGAGTGAATGAGAAAATTGGGTAACCTAGAACTAGTGTGAACAGGTGATCGATGGTCAGCGTGGACTCGGTGGGCTAATGCTGCATCTTTTAATCAATCAATCATTTCTCATGTTCGATGCCCCATTCACAACCCAAAACCTTAATTCTCTCCACAATTGGTGCCCAATAGGCGCATTGTGTGCCATGTATAAAATGCACTATAATTACCATCCTGGTCTTTGCCTCTGAAATGTGTGGCCACACCGCTAACAGGAATGCAACTGTCTACTGATATCTCTCCCAGTCCTGCTTTGGAAATATTTTACTGATCCAATATAGCACTGGGTTTAAATGCTGAAACTCTTTCAAAAGTCAAGAGTGTTAACTGTTATCTGTGCTGACAACAGAACAATTATATTATTTGCAGCAACTTAACAGTGCTGTTAACTGCATGCATTGCATTTAATATAATAATCAAAAATATTCAATAAATTAATAACTGTAATACCAGTGCAAGTAACTGGTCCATATTGCAACTAAAGACACAGTCCATAGATGTTCATAGTATGTGAGGTGGTGGTTAGCGTTAGCATTGTGGTGGCAGTCTTTCCATAACAGCACTGTTTGAGAACCTTCCACTATGACGACATTAGTTAATTGAAAGATCCCAATTGCTCAACTTTAGAGATACAGCACAGAAACAGGAACTCCTGCTCATCGAGTCTGCCGGCCAGCAACCACCCACACATTAGCACTATCTACACACAAGAAGAGACTATTTACAATTTTACCAAAATCAATTAACCTGGAACCCTGTATGTCTTTGGAGTGTGAGAGGAAACCGGAGCACCGGGAGAAAATTCAGGCGGTCACAGACAGAAAGTAAAAAATCCATTCAGACAGCACCTGTAGTCGGGTTCGAGCCCGAGTCTCTGGCGCTGTAATGCAGCAACTCTACCCCTGCGCCACCGTGCTGCCCTCAAGAAGGAAACATTCCTACCCAGGGACAATTGGGCAAGGGCAGTGCATGCCAGCTTTGCCTGCAACACCATAACAAAATCCATATAAAAAAACAAGTGACTATTAAAAAAAAGAGCACATTTGTTACTTTGAAATTCCATCCTCTCAACCCCAGGATATGCTTCCTAGCACAAAGCGTCTGATAATGTTGTGGTTCTGTTACCGGAATGACAGCCAGCATTTTGGACCATTGATCCTGAGATGAGAGCTCAAGTCCCACCAGAACAGCTGAGGAATTTTAAATTGCAGTAACTAAATAAATCTGGAATATATTAAAAAGAGACTTGGTCTGTGACGGTGACCACAATACTGCCGGATTGTCATAAAAACCCATCTGGTCTGGCAATGCTTCTTGGAGAATGGAATCAGCTGTCCTTGTCCAATCTGGCCTATGTGAGCTGCCAGAGCCTTTATTGTGGTTGACATCTAACCATCCAGGGGTCATAAGGATGGACATGGAGCACTGACACCTCACTTAATGTTTAGTCCTGTGAGAAAAGGTTTTTTTTTAAGTTGCACTTAAGTCACCATGTTTCATAAGTCATAGGAGCAGAATGCGGCCATTCGTCCCATCAAGTTGGGCAGCATAGTGGAGCAGCGATAGAGAGTGGTACAGTGGTAGAGTTGCTGCCTTACAGTGCCAGTGATCCGTGTTCGATGCTGATCAAGGGTGCGTTCTTCCCGTGACCTGCGTGGGTTTTCTCCGGGAGCTCTGGTATCCTCCCACACTCCAAAGTCATACAGGTTTGTAGGCTAATTGGCTGTGTAGGATACCACTAGTGTGTGGGATTCACTGATTGGCATGGACTTGGGCTGAACGGCCTGTTTCCGCGCTGTATCTTTAAACTAAAACTGAAGTTTGCTTTGCCATTCAATCATGGGTGATCTATCTGTCCCTCTCAACCCCATTCTTCTACCTTCTCCCCATAACCTTTGACACCCTTACTAATCCATACACCTGCCTAACTATTTTGTGTTAAAAAAAGTTGCCCCCTAAGGTTCCTTTTAAAATGATCCCCCTTCACCTTGATTCAATATCCTCAGGTTCTCTATTCCCCTGCTCTGGGGGAAAAAACTGTGCCTTCATCCTTTCTATTCCTCTCATTATCTTGTACACCTCCATAAGATCATCCCTAATCGTAGTGCACTCCAAGGAATGCACATCCTCTCCCTATAGCTCAGGCCCTCGAGTACTGGCGACATCCTCCTAACTCTTTTCTGCACCCTTTACAGCTTGACAACAAGCTGGTTCTACCACCTTACCACCAAGTTGCCCAAGTTAAAGTGAAGGGAATGGATATGGTCAAAGGGGCCTATCCGACATATGTGGAAGAATGGAATGAAAGAAAGTGAAAAAAATGAAAGTGAAATAAGTAAAGAGTGTTTTATTGTCATATGTCCCAGATAGAACAATTAATTTCTAACACAACAGGATGTAGTACACTGTAACAATAGAATAAAGAAAAAAAATTGAGTATGTGTGTGTATATATACATACACATATATAAACATGCATACATATATATGTCTATGTAGTTCAGAGCTTATTTGGAGCACAAAACAAATAAAGATAAGATGGGAGGAGCACAAATGCAAGCATGGGTCAATGGGCCAAATGGTCATTTCCCATGTTGTATATTCTGTTAATTAAGTGTAAAAGTCACACACTGCTTTGTTACCCACTCATTCATTACTTTATTCTGAGGGGAGGCTTCAATGCTCTTAGACATTGCATGCACAGTTATTTGAAGAACATTTGTGTCGAATTAGTGTTGTTCACTGCTGTGTAATTGCTCTGCATGTCCTAGATTACTTTTGTTTAGGGAGATTTACTTTGTTAATCTTGCGATATTAAGCCTCTCCGGTTTTTTTTTCAACCAAGAAAGGAAAGTAACACATGATGGTTTTAAATGATACAATAACTCATTTTCCATCTCCATTGTATTCAATCAAACCAATTCTTCCGGCGTAAAATATCAGGGATAATTTTCTTCTTATTGGATGGGCTCTCAATTCCATCTCTAGGACCTACACACAGACAATCAAAAGGATGAGAATCGGACCCATTCTGCAGGTTTGTAGGCTTTGGTGAAAATTGTAAATTATCCCTAGTGTGTAGGAGGATTGTGCTAATGTACGGGGTGATCTGTGGTCAGCGTGGACTAAATGGGCCAAAGGGCCTGTTCCAGCGCTGTATCTCTAAAATCTAAACGGTACCCACCTTTGAAGAATTTCTGCTTCATCAAGGGTGCGTTCTTAATACTTCAATGGGACTTGCGTTTTCTCTCTTTACTCCCTACTCCGTGATTTTGGGTTTCCCATTTTTCTTGAGGAATTGGCCTTCATCAGTATTGATTACAGTTTGGGAGTTCATGTTACAGTAGTACAAGACATTTGTGAGGCCGCATTTAGAGTATTGTGTTCAGTTTTAGTCATCCTGTTGTAAGAAAGATTTTGTTTAGCTGGGAATGAAGCAGAGAAGATTTACAAGGATGTTGCCAGGACTCGATGTCCTGAGCTATAGGGAAGAGATTGAGCAAGCTAGGACTTTATTCCTTGGAGCACAGGAGAATGAGGGGTGATTTTAAATGTGTATACCCACCACCCTCTGAGTGCCCCTCTGGTTTCTATTAATTTTTCCCCCACTCACCTTAAAACTATGGTCTCTGGCACTCGACTCCCCAACCATAGTAAAATTTGAGGTAAAGTATTGCAAGTTTAAAAAAATTCACACACCCATGTGGCTACTTGTTACAATTTACTACCTTCTTCTCCTAAGTCCTCCATTTCTTCTCCTTCCTCTCATCCTCCCATCACACAAATGTATTTGGCTAAAACTCTGGAAAAAGTTGTGGACAAATTTCAACAGCAATTTTCAAAAAGAGAAACTAATGCTTTAATGGAAGATAAGACACAAAAAGCTGGAGTAACTCAGTGGGTCAGGCAACCTTTCTGGAGAAGAGGAATAGGCGATGTGATAACATGGAAGATGTTTTGATCTGTGAATGAAAAAATAATTTGCAAAGCTGTGGGGAGAGAGAACTGAGCAGAGATAAGCTGGCTGGTGTTCAAAAGTACCAGCTTATCATAGACAAAATAACTCTGCCATGAGACTATTCTCAAAAATAGTGAATTTCCAAATAAAAAGTCTTCCTTCAGTTTTTGCTATGCTGTCATTCTAGTCATCTTCAAGTTTTGACAGATTTGAATGGAAAGATACAGCATGGAAACAAGCCCTTCAGCCCACTGAATCCATGCTGACCATCAATCACCCATCCACGCTAGTCTATGTTATCCCACTTTCTCATCCACTCACTAAATACTAAGGGCAATTTACAGAGGGCCAATTAACCTACAAAATTTTGCAAAGTGGAATGTGCAAGGAAACTGGAGCACCCGGATGAAACCCATGCGGTCACGGGGAGAACGTGCAAACTCTACAGACAGCACCTAAATTCAGGATTGAATTCTGGGTGTCTGGTGCTCTGAGGTAGCAACTTTTTCAACTGTGCCAACATACCATCCATATTTTATTTATTTTTTACCACAGGTGTACAAAACTATGTGGGGGCAGATATAGGGCTTTTAGGCTTACTCATAACAGAGGTATCTAAAACTAGGTGAGTTTGCATTAGGAGTAAAAGGTTTAGAGAAGACCTGAGAAAGAGATCTTCTACCCAAAGGTTGGTTCTAATCTGGAATGCATTGCCCGAGGGGCTGGTGGGGTCAGATATTCTTGCAACACTTGGGAACTATCCAGACAAGCACTTGAATCATCAAGATATAGAATTCTGCAGACAAATGTTGGTAACTGCAGATAGCAGCAGAACTCTAAGTGCTGGAGGGACATCATCTGCTGAGGAAATGGACAGATGACATTTCGGGTCAGAACCTTCTTCAGACTGATGGGCTGAGGTAAACTTGGTACCAAGCTTTGGTAGCTTCATAAATTCTAGCAGAATTAGGCCATTCGCCCCATCATTCTACTCCACCATTTAATCATGGTTGATCTATCATTCCATCGCAACCCTCTTCTCAAGCCTTCTCCCCATAACCCCTGACACCCTAGGGTTTGCTAATTCTAACTGGGGTTAGCCTAGATTGGTACTTGAGGCTAACATGAACATGGTGGGGGAAAAGTTAAGTTTAGTTTAATTTATTGTCATGTGAAAAGCTTTTGTTGCATGCTAACCAGTCAGCGGAAAGAAAATACATGATTACAATCGAGCCACCCACAATGTGCAGAGCCGATCACCGATGATCACCGAGCCAAACTGCCTGTTTATGTGCTGTATGACTCTGTGACTAGGAGATATAGCTTAAGACTCCAAGAGTTAGTTGTATTTTACTATTGCATAACCAACGTTATATCATTCTGGTGAATTTGAGGGTATTTCTATCAATCTTGGTGGTGGGTGATAGGAGTTGGAGCCATTACCAAGTGCAGTTTCTAAGGTCGATTAGGGCGTGTGGAGTGACAGCACATAAAATATCTCGGGTTTCATCAATCAGTGGTTCAGAAGCACAGGAAGATATTGTATGAATAAAATAATCTCCAAGCTGTGATCTAGATAGTGCGTCTAATACAGAAGTGTGCCTTTCATTGCTTCTAGATGTCTCAGAGCATTCTCTGGCTTAGGTAGCACTTTTGATGTCTAGACACTGTTAGGGGCCACCTTGTCAACAAACAGCTCCCACAAAGAACAACTTGTTGTTGACCGGATAATCGCTTCCCATTTGATGGTTGAGTGATGAATGACACCAGTTATAATTCTGGTGTCTTTGACATTGCAACTCCTGCGATAATTTAAATCCACCTCAGAGGGCAGGTGGTAGCCTAGCCTTCCCTTAGAAAGATAACACTTCCTTCAATCCAGCGATGCACCAGGACTGGCTTGGAGCTTCAGCCTTGATATTTGTCCTTGAATGTAAACCCGCCTTCCTCCCCATTGACTCCGTTTATACTTCATTCTGTTTCATAAAAACAGCCAACATAATCAAGGACAACACACCCTGGCCATTCTCACTGCTCTACTCTCCCATCAGGCAGAAGATACACAAGCTTGAATGTATGTACCCCCAAATTCAAGGACAGCTTCTTCCCCCTTTATCAGACTCTTGAATGGACCCCTCATATGCACTGTGTGAATTCCTGATCTTCCAATCTACCTCATTGCGACTCTTGCACTTTTTTTCATCTGCACTTAATCTACAGTTGTAACGCTGTATTCTGTTTATTTTCTCTTTTGCACTACCTGATGTATTCAAGATCTTTAAAACTCCAGTCATCCTTCTTCTCTCCACTCCTGTCGGGCAGAAAATGCAGAAGCTTGAAAATGTGCACCACCAGACTTTGGAACAGCTTTTCCCCCTCTGTTATTAGGTTTCTAAATAGTCCTTCCATAAGCTAGGGCACTGTCTGATTCACCTACCCCATTGTGGACATTGGAACTAATACACGGCAATGCTGAGAACTAGATTCTGTATTCCGTATCTTTCCCTTTGCTCTACCTAATATATTGGAGTTTGTCTTGTTTGTATTTAATTTGGTTTAGTTTAGAGATACAGAATGGAAACAGGTTCTTCGGCCCACTTAGTCCGCACTGACCAGCAATCCCCATACACTAGCACGATCTAACACGCTTGGGGCAATTTACAATCGTTATCTAAGCCAATTAACCTACAAACCTGTACATCCTTGGAAGGTGGGAGGAAGCCGGAGCACCTGGGGAAAACCTGCATGGTCATGGGGAGAACGTACAAATTCCATATCGACAGCACCCATAGTCAGGATCAATCGTGGGCTTGTGGCGCTGTATGGCAGCGACTCTATGGATGAACCCCTATATGTATGGTACTATCTGATCCGTTCGGATAGTATGCAAAACAACACTTTTCACTGGACCTCAGTAGATGAGACAAAGGTGAACATAAACCATGTTGGTGCGATCTGTTTGGATAGCACATAAATAACGTTTTTCACTGTATCTTGATACATGTGACAATAATAAGCCAATACCAATTGCAAAGCTGAGTAGGTTTGGAGTAGGCCTAATGTGGGGTGTTGACTTAAACTCTTCACCCAACCTTCATCTCTCATTAAAAATATCAGATCAGACACTGCATCATTTTGGTGAAAGAGGTAAAGGCCAATTCCCATGATGACAAATGATTAGGTGGACCCAGGAGTGGGAGGTCCTATTTTAAGACAATCGCTACGTCATGGCATGCTGCAGCACAGGATCAAGCCATTCAGCCCACTGAGCGGTATGTGGTCGTGAGTGTTCCCGCGAGCGGGGCCAAGCCCTCCAGTAGGCCCAGCTCACTATCCGCGGATGGCGATGGCACTCGTGCTGGATGAGCGAGCAACCACAGAGAGGGAGGAGGGCCATTGGAGAGCGGGGAGGGCTGTCAGAGAGTGAGGAGGGACCTGCGAGCAACCAGGGAGAGTGAGGTGGGCCGTCAGAGAACGAGGAGGGCCATCGAGAATGAAGGGGGTACCTGGCGGGGAGATGGGAGGGGTGTCTGCTGCCACATGTGGCAACAGGCAATAGATAGGAATGTTCCGTGAACTTTTCTAATTTTGTTGGTGATAAGTCATGGTGACACTTGTGTACTGCCTAGGTGAGGTCTGCTACATGCTTTTACCGGGTTGTATGCAAAATAAAACCTTTCATTGTACCTGGGTACATGTGAGACTATAACCATATAACCATAATTACAGCATGGAAACAGGCCATCTCGGCCCTACAAGTCCGTGCCGAACAACTTTTTCCCCTTAGTCCCACCTGCCTGCACTCAAACCATAACCCTCCATTCCCTTCTGATCCATATGCCTATCCAATTTATTTTTAAATGATACCAACGAACCTGCCTCCACCACTTCCACTGGAAGCTCATTCCACACCGCTACCACTCTCTGAGTAAAGAAGTTCCCCCTCATGTTACCCCTAAACTTCTGTCCCTTAATTCTGAAGTCATGTCCTCTTGTTTGAATCTTCCCTATTCTCAAAGGGAAAAGCTTGTCCACATCAACTCTGTCTATCCCTCTCATCATTTAAAAAACCTCTATCAAGAATAAAGTGTCCTTGAATTGAATCATCATTTAATCTATCTCAAATAATATTCTTAAAGCACATGGGGCAATACCCCATAATCTAGGGAATCCAATTTACCTCTACTCCAAGTATGATCAAATGAGCAAATTCTCATCTGACATTCATAATCTACTGCAATGCTGCCTAAATCTAAACCTTATGGGGCCAATTTCTTTTGTGTTAATGGTTGAGAGCAAAACCAAATATTGAGTCAAACATACAAGCAATGATTTGCGATGCAAACCTGGAGACACCAGTAGCTGCAGATGATGGACTCTTGAGCAAAACACTGGAAGAACTTGATGGGCCAGGCAGCATTCGTGGAGGGATGGACATGAAGAAGGGCCCTGAGCTGAAACGTCGTCTGTCCATTCCCTCCACAGATACTGCCTGACCCGCTGAATTCCTCCAGCAGGTTGTGTCCTGCCAATATCTGACCTATTGTGCAAAAACACAACGTGCTGGAGGGACTCAGCGGATCAGGCAACAGAAACAAGGAACTGCAAATGTTGGTTTGCAAAAGCAGGCACACCGTGCTGGAGTGGCTCAGCGGATCAGGCAGCATTACAGGAGAACATGGATAGGTGATGTTCTCGGTCAGGACCCTTCTTCGGGACATGACCCTTCTTCAGATTGGATGGGTGACGTCTAACATGCGGACCCATCTTCAGACTGATGGTCTATTGTGTTGCTTAAAAACATATCCACTCATCTGCACATTGATGTGCTAAATGGGGAGTTGAATGTTTAGACTCCAGGCTTGATGGGATGTATAGGTTGCTAAACATTTATCCTGTCCAGTACATTTTGATTGTGATGTATCAGGTAATGAATCCCCAGAAGATTCATGGCCTATCGATTGTGCTTTCAAAAGGCAGCAACTTAAGAGAACCTGTACAGGAATAATAAACCATTACATAAGATAAGGACCTTTTATGTTTGCTGTTAGCCTGCCATCACTCTGTGTTATTTTAGTGTGCAAACTCCATGTACTTCTTTCAACATTCCCATTGTCTGGTACTTCAATGGTCATGTTAACCCATTTATTTTAAAATACTGTTTCAACAAATTATTGTGCTAAGATCGTAGAGAGAGAGAGGGCCAAAGTAATGGCTTGTTAAGAGTCTTGCAAGGAACACTGCCAGCAGTAAACTTAAGGCTTCATCACTGAAGCACAGAGCCTAAGTAGGTTCTTGGCCAAGTACCAACGAAGGGCCCTAGGGTACTGAGAGGCACCAAAAATGGAGTACTGCAAGGATGTTTCCAATGTGTAGTTGAACTGTGAACTGAGTTTTACTTCATTAAGTTAAATGCCAACCAGGTGTATGAACAAGCTTGCAACGTTTCCTTTTACCCCTGGGAGTTAGGTTGAAGCCTTGCCCAGGGCTGCTCTCAGCAACCATTGATGCCCCCTCATAGACTGAGCTGTGTTTTACCAACATGAAAAGACACAAAGTGCTGGAGTAACTCAGCGAGCCAGGCAGCATCTCTGGATCAAACATGGATAGGCGACGTTTCTGGCCGGGACCCTCCTTCAAACTGATTGTGGGTATGTAGTTTAATAGGCTTCTGTAAACCTGCCCCTAGTGTGTATGTAGTGGAATAACGTAGAACTAGTGTGAACAGCTGATCAAAGGTTGGCGTAAACTAAACTAAATTACTAACATTTTATAAAATCACACCGTGGTTGCATGCTAAATGCCAAAATGTTTGAGGAAACTCCAATCTTGTCCGACATTTTAAAAGGGCAACTTATGGGTGGCATGTAGAAACCGGCAGATGCTGGTTTACAAAAAAAGACACAAAATGCTGGAGTAACTCATTGGGTCAGGCAGCAACGCAAGAGAACATGGGAGCATGGGATGTTTTGGGTTGGGTCTGAAGAATTATCTCAACCCAAAAGTCACCTATCCATGTTTTCCAGAGATGCTGACTGACCCGCTGAGTTACTACAGTTCCATCAATGTCATTGAGAACATGTTGCCCTTTTGAAATGTCTCGACATTTAACGTACAGCCACTAATATGACTACAAAATCTCAACTTTGTATAATTTACGTTTGAGATACAGCATGGAAACAGGCCCTTCAGCCCACAATCAAGGCCGACCATCAATCACCCATTCGCACTAGGCCACTATCCACTTTCTCACCCACTCCCTGCACACTGGGAGCAATTTACATAGGCCAATTAACTGACAAACCCATCCTTTGTTGTGATGTGGGAAGAAACCGGAGCACCCGGAGGAAACCCTGTTTCTGAAAACCTGTGTTTTGTTTCCCACAGAGTCGAGCATCGTTACTTTTCACTCTCTCTCACCCATTCCTGTTCATCTCTTTCCATTTACACCTCCTCGGTTAGATCAGCTGTGATTAACAAGCTTCTCACCACCCTCTCTCGCCAGCACCAACACCATCTGTGCCGTTCAATCTCTCTGTTTCCACCCCAGACGTTCCTTTTTTGTTCCCTCCTCCGCTCTCCATGAGATACATTATGCCTGTTTTCTAACTTATCTTAGTTCTGCTTAAAGGATCCTTGACCTGAAAGGTTAACTGTTTCTCAATGCACGGATAGAGTCATACAGCAGGGAAACGGGTCCATCAATCACCCATTCGCTGGTCTATCAGCCCATTTCGTCCATGCCAATCTAGATGCCCTATCTAAGCTTGTCACATTAGTCCATAACCCCTCTGAAACCCTTCCTATCCATGTACCTGTCCCAGTGTCGGACGAGTCAGATTATAGAAGTGAGATCGACACAATAACCTGGCTCTCAACACCAGCAAAACCAAGAAACTGATTGTGGACTTTGGAAGGGGTAGGATAGGGACCCACAATCCCGTTTAAATCCCATACATGGTGGAAAGGGTCAAGAACTTCAAATTCCTGTGTGTGCACATTTCCAAAGAACGTTCCTGGTCCCAGCACACTGATGCAATCATAAAGAAAGCACATCAGCGCCTCTACTTCCTGAGAAGACTACGGAGAGTCGGCATGTCAAAGAGGACTCTCGAACTTCTACAGGTGCACAGTAGAGAGCATGTTGACCGGTTGCATCGTGGCTTGGTTCAGCAATCTGAGGGTCCAGGAATGGAAAAGGATGCAGAAAGTTGTAACCACTGCCCACTCCATCATCGGCTCTGACCTCCCCACCATCGAAGTGATCTATCGCAGTCGCTGCCTCAAAAAGGCAGCCAACAACATCAAGGACCCACACCATCCTGGCCACGCACTCATCTCTCCGCTACCATCAGGCAGAAGGTACAGGACCAGCTTCTTCCCCACAGCCATCAGGCTATTAAACTTGGCAACAAACAGACTGAACAGTAACAGCATATTGCACTTTATCTGCTTATTTATGTGTATATTGAACTGAACTGTTCTGTATTTTTGTTTACAATACTCTGTTGTGCTGCAGCAAGCAAGAATTTCATTGTCCTATCTGGGACACATGACAATAAACTCTCTTGACTTGACTTGACTTGACTTGACATGCTGTTTTGTACCTGGCTCAACTACCGCCTCTGGCAACTCATTCAATATATCCATCCATGGATATCTTACACCCCCTTTTTTTCTTTCCTTATTTCCTACTTAATTGGCACGATGGTGCAGCTGATAGAACTGCTGCCTCACAATGCCAGAGACAAGGGTTCGATCCTGACCTTGGGTGCTGTCTGTGTGGAGTTTGCACATTCTCTCTCAATTAACCCGCGTGGGTTTCCTCTGGGTGCTCTGGTTTCCTCCCACACTCAAAAGACATGCGCGTTTGTGGGTTAATTGCTCTCTGTAAATTGGCCATGGTATGTAGGGAATGGATGGGAAAGTGGAGCAGCACAGAACTAGTGTGAACAGGTGATCGACAGTCGGATTGGACACCAGTGGGCTGTAGGGCCTGTTGCCAAGCTGTATCTGTCAATCAATTTTTTTAAAAAGGTGTACTCCTATCTCTCATACTCTGCGTGCTGTGATGACGTTGTTACAAGACCTTATTGTTGCATCAGACCAAGCAGAAACAACTGTGAGGAGTTTGTACGTTCTCCCTGTGACCACGTGTGTTTTCTCCGGGTGCTCCGATTTTCTCCCACACTCCAAAGATGTTCAGGTTTGAAAGTTAATTGGCTTCAGTAAGTTATAAGATTGTCCCTCGTGTGTAGGATCGTGTTAGTGTACAGGGTGTTTGCCGGTCAGTGGGGACTCGGTGGGCCGAAGGGCCTGTTCTGTGTTGCATCTCGAAAGTCTAAAAAGTCTAAAGACAGACACAAAAGTACTGGAGTAAATTAGTGGCTCATGCAACATCTCGGAGAAAAGGAATAGGTGACGTTTTTGGTTGGAATCCTTCTTCAGACTGTATTTAAGGTCTCATTTGAAAGACTCTCCTGTGGCATATGACTGAGCATAATTTGGCACAAGATGCATTCACAACACACTGTGCTTCAGATAGTGGCAATACGGTTGATGCAGGAAGTGGAAAATTTCACAACCCTGAAAGTGTGAGTGTTTTTCTAAGATTAGTTTTCAAAACCGCAGAGGTCTTCATTTGTGGCCTCTGCCTTGTGGTTGGAAAACTACTGACTCTCCGCACCTCTTCACAGGCAGCTGGAAGGATCCTTAGCCGATCTAGAGCCAGCCTTGGCTGATCTAGAGTGTGCGCTAAAGGTAGTGCCTACTCCGATCTAGCTTCCGTCACTTTAGACTTTAGAGATACAGTGCGGGCACAGGCCCTTCGACCCACCGAGTCCGCACTGCACAGGGAGAACATGCAAACCCTACACAGACGGTACCGGAGTTCAGGATTGACCCTGTGTGTGCTGGTATGACCCAGCGGTTCAGCATGCGACTCTTTTACTTTGTTTGAGAAGTAGGCACACTAATAACAGCTGTCCACATTTTTGATTATTAATTTATGAGATTGGGGATTCTCTGACAATAACTTGCACATATTGGCCTTCCAGTGTTTTACTTTGGACTTTAGTGATACAGAGTAGAAACAGGCCCTTTGGCACACCGAGTCTGCACCGACCAGCGCTGTACAATAGCTCTATCCTACACACATTTTGATATATTTACAATTTTACAGACGGCAATTAACCTTCAAACCTGTACATCTTTGGAGTGCGGGAGGAAACCGGAGCATCTGGTGAAACCCCACACAGTCACAGGGTGAACATACAAACTTCGTACACACAGCACCCGTCCTCATGATCCAAACCCGGTCTCTGGTGCTGTTAGGCAGCAACTCTACTGCTGCACCACAGTACCGCCCCAAAACTTATGAACATTACTTCACCAATGTAGGGCGGGGATTGGTACAGGTGTTTGGAGGGTGAATCCCTGTAGTGATTTGAAAATTACTTTAGAGGGGCTTTACAGCTATCAAGTAAATTCGATGCATGAAAATATAACTTGAACGAGCACAACAATAATAGACCTGGTGTGTTGGAAGGAACTGCAGATGCTGGTTTACAACAAAGATTGACACAAAGTGCTGGAGTAACTCAGTGAGTCAGGCAATAAGTGACGTGTCAGGTCGAGATCCTTCTTCAGGTATTCATTCCTTCATTTGCTCTATGAACTGTCTATATCTCTTGTTTCCCTTTCCCCTGACTCTCAATCTGAAGAAGTGTCTTGACCTGAAAAGTTACCTGTTCCTTTTCTCCAGAAAAGCTGCCTGAGTCAGTGAGTTACTCCAGCATTTTATGTCCATTTTTGACTGAGAATAGACCAGGTCTCTGCAGCTATAATTCTTTGTGAGTGCTCTACTTCATGGAGTTTCTTTGTGTTTACACATGGTAATCAATAATGATTTCTTCCTCTCGTTAATAAATGGTGTTTGTAATCACTTGAAGTATTCATCCATCCTTAGTTGCAATGTGATCGCCGTATTCCTTACGGCTGCGATTTTTATTTATTTTTCCATGTAGGACGTGCAAACATGTCTCCCGGGAGGAAGGTTCAATAAAATCTCACTTCATTAGCATTGCAAATTTGATCAAATGCTGGCCTATTTTTGTACCCGTGAATTTGCCTGCTTTTCAGTTTAAACACCGTAATGCGTGTTGTCGGAGCTGACCATCACTCTGAGTTAGTTGCATCAATCAAATGCTGAGTGTCGTTCCAGGCATTCATCACTTGCACGCCAAGTTCTGTTTGCAGGACTCCATTCAGGCTGGAAAGGTTGCTGGCTTGGCTTCAAGAGTGCATCCCCTCCCCTGCCCTCTCCTCCAACATTGGTGTTCCTTGCTCTATCTCCACATGAACCACACCTCCAGTTGTCCTCGATATTTCCCTCCACAGATGCTGCCTGACCCGCTGAGATCCTCCAGCAAAGATAGACCAGTAAAAGCTGCAGTAACTCAGTGGATCATGCAACATCGCTGGAGAAAGGGACCAGGTGACGTTTCGGGTCAAGACCCTTCCTTCAGACTGAGAGTGGGGGGAAAAGGAAACGAGAGATAGAGAAGGTACATGGCGGTCATGGTGGCGCAGCGGCTGAGTTGCTGCCTTACAGCGAATGCAGCGCTGGAGACCAGGGTTCGATCCTGACTACAGGTGCTGTCTAAACGGATTTTGTACGTTCTCCTCGTGACTTGCGTAGGTTTTCTCCGAGATCTTCTGTTTCCTCCCACACTCCAAAGCCGTACAGGTTTGTAGGTTAATTGGCTAAATTGGTAAATGTAAAAATTGTCCCAAGTGTGTGTGTAGGATTGTGCAGGGATCGCTGGTCGGCATGGACCTGGTGGGCTGAAGGGCCTGTTTCCGCACTGTATCTCTAAACTAAACTAAACTCAACATAGTAGAAATGACTGAAAGATATGCAAAAAGGAAGGATGATCAAGGAAAGGTGGAGCCCACATTGATCCATTGTTGGTTGTGGGTTGGGTGATAACGAGTTATACAAACAGTGAAACTCAACAGGATAACAGTGAAACAAGTACAATGTCTAGGGTGGGGGAGTGACGGAGAGAAAGGGGATGCAAGGGTTTTACTTGAAGTTAGAGAAATCAAGATTCTTACTGCTGCGCTGTATGCTGCCCAAGCGAAATATGAGGTGCTATTCCTACAAAATGCATTTGGCCTCACGTTGACAGTTAAGGAGACCTAGGACAGATTGGGCAGTATAGGAATGGGAAGGGAGTTAAAGTGTTTCCTCCAGCACGATGTTGTTCCTTCAAGATTCCAGCATCTGCAGCCTCTTGTGTCTCTGTTTCCAGAAAGCATGGAGTTTGCTTGCCTTTTCCACCCATACCCATCCCCTGTATCTGGTCCAGAGGCTCCTCTCTCCCATCGGGCAAAAGGTACAGAGTACCTGGTCTTACAATGGCAGAGACCCAGGTTCGATCCTGACTATGGGTGCAGTCTGTACACAGCTTGTACATTCTCGCTGTGACCGCGCAGATTGTCTTTGGGTGCTCCGGTTTAGCTCTCACTTTCCAAAGACGAGCAGGTTTGTAGGTTAAATGTATAGGGAGGAACTTCAGATGCATGATTTATACCAAAGATAGACGCAAAATGCTGGAGTAACTCCAGCAGGTCAGGTAGCATCTCTGGAGGAAAGGAATAGGTGATTCTTGTCCTTTTATTCAGAGATACTGCCAGACCTGCTGAGTTACTCCAGCATTTTGTGTCTATCCAGGTTTGTAGGTTAATTGGCTTCAGTAAAATTGTCAATTGTCTCTAACATGTAGGATAGTGCTAGTGTATGGGGTGATCACTGGTCAGCAAGGGTGGGCCGAAGGCCAGTTTCCACTCTGTACATCTAAAGTCTAAAGTGTGAAAAGGCACACCTCTAGATTCAGGCACAGTTTATTTGCAGCTGTTATCAGGCAACTAAACCATCAGTAACCATTAGTAAGGGCGTCAAGGGTCATGGGAAGAAGGCAGGATAATGGGATTGAGAGGGAAAGATAGATCAGCCATGATTTGATGATGGAGAAGATTTGATGGACTGAATGACCTATTTCTGCTCCTATGACATGAACACCCTGTCACCAACTAGAGAGCAATCCTGACCTCCCATCTAGCTCGTTGGAGATCTTCAAACTTCTTTAATCAGATATTTCTGGGCTTTATCTTGCACTGAACATTATTCCCTTTATCCTGTATCTGTATACTGTGGATGGCTTGATTGTAATCATGTATAGCCTTTTTCGCTGACTGGACTCGGCGTAAATGTTGTTAGTATCCAATTCTCTGCCCTCTTCCTCCTCCAAATGTGTTTGTTTTTCCATCATATCTCTTTGGTTTGCCTGCAGCTCGACACTTCTTTGCAAAGTGATCATCGAGGAGAAAGGAGAGCCACTCATGGGCGAGGGACTGCTCAAGCGTTAGGTGTGCTTCAGATTGGGATAAATGTGAAATCACTGAAGTCATCTGCGGACTTAAAGGAAAGGTTCAAGCCAGTATTTGAGGGCATTGGAAAATTGCGTGATCGTCAAGTCAAAATTAAGATAGACCCAAATGTTAAGCCTGTAGCACAACCAATGCGAAGAACTCTATTTAGATTAAGAGAAAAGGTTGAGGCTAAGATCCAAGAGCTCATTGAACAGGATATCATTGAACCTGTTGAATGGGTCAGTCCAGTTGTAGGTGTACCAAAACCAAACGGAGAGATAAGGCTTGGCATGGACATGGTAAGGATCATTCCAAAGCTGAAGATGAATGTGAGTGTTTTAGATGTGGGAATTTTTTACATTTTGCCAAGGATTCATGTTTGCCCTGCCAGGGGCCAAACGTGCAGAAGGTGTGGAAAAAAGTGTTTATTACATTCGGATCCAGGCGAAGATCTGACACATGCTGTATGAAGTTTGCACGCTGTATGACTCTAGGCTCTGACTCTGTCCGAAGAAGGGGTCCCCACCCGAAACATCAGCTATCCTTGTCCTCCACAGATGCTGACTGAACCGCTGAGTTACTCCAGCACTTGGTGTTTTTCTTTAGTAAACCAGCATCAGCAGTTTCTCTGAGACTATGCCTACTTGTCCTGAATGACTGAGTTCTCCCTGATATCCTTTCTTACATTTCTTCACTCAAATGATTAGCCCGTCACTAAGTTGTTGCTTTTTGTGTGAGTTCATTGTGTGTAAATTGACTGCTAAATGCACTACATTACAACAAAGACTGCAAGATAGAAGTGCAGTACTGACTGTGGGATGTTCTGAAAGGAATTTGAAATGTACCACTTTCTGTCCTCCTTTATTAGACTATTTAGAAGGCAACATGACCGACTGGATGTGGAGTCATTTAAACTTGTTTTTATCCTGTGTTCATTGGGTAAAGATGGGATAATCCTTTTTTTATCATATTTTACCTTTCTTCAAAGATACAACATAGAAACAGGCCCTGCGGCCCATTGAGTCCATCCCAGCCATCGATCACCCATTCCCACTAGTTCCTTGTTGTCACTTTATCATTCACTCTTTATACTTGATATTTAATGGCAAGACCCTTAACGGCAGTGTTGTGCCGAGGGATCTTGGAGTCCAAGTTCATACGTAGCTCACTGAAGGTGGCGGTACAAGCAGATAGGGTGGTTAAGAAGGCGTATGGTATGCTTACCTTCATTCCTAAGGGCATTGAATATAGTAGTCAAGAATTAATGTTGCAGCTCTATAGGACTTTGGTTAGGCTGCATATGGAGTATTGCGTGCAGCTCTGGCCACTCTATTACAGGAAGGATGTCCAAGTTCTAGTTCAAGTGAGTTTATTGTCATGTGTCCCTGATAGGACAATGAAATTCTTGCTTTGCTTGAGCACACAGAACATAGTAGGCATTTACTACAAAACAGATCAATGTGTCCATATACTATAATATAAATATATACACACATGAATAAATAAAATGATAAAGTGCAAATAGCAGATAATTGGTTATTAATAATCAGAGTTTTGTCCGAGCCAGGTTTAATAGCCTGATGGCTGTGGGGAAGTAGCTATTTCTGAACCTGGTTGTTGCAGTCTTCAGGCTCCTGTACCTTCTACCTGAAGGTAGCAGGGAGATGAGTGTGTGGCCAGGATGGTGTGGGTCTTTGATGATACTGCCAGCCTTTTGAGGCAGCGACTGCGATAAATCCCCTCGATGGAAGGAAGGTCAGAGCCGATGTGGAGGCTTTGGAGAGAGTGCAGAGGAGGTTGACCATAATGCTGCCTGGTTTAGAGGGTTTCAGCTACAGTGGGAGGTTGGATATATGGATTATTTTCTTTGGAACATTGGAGGTTGAGGGGAGACTTGATACCAATACTGTATATAAAATTATGAGCCATAGATTGGGAAGACAGTTAGAACCTTTTTCCCCGGTTGGAGATGTCCAACAACAGAGGGCACAGCTACCAGGTGAGAGTGGGAAGGTTTAATGGAGATGTGCGGGGCAAAGTTTTTTACACAGATATTTGTGGGGGGCTGTAATGTACTGCAAGGGGTGGTGGTGGAGGCAGATACAATAGTGGTGTTTCAGAGGCTTTTGGATGGGCACATGGAAGTGCAGGGAATGTTGGGATATGGATCATGTACAGGCAGATGATGAGATCAGTACATCTTGGCATCATGTTCGGCAGAAACATTCGTGGGCAGAAGGGCCTGTTCTCGTGCTGTACTGTTTTGTGTTCTATGTGCACACTAGGAACAGTTTACAGGGGGCTAACAAACCTGCACATCTTTTGGGATGTGGGAGGAAACCGGAGCACCTGGAGGAAACTCACCTGGTCACAGGACGAACACACAAACTGCCTACAAACAGCAGCTGAGGCCAGGATCGAACCCGGATCTCTGTTGCAGTGAGGCAGCAGCTCTACCAGCTGAGTCTTTGTGAGCCGCACCAACATTGTGGGCTGAAGAGTCTGTTCATGTGCTGTCCTTTTCGATAAAACCTTATTACAGGAAGTTGCAAATTGTATTTAGACTTTGCATTATCTTTAGAGATTCTGCATGGAAACAGACCCTTCGGCCCACCGAGCCCATGCCGACCAGCAATCACTCTGTACACTAGCACTATCCTACATACTAGGGCATTTTTTTACTCTTAGGTTTATAATAGTGCTGAGTGTATTCACTGGAAGGGTCCGCCCCAATACCGATTGCAAGCTCAGGCTTTAAGTTTTTATCAGATTTCCTGTTGTTATGATATTTGCTGTAAACCTCAGGATCTCTGTAATCTTTCCTTGTCCTGCAGAGCTGCTAATGACAATGTTCCATCGCTCCCTCGCATATGAAGTGTAGTTGGAAATTAATATGTTGGAATCATCACAGTTTTAAATCAAAGGAAACCATGAAATTCTATTTGCTTCGTGCCACATACAAATTGAATCAATCAGCTGCCAGCGATCTCTCCAGGTGACATCACCACACTTTACTCCAGAATGGAGCAGATTGGAAATTATTGAGCATGGAGTAATATAATTATGCAAATCGTCTCGGAATTAAATATTCTGTGTTGATGTATGAAAGAAAAAAACTGGCTGAGTCACCAGAATATTTATCTTTGCATCGCGCATAATGCTAAACTTGTGCAGCAACCTTTACAAGCCGTGCAGAATATGTCAGAGGAAGCATCATCTTGCGGCTATTTTACATTTTCAAATTAATTGCTGTTTTTATCTGTCTAGTTTGATTGTTTAATACAGTTCCAAAGAATATGATTTTTATTTCACAAATTAATCTTGCTGTTTATTTTTACTGTGGTGCAATGTCAAGGATTGTTGGGTTCGGGTTACACGCCACCTGCAGAGAGATGCTCTCTGGTGCGATTGGCAAGCAGACCTTGAGTTTATAATAGCAGCTGGTTCTTGAGTTGCCAGCTGCTTTGTGTTGGCTATGGCTTTTGTTGAACATAGAACATAGAACAGTACAGGCCCTTCACCCCACAATCTCTGTGCCGAACATGATGCCAAGTTAAACTAATTTCAACGGCACAGTAGCGCAGTGGTAGAGTTGATGCCTTAAGGGCCTGTCCCACGAGCATGCGATGTGCATACGGCAAGCGCGACAAAACCGGAAGCAGGGGCCGCGCGGAGGTCGAGTGACCCCCGTACAGGGCTGGTCCTACCAGCATGCGCCTGCATGAGGCGAGCGCGACCAAACTGGAAGCGGGGGCCGCGCTGAGGTCGAGTGAGTGACGTGAAGTTCAAGCGAAGTCCGCGGGAAGTTTGCGCGTGACGTATGGCGTCAAGACGCTGCGCACGCCCGTCGAGGCGGTGCGCACGGCGTCGAAGGCGGCTGCGGTCCGGCAGGCCGTTGCCGCGCGGAATTTTTTAACACGGTCAGTTTTTCGGAGCCCCACGCGATGTCGGGACCAGCTCCGCACAACTCCATATGGCTCCGGCGATCGAAGTGGGACTGGCCCCGCGAGGCCGTACGGTTCAAGCGACCACGTTAGGTCGCGCTTGCCGCATGGAGTCGCATGCTCGTGGAACAGGCCCTTTACACCGCCAGAGACCAGGGATCGATCCTGACTATGGATGCTGCCTGCACGGAGTTTGTACATTTCCACCGTAACCACGCTCTCCCTGTGATCGCGTGGGTTTTCTCCGGGTGCTCTGGTATCCTCACACACTCCAGAGACATACAGGTTTGTAGGTTAATTGGCTTCTGTAACTGGTTCCTAGTGTGTAGGATAGAACTTGTGTATGGGTGATCGATGGTCAGCACAGACCCCTTCACTAAACTAAACAACTGAACTAAAGGAAACAACTCTGCCTGTACCTTATTCCTCCATTCCCTGCACTTGCATGTGCCTGTCCGCGTTTTTATTATTTTCTGTCTGTGTTTTAATGTAGTTTTTGTTTATTTTTGCAGGGGTGTGTGTGTGTGGGGGGTGGGGGTGGGGTGAACAGGGGGGGGGGAAAGTTTTTAAATCTCTCCCTGCACTGGAGCCCCGACCTTTTTCTCGTCGGGTAGCGCCGTTGTAGAGTTGATGCCTTAAGGCCTGCCACGAGGAGCGATGTGCATACGGCAACGCGACAAAACCGGAAGCAGGGGCAGCGTGCTACTCACCGTCCCCGTCAGGCTGGTCCTGGCAGCAGTCCTGCAGAGGTTGGCGCGGTGGAACTGGAGCGGCTGCTGCTGCTGCTGCCGCTGCTGCTGCTTCAAGCTGAGTCCGCGGGGCTGCTGCTGCGTGACGTCTGCGGACAGCGCTGCGCCGGGAGCCCGCGCGGTGCGCCGGCGTCGAGACCGCTTTTCGGGGCTCCTGCAACGGCGATTTTTCTCCCGCCCGCACAACTCCATAGTTGCGGGGTCGAAGAGCTCCTGGGCGCGGGGCCTAACACCATTGCCCCGCGCGGCTGGAACGGCTGCGGGACTTTACGAGCGCACACCGGGGGCTCCAACACCAAGACCCGCCGTGGTGCGACCTCGCACCACCCGGCAGGCCTTCAACCGCCAGGGACAGGGATCGATCATGACGGATGCCGGGGGCTGCACGGAGTTTGTACTTTGACCGTGACACGCTCTCCCTGTGATCGCGTGGGGGGGGCTCTGGTAGTGCACACACTCCAGAGAGATACAGGTTTGTAGGTTTTTTTGGCCTTCTGTCACTGGTATGTGATGGATGTTTATGTAAATGGGTAATCGATGGTTGTGTCAGGGTCTATTTTCACTAAACTGTATGGCTGCAGAAACAACTCTGTTTGGACCTCTCCTTATTCCAAATGACCCTTAAATTGCTCTTGCCTCTCTGATAAGCCTCATAAATGCCACTATTGTATCTGCCTCCACCACCAGCTCTGGCAGCACGTTCCAGGAACTCTGTGCAAAAAAAAACCTTGCCATGCACATCTTCTTTAAACTTTGTCCATCTCACCTTAAAACTATACCTTCCACTAACATAACAATAACCAACCTGATCTCCCAGTGGCTCAGCATTTCAACCCCCTCCCATTTCTGCCCTGGGCCTCCTCCATGCTCCCACCAAAAATTGGAGGAGCAGCACCTCACATTTTGCTTGGGTAGTTTACACCCCAGCGGTATGAACATTGACTTCTCCAATTTCAGGTAGTCCCTGCTTTCTCCTTCTTTCCCCTCCCCTTCCCACTCTCCCACAGCCCACTGTCTCCGCCTCTTCCTTTCTTCTTCCCGCTTCCCCACCCCCACATCATTCTGAAGAAGGGTCTCGACCCGAAACGTCGCCTATTTCCTTCGCTCCATAGATGCTTATCCATGTGGTTCAATGTACTGGGTATAAAACAGATGAGAGCGGAAATTCATCTGGTTTCATAAATTTGGTGTCCATCAACTCCAGAATCCATGGAAAAGCTGATCAAATGCAATCGATGAGCGAGGTTGAGTTCAATCTCAAGGGTCTAGACAGAGATCCTTCTGTGAAAATAATTGTTTTTTTAGAAATTAGTTCTCAGCAATATCAGTAAATGGAACACCATTTCCAAAACTTGCTTTTATCTGTACACCATGGACAATTTGATTGTGGTCATATCGTTTTTCCGCTGACTGGTTAGCATGCAACAAAAAAGCTTTTCACTGTACCTCAGCACACGTGACCATAATAAACTAAACTATGACATTGATGTTGGGAATAGATAAGGGTGAATGCACAGAGTTTTTTTACCCAGAGTAGGGAAATCAAGAACCAGAGGACATAGGTTCAAGGTGAGAGGGGAAAGATTTAATAGGAACCTGAAGGGCAGCCTTTTCACACAGGTGGGTAAATGGAACAAGCTGCCAGAGAAGATATTTGAGGCAGGCACTATCACAAAAATACATTTTGACAGGTACATGTATAGGAAAGGTACAGAGGGATATGGGCCAAATGCAGGCAGGTGGGATTAGTGTAGATGGAGTATCTTGGTCGACATAGGTACGTTGGATTGAAGGGCCTGTTTCAGTGCTGTATGACTCTGACTCTGTATGACAGACTCTGCAGTGGCACAGCGACAGAGTTGCTGCCTTAAGTCGCCAAAGACCCGGATTTGATCCTGACTACGGGTGCTGTTTGTACGTTCTCCTCGTGATCTGCGTGGGTATTCTCCGGGAGCTCCAGTTTCCTCCCACAATCCAAAGGCGTACAGTTTTGTGGGCTAATTGTCCCCAGTGTGTAGGATAGTGTTAGTGTGCGGGAATCGCTGGTCGGCGCGGACTCGATGGGCCAAAGGGCCTGTGTCCACGCTGCATCTCTAAATGGAAACTAAACAAATTATTTTGAAGAAGAAAAACATTTCATGAAGACGATGACAAGGTTTTCCCTTCAGTTTAATCCTCTTTTGAGTTCGAGAGGAGCTCCTCTATGTTAAACGCAGTACATCAGCAACTTGTAAACACCGAATATTACGATGAATGTAAACCTGGCAGCAAGGACTGATTTATTCTTGCTGTTTTGGCACCAGTGCATTGGTAGTCATCAGATATCTTTATTAGTTCAGTGATGAACACTAATACATGACAGATAATTTTTTCCAATACAGGGCCACAGAAAATTGGGCAGTTGGAGCAGCAATAAATTGTTTTCAATTCAATTGATAAGTCGGTATCATATATCTCAGACCTGAATATATAAAACAATTATTTTCCCAAAGGTTATGTCATGCAGAAAAGTGAAATATAAAGCACAATAATTCCCCATCGTGTTTTCAGCCATCAAAACAAGGATCTTTATTAAAAGAGACTTAAACAGTCCCCATCTGAATGATGTTTACAGTGGGTACTGCAGAGAATTATGATTTAGTGCCACATTATTTTACTTAATGGTATGCAGAAAGAATACGTGGAGGCAAGTTCTGTTTAACCAATTTTCATTCTGATGCGACAAAGATGGATGGGACATTGTCCTCTAGTACGCACTAGAGAGTGAATGCATTAATAAGGTCATTACCTCAGCCCAGGCATGTGGAAAGAATGGTGAAAATTATCATTAGGCAGAGGCTCATGTTAGATACATTCTGCCATTTGTCTCTCGTGATCAAATCGGGTGATGGGTCTTCACTTCTCCATTCATATCACCCTCTGCTGATTTGGTGTTCACTGAACGGTACAGCACAAGAACAGGCCCTTCGGCCCGCAATGCCTCTGTCGAGCATGATGCCAAGGCCATCTCTTACGTGAGTAGGGAGAAACTGCAGATGCTGGTTCATAATGAAGAAAGACACAACATGCTGAAGACAAGGAATTGGTGACGTTTCGGGTTGGAACCCTTCTTCAGACTTCTGTCCAACTATCTATCTGTCTATCTCTTATCCACCTGCCCATGTGTGGTAAATGCGGCACAGTGGTGCAGCGGTAGAGTTGCTGCCTTATAGCACCGGAGACCCGGGTTCGATCCTGGCTACAGGTGTTGTCTGTGTGGAGTTTGCACCTTCTTCCTGCAACCACATTGGATTTCCCCAAGTTCTCCGGTTTCTTCCCATATTCCAAAGACTTGCTGGTTTGTAGGTTAATTGGCTTTTGTAAATTGTCCCTAGTGTGTAGGATAGAACTAGTGTATGGGTGCTTGTTGGTCTTCATGGACTTGGTGGGCCGAGGGCCTGTTTTCATGCTGTACCTCTAAATTAAATTAAACTAAAATCCATATCCATTCATTTCCTGCATATCCATGTGCTTATCCAAAAGCCTCTAAAACTCCACTATCATATCTGCCTCAACCACAAAAGCTGGCAGCATGTTCCAGGCACCCACCACCTTCTGTCTAAAGAAAAAGTTGTCCCATAATGGCATCGCACATCTCCTTTAATTGCCCGCACATCTCTATTTATTGCCCCGCACATCTCCTTGAATGGAAACATTAGTGTCTACACCTGCTTGCTGGTGACCCAGTTGTCTCATGCAAAGTTGGCTGCTGCCAAGATTAATGGACAAACTCTTTGTGGTGTGTCATTCCTTGGTCTAATGTTTCACTGGCATCAACTTGCATTTCTGCATTATCTTTATCCTTCATTCATTCATTCATTCCTTATTCATTCATTCATTCATTCAATCATTCATTCAATGTAGTGAAGAATACCACGGCACTTCACAGGAAGGTTGTCAAACAAAACTCGACACGTGAAGATAATAGTGTGAAATCTGAACTTCACGAAGAGTTAGCAATGTTAAATTGGCCATAGTATATCATTCACTTGTTACGTAACGGAGACACAAGGAACTGCAGATGCTGGAATCTTGAGCAAAAAAACACAAAACTGCTGGAGGAACTCGACAGGTAAGGCACCATCTGTGGGAATTTGGGAATGGACAGGCGATGTTTCAGGTTGGGACTCTTCTTCAGATTTGGACTCTTCTCCAAATCACACTTGTATAATTCAGCAGCACAGTAGTGCAGCACCTGTAAGGCAGAAGCTGCTGTACCTCTGCTGTACCTCTGCTGTACCACTGCGCCTCTGTGCAGCCCTGAGTGCTTACACATTTTAGCTTACCACTATGTGATGTACTTACTACTGGGTAGTTTGGCATTTGGAGCAGAGTGCAACATCTGATATCTGGGGTATGACAGATGCGTGCTAAAGTATGTGTCACAGATAATCCGGTTATCAGATCATTATCCTGTTGCTATCTGTGGGAACTTTCCATGCATGCACACACTGCTGCAGCTCTCACCTTGTAACAGTGACCGTGCCTTTAGGCTTTTAGGCTTATTTTTAGAGATATAATGCGGTAACAGGCCCTTCGGCCCATTTGGTCCTGTTTGACTCATATCATGAATCGTTACTCTCTATGTCCCTATCCTTTGAACTTTACCCCTCTCACCTTTAGTTTTGTTTATTTTAAATTGTACTGAGGTACAGTGAAAAGCCTGATTACAATACCTGATTACAATTGAGCCATCCACAGTGTACAGATACATGATGAAGGGAATAACGTTCAGTGCAAGGTAAAGTCTGATTAAAGATAGTTCAAGAGTCTCCACTGAGGTAGACGGTAATAATAATAATAATAATAATAATAATAATAATAATAATCTTTATTTATATAGCACTTTTCAACAAAACCAGTATTTGAACCAAAGTGCTTTACAGAGTTTGATTAAATTAATAGAACAGACCAAATGTCAATATATCCATACAAAACAAAAAAGAGAAAAAAGAAAAAAGACACAGAACAGTACACTATAGAAATCAACATGAAACGGTAACTCAAAACCACTCTCAAGTTGTTGATAGAACGGTTCAGTTGCCTGATAAAGCTTTTAAGCTGTGACATAGTCTTAAAGCTATGCCCTCTAGCCTTTGATATTTCCATACTGGGAGAAAGGATCTGACTGTCTACCCTATCCATGCCTTGCATAAGTTTATATACTTCTATCGGGTCTCAGATCAACCTCCTGCATTCTAGAGAAAACAATCCAAGTCTGACCAACCTCTCCTTAAAGTTAATACCCTCGAATCCAGATTTTTCTGGTAAACCTCTTACATACCCGCTAGAAAGCCTCCACACCCTTCCTGTAATGGGGTGACCAGCACTGCATGCAATGCTCCAAATGTGGCCTAACCGAAGTCCTATAAAAGGAAAGACACAAAATGCTGGAGTAACTACAGCGGCGCAGGCAGCAACCCTGGGGAACATGGAAAGGTGTTGTATCGGGTTGAAAACTTTCTTCAGGCTGAAGACCGATAGCGTCTCGACCCGAAATGTCACCCATCCATGTTCTTAGGGGTGCTGCCTGACACACTGAGTTGCTCCATCATTTTTTGTCTTTCCTCGGTAAACCAGCATCTGTGGTTTTTTGTTTCTACAAAGATCTACAAAGCCACGTCATGACTTCCTGACTCAATGCCACGACCAGTGAAGGCAAGCATATCATTCTGAAGTGAGAGTATTTATTTACAACACCCACCTCCCCCCGACTCCCCAACGCTCTTCACTGCAATTGAAACACCATTAAACTCCCGTCACCATTATTAGATGGGCAGCATTGGTATTCATGGTGTAGATTGCCAATGAGTTTCAGACATTATATCAAGGATTGTACCTCAGAAGTGACTTTGGATGTTCTGAAAGTAATATGAAAGTCAATTTATAAATGTACATCATTCTTAACTTGCACCCTGTCACAAATTACTTTACAGCACAGATATTGTCTATGTTATAGACTTTGCTTATTGCTTTAGTATTGGCAGGTTAACAGCAGCTGACACAGTTTGCTGCTTTGCTTTTGTGTCTGAATGATCTTAAATAAATTTGATTGAATAGGCTTTAGTTTGAATTTCTTTTTAGCTTGTTTTAATATTCATTTAATGGTATCGCTACTGTTTGTAAGTTGCCCGGGTTTCACTGTAGAAATGAAGAACTGCGGAAGCTGGTTTATACCAAAGGTAGACACAAAGTGGTGGAGTAACTCAGTGGGTCGGGCAGCATCTCTGGAGAGAAAGGCTGGGTGACGTTTTGGGTCGAGACCCTTCTTCAGACTGAAAGTAGAGGGTGAGGGGAGGTGAAGAGCTGGTGGGGAAAAAAGATCAGGACCACGCATGACCTCAGGCTGAAACATTGTCTGTTAGGCCCATTCTTGGCTTGGGAAGGAGTGATCTCAAGGTGGAAACAATGTGGAGAACTGTGGAACTGATAAAACCGATATGGAGGAAGGGGGAAAGAAGGGTGGAGGAAGGGGGAACGAAGTTACTTGAAATTAGAGAATTTCAGGTTTCAATGGTATTCAATTGCAAAGAGGAAGAATGATCCACATCTCTTATTTGCCTTGGAACTCCCATAACTCAAACCAACAACTCCAACGACGAGATGGACACAAAATGCTGGATTAACTCAGCGAGTCAAGTAGCAACTCTGGAGAAAAGGAATTGGTGACGTTTTGGGCCAAGACCGTCACCTCAGGCTGAGAGTCACGGGAGAGAGGAACTAGAGGAATGAAGATGTGCAAAGAGCAAATGAATGAAAGGTATGCAAAAGGACAAACTCCGACCACGAGGATGGACATGACAGCACACACATGGGATACCATTATCATAAGTGATAGGATGAGAATTAGGCCATTCGGTCCATCAAGTCCACTCCGCCATTCAATCATGGCTGAACTATCTCTCCCTCCTCACCCCATTCTCCTCCCTTCTCCCCATAACCTCTGACACCTGTACTAATTAAGAAATTATCTTTGTGGCATACTGTGGCATACTGAAATCCTGTGTTGATTTCACCAGCAGGTCAACTTTCCTTTGTTACTGAGCACCATACGACAATGGATTGCAGGAGCGTGCTTTAGAATTTGCATCCTTTTATGCTGGTTTGCTGGTGCAGTCATTTTATGTCACCCCAGCAGCGCTTGCAAGAATACAGGTTAGGAGGGTGTATTTCCTACTAATGCAAGGTGGCACAACATGTTATGGTTTTCTGGCTTTTAATCACCTGTGCATGTATTCTGGCGCCTTCCTTGTGTCATTCAGGGTGTACTGTAAAAGCTTTGGATCAATTCCTAACGCAGTGATGCAGAGCTGAGAAACTACCTCAAACCAGTGAATCAGCGTTCTAACAATTCACGGAAGGAGTAAATTATCACCCTGCTGTAGGAGAGATGTCATTAAGCAAGGAAGAGTGCAAGGAAGATTCACGAGGATGTTGCCAGGATTCGACTGCCTGAGTTATAAGGAGAGGAATAGCTCGGGTAGATGCAGATAAAGGAGATGTGCGACATCTCTTGCCCAGAGAAGGTGAATCAAGGACAAAAAGACATAGGTTTAAGATGAAGGGGAAAAGATTTAATAGGAATCTGAGGGGCAACTTTTTCACACAAAGGGTGGGTGGTGGGTGTATGGAACATGCTGCCAGAGGAGGTAACTGAGGTGATTAAGATACAGTTGGACAGGTACATGTATAGGTCAGTCCTGGAGGGATCTGGGCCAAACGCAGGCAGGTGGAACTAGTGTAGCTGGGACATGTTGGCAGGTGTGGGCAAGTTGGGCTGAAGGGCCTGTTTCCACACGTTATCACTCTATGACTCTATAAGAGGGTGGGCAATCTAGGACTTTATTCCTTGGAGCATAGAAGGAAGAGGGATGATCTTACATAGGTGTATAAAATCATTGGCGGAATAGCCAGGGGGAATGCACTGAGTCTTTTACACTGACTGGTGGAATCAAGAACTTGAGGACATAAAAGGCAAAGAGTGGCAATAAAGGGTAGATGCATGGTGGAATTAAAGGTATAAGATGAGAGGGGAAATATTTAATAGGAACCCGAGGGGCATCTTTTTCACACAGAGTGTGGTGGGTATATGGAACGAGTTGCCAGAAGAGAAAGTTGGGGCAGTTACTATGACAACACGTAGACAGGTACATGGATAGGAAAGGTTTAGAGGGATATGGGCAAAACATGGGCAAATGGAACAAACTTAGATGGGGTATTTTGGCTGAAGTGTCTGTTTCCGTGCTGTATGACCCTATGTCATGGTGGCGCAGCAGCAGAGTTGCTGCCTTACAGTGCCAGAGACCTAGGTTCGATCCTGACTCCGAGTACGAGGGGTTGTCTCTCTGTTGACTCCAGAATCAAATGATGGATCAGCTTCCTCAGTTGCGATCATAATTCTGGGCAAACAAGGTGCCTATTGTACAAGCCGGTGAAAAAAGGCACGTCTTTATCCTGCTAACAATTGCTTAATTCCTGATGAAGGAAGAGACGGACGGGAATTATTTTACAGAGTTACCTCCTGTATAAAACACTGGTGCCATTATTTTGACACAGGTGATTGCACAATTGATAGAATCTACTGGGCCTCAAGGCTTGGTTACTTGATAGTGAAGCTAATCACAGTGTACTTATATTCCTACCCGCTGCCAATTGGGTTGATTTAGAATGCTCTTAAAGCATTTAGAGGCACTGAAATTAAGAAATAGAATATCTTGCAGTTGCTTGGGAAAAAACGATATTCGGCAGGTAATTTATAGAGTCACAAAGTTAAAAAAAACCCTGGCTGAAAATGAAAAACTCTTTGCATTGGCCCTGTCTATGGCCCTCATGATTTTATCCACCTTCATAACATCACCCCGCAGGCTCCTATGCTCCAAGGAACAAAAGTCCTTGCATGTGACCGCTCCCTATAGCTCATTCCCTTGAACCCTGGCAACAGTGGTGCAGCGTTCGAGTTTCTGCCTTACAGCTCCAGAGGCCCGGGTTCAAACCCGATTGGATGCTGTCTGTATGGAGTTTGTGCGTTCTCCCTGCGACCGCACGGGTTTTCCCCGGGTGCTCCGCTTTCTTTCCACATCCCGAAGACGTGCAGGTTTGCAGATTAATTGGCTTCTGTAAATTGTCCCAAATGTGCAGGGTAGAACTAGTGTACGGGTGATCGTTGGTCGGTGCGACTTGGTGGGCCGAAGGGGCTGTTTCCACACTGCATCTCTAACTTAAATTAAACTAAACCAAACACTAAAATTAAACTTTCTAAGTTAATAAAATATTTCCTATAGCAGGGTGACCAAAACTGAAAACAATACTCCCATGTGCAATCTATCCAACGTCTCGTACAAGAATCCTCGTTCTCATGAAGTTAAGGACGTTGTGATCTACAGATGCCTGCTACAGCCATTCCATTGCAAAATGATTTTCCTGGCAATGCTTCATTTTATAAACCAACAATGTTGGACAAAATGTATACAAGGCATTTTGGTACAGTGCGGAGTTGTGAACTATTCATTTTACCCCAATTTTTTTTAAGACAGCTTCTGGAGGCCTTGGGTATTCATTGGGTATTTTTAAGGAGGAGATTGCCATATTCTTAATTAATAAGGGTGTCAAGGGTTTATAGGGAGAAAACAGGAGGATGGGGTTGAGAGGGAAAGATAATTCAGCCATGATTAAATAGCAGAGTAGACTTGATGGGCCAAATGGCCTAATTCTGCTTCTATGTCGTGAAGTTATACATCAAAGACAAATACCCTAGATTTGCCAGATTCCTTCTCAAATCGACTTTTGTAAATTAACAAAAAAAATTGTTCTGCTACGTTCTACCTCCCCCCCCCACCCATTTAAATAGAATTATAGATACATACACCCTGGAAACAGGCCCTTCTGCCCAACTCATCCATGCTGACCAGGATGCCCCATCTAAGATAGACCCATTTGCCCGCTTTGTCCCATATCCCTCTAAACCTTTCCTATCCATGTAGCTGTCCAAACATCTTTTAAATGTCGTTACTGGACTTGCCCCAACTACTTTCTCTGGCAGCTCATTCCAAATACTCAAATTTCCCCCTCTCACCTTAAACCTGTGCCCTTTAGTTCTTGATTTTGGTTATTCTGGGTAAATAGCATTCACCCAAGCTATTCCCCGCATGATTTTATACACCTCTATAAGATCACGCCTCAGCCTCCTACACTCCAAGGAATAAAGTCCTAGACTGTCAAATCCTGAGTCCTGGAAACATCCTCCACAATAATGGTGTTTGTTTTATATAAATCTATTGTGATCATAGCTCTCCACCTACACCATATATCCCATGGATTAACTATATACTTCTCCCTTTTATGCTTCTCCTTAAATCATGCATCTTTCTGTTAGCTTCTGTCAGCTCCCTGTTTGCCCTGATGGATTGTGGTGATCTGAGACTATCATCATTCTAAAGACTGCTCTCTACAGCCGCCTATTACGATGATTCTGTGGATCTGTTAAAAAGCTCCCAACATAAACATTGAATAAAACAATTCTATTCATAAAAGCATAAGGTCATGCAGGGTGAAGACAGGCCCTTCGGCCCAACTTGCCCACGCCGACCAAGGTGTCCCATCTATCCAGTCCTACCTTCCTGCGTTTGGCCTATATCCCTATAAACCTATTCTATCCATGTACCTGTCCAAATTTTTCTTAAACATTGAAATAGTACCTTTCTGCTCCTCCAGCAGTTACTGCCTCCTCCAGCAACTCATTCTATACACCCACCATCCTTTGTGCAAAAAAAAAAGTTACCCTTCAGGTACCTATTAAATCTTTGCCCCCTCATCTTAAACCCATGTCTTCTGGTTCTCGATTCCCCTACTCTGGGCCAGAGACTGTGCGTTATATCGTCTTCCCATTCCTATGCCGACCATACTGTCCTGAACCGTCTCTATTGTCAGAGTGAGGCCACATGTAAAGTGGAGGAACAGCACCTCATAATCCAGTTAGGCAGCTTACAACCCAATGGTATGAACACAGTGGCGCAGCGGTGGAGTTGCTGCCTTACAACGGCAGAGACTCGAGTTCGATCCTAATATGCTGTCTGTATGGAACGTATGTTCTCCATGCTGACCTGCAAGAGTGAGATATATAAATTCTGCCTGTAAACCGTGACCACAAGATTCAGGAACAACGTCTTGCCAGCAACCATCAGGCATTTGAACATTGCACAATGCTGACCATAGCAACTATGAACTTGCATGGACTGTGTCTTTGGTAGCACTAAGACAGGAGAATGGGGTTGATAAGGAAAGAGATCATAAGGAAAGAGATTGAATGGCGGAGTAGACTCCGCGGGCTGAATGGCCTACCTCTACCTCTATGACAGGATGGGCCAAATGGCCTAATTTTTCTCCTATAACCTATCAATATAAATATCATTGTAAATCTCCTATGCACCTTCACCAGTTGAATAAGATATTTCTTGTAAGGTAGTGAACACAATTGCATGGAATATACAAACTCTGGACTAATTAGGTGTTGGCTTGACTTCTAGCTTAACCAGTATAGTTTTAAGTTTTTATTTTTAAAGATACAGCATAGAAACTGCACTTCGGCCTGCCAAGTCCATATCATACGCTATATCTGACACACTGGGAACAATTTTTTCACAAGCTAATTAACCTAAATCCTGCACATCTTTAGAATGTGGGAGCACCTGGAAAAAAACCATGTAGTCACAGGGAGAATGTGCAAACTCCTCAGAGAGAGTCATCCGTGGTCAAGATTGAACATGGTTTCTGGTGGGGTGGAAGATTGCAACCTTCACGTGGTCCGCCCCGTTTCGTCGAACACAATTAACCTGGCGTGCACAATCAAATAAGATCAAATAGAACTAGTTGTCCTACAACTTTAGGCTCTGCACACCGTACACAAGAAGAAGAAGATGGTCTCTGACGCTGTAAGGCACAGGGGCACAGGGGTCGAGCTGCCGCCTTACAGCACCTGTGACCCGGGTTCGATCCAGACTATGGGTGCTGTCTGTACGGAGTTTGTACGTTCTGCCTGTAACTGCGTGGGTTTTCTCCAGGTGCTCTGGTTTCAGTCCAAATTCTTAAGATGTGTAGACTTGCTGGTTAATTGGCTTCTGTAAATTATCCCTAGTGTGTAGGATAATGCTAGTATATGGGTGATTGTTGGTCGATGCTGTCTCAGTGGGCTGAGGGACCTGTTTCCACACTATCTCGAAACTAAAACTAAACTAAACTTTACAGCTGTACCACTGTGCTGTCTTACTTAACCTATCACTGACTTAGAACTATTATAGCTGCAAATGTAAGGCAGAGATGCAAAGCAGATAATTTGAGGAGTTGATATTTTACATGCTTTGGTTAGGAAAAAAGAAGATTTGCATCATTGCACCTGGAACATTAAAAGATACGTACGTGCCCCTGAGATTAGTGGCAAGGGAGGTGATCTCACAAACTTTGGTTGCAAAACACACACTGTTTGTGCCAATGCTTAGCATAGAAAAAAATGACTCCAGAATTGGACTGTAGACCAGTGTTTGATGTAATGGTTTAAATAGGATCACGGCTGGGTTAGAATTATTAAAATCTTTGGTGACCAAATTTACATGGATCAACCAGCTTCAACGTGGTAAAGCACCCTAATGACATTGACAAGATAAAGATCAAAACCCAGCTGCTAAAGAAACATTCAGAGTCTGAATTAATTGCTCGGAGACAAAGGGGCTTCAAAGTATTTGTTGAACACAAGAAAATAAGAGCTGGATTAGGTCACCTCAAGCCTGCCCCCCATTCAACATGCTCATGGGTGATCTGTGCTGGCGTCATCTGCTCCTGTGTGCCAATTCCCCGTAACTCCCAATTCCTTGAATCTATGTATCAAAAAGTGGCACTGCTTGGTCCATCAACGGTACTGAACCTCCCACTAGCAAAGGGATGTATAGGAGGCACTGCCTTAAAAAGGCAGCCAATATCATCAAAGACCCACACCACCCTGGCCATGCTCTCTTTTCACCCCTGCCATCGGGAAGAAGGTACAAGAGTCTGAAAACTGTGACACCAGGTTCAACAACAGCTTCTTGCCAGCAACCATTATCGATAAATGTGACAATTAAACACTCTTGACTTTTTAGCCTTTTAGAGGTACAGCACGGAAACAGGCCCTTCGGCCCACTGAGGTCTTGCCGACCAGGGATTACTCCGCATGACTCTGGTGTGTGGGAAGAGACTGGATCATCCAGAGAAAACCCACGCGGTCACGGGAGACATACAAACACCATACGGAGAGTTTTCTTAGTCAGGATTGAACCAGGGTCTCTGGCACTGTCAGGCTGCAGCTCTACCTCTGCATCACTGTGCCGCCCATATTTTGTGTCAGGACCCTTCTTCAGAATTCTCCAGATTCCCTCTGCATTTTTCGGACTGCAGAAAGGCCTTGACTGGGAATATGTCACCTATCCAGAGATGCAGGCAGGTGGGACTAGTGTAGAAGGGGTTTGTTAGTCAGCACGAGCAAGTTGGGCCGAAGAGCCCTTTGCATGCTGTGTGACTCCAACAGCCAAACAAGAACAAGAAAATCTGCAACTGAACCAAAGCTGCCTGACCTGCTGCGTGACTCCAGCACTCTATGTATTTTTTAGCAGCAGAATAATTCTTTGGTACAATACAGATTCTCGAAACCTTTTCTCAGGATGTACGCACAAGCTTCTGACTCAAGCTGAGAGTGTTATCCGCTGAACCGCAGGTGACACAAGTTACCAGCTGCACTATACAGTGTCAAAAGCTCTAGAAACTCCTGTGTTGTTGAGAGTCATTCTGTAACCAAACAAACGTTTGGTTTCAAAATTGCAGCTGGACTTTGTAGTTGCACAGTTGTGCAAAGATTGCTCGCTGAAAGCTTGCTTTGATTGACTACTTATAGCAACTGTGGAAATATTTACCCGACAAATAAATGCTACAGCTGAGACGTCAGTGTAAACAGTAAGAGGACTTCCGACATTCGCTTGCAGCTCTCTCTAACACTTTGCCAACATGGTTCCTATTTTATGAATGAACAAGGTATGGTTGCAGCCTTTACAGGGTTGTAGTCATTGGTCTCATTATGGGACTCATCATTGTTTTCTTGATTAGAACATTTGCTTGAGTTTGGTTGCAGATTTTCTTGTTCTTGTTCGGCTGCTAGAATCACAAAGCAAGCAAATAGGCCAACTTATCAATGCTGACTAATACACTCCCATTTACACTTGTCTGACCTGCCTGCGTTTGGCCTATATCCCTCTAAACCACATGTAGGGAGGAACTGCAGATGCTAGTTTACGGTGAAGACAGACACAAAAAGCTGGAGTAACTCAGCCTATTAGGCACCATCTCTGAATACAAGGAATAGCTGATGTTTTTGGTCGAGACCCTCGTCAGACTCTGAATGACTTCTTCGATTCAGCGTCTGAAGAAGGGTCTCGACCCAAAATGTCACCTATTCCTATTCTCCAGTAATGCTCCTTGACCCGCTGAGATACTCCAGTTTTTTGTGTCTAACGTACCTCTAAACCTATCCTCTCCACTTACCTGTCCAAATGTTTCTTAAACGTTGTGATAGTGAATGCTGTTTGTCTTGCATTTCAAGTGGGTCTTTGAGAAGAGTGTAGGCCAATAGTTCTGTTTAAACAAACTGTGGAAACAGGCCCATTGGCCCACGGAAACCGTGCCGACCAGCGATCATCCATACACTAGTTCTATCCTACACACCAGGAGCAACTTACAGAAGATAATTAACCTACAATCCCGCACGTCTTTGGAATGTGGGAGGAATCCGGAGAACATGCAAACTCCACACGGACTGAGACCTAATTGGCCAGCTTGTCATGGACATCACTCAGTATGTGTGAGATTAGGGTGTATGTGTATGCTCTCTCCAATTCTCTTCCCTGAAGTAGATTCAGATTTGGGCAAGTAAGTCTACTGTTACAGTTTTGTTTAGAGATACAGCATGTAAAAAGGGCCTTTGGCCCATTGTGTCCATGCCAACCATTGATCACTCGTTCACACTAGTTCTACATTGTCCTACTTTCACATCCACTCCCTGGATATGCGGGGCAATTTACAGACAATTAACCTACAAACTTGCACGTCTTAGGGACGAAACCCACCCAGTCACAGGAAGAACATGCAAACTCCACATAGACTGTACCCAAAGTCAGGATTGAGCCCGGGTCTCTGGCGCTGTACGGTAGCAGCTCTACCTGTTGTACCACCGTCCTGTTCTTAACTTACATAATTGTGTAGCTTTGGCATTGATAAGATACACCATCAGAACCTTTATCCCAGGGTGGAAATGCCAAATACTAGAAGGCACAGCTTAAAGGCAGGGGTCGGCAACCTTGTTCTGCAAAGGGGCCAGAACGCATGTCTGTGAGCGGATGGCGGGCCACATCTATCATGTGTGCACATGGATCCCGCCCCCACCCCACCCCGGATGGCAGGCATCAAATCACGTGTTCACAGAAGGTAGACAAAAATGCTGGAGAAACTCAGCGGGTGAGGCAGCCTCATGCAATCCTAGCATGTCTCACCGCTGAGTTTCTCCAGCATTTTTGTCTATCTTCGATTTTTCCAGCATCTGCAGTTCTTTCTTAAACGTGTTCACAGAAGGTGTGCGGCCGTGCCGGCGGCTTTGAGCAGGATGCGGTACAGCCAGAGCTCGTGGCGCTCGACAAGCCGGATGATTATGGGAGAAAAAAATCCGCCTGCGGGCCGGATGATTTCAGGTTACAGTCTGCATTCGGTTTGGGGGCCGCAGGTTGCCAACCCCTGCTTTAAGGTAAGAGAGGCATCATTTGAAGGAGATGTGGCAGTGCATATTTGTTTTACACAGAGACTAGTGATTGCCTGGAGCACGCTGCCAGAGGTGATGGTGGTGGTAGATATGATGGTGGCATTTAAGCCTTTGGATAGGCATATTGATATGTGAGGAATGGAGAGATATGGATCATGCGAGATTAATTGACCTTTGCATCATGCAAAGGTATAAGAAGGAACTGCAGATGCTGGAAGGTAGACAAAAATGCTGAAGAAACTCAGCGGGTGAGGCAGCATCCATGGAGTGAAGGAAATAGGCAACGTTTCAGGTCGAGACCCTTCTTCAGACTGTGAAGGTGGGGGGGGGGGAGGTGAAGATGAAAGGGATGAGGCAGAAACAGTGGGCTGAGGGAGAGCTGAGAAGGGGAGGAGAAAGCAAGGACTACCTGAAATTAGAGAAGTCAATGTTCATACCGCTGGGGTGTAAATTTGCCAAACGAAATATGAGGTGCTGCTCCTCCAATTTACGGTGGGCCTCACTCTGGCCATGGAGGAGGCCCAGGACAGAAAGGTTGGATTCGGAATGGGAGGTGGAGTTGAAGTGCTGAGCCACCGGGAGATCAGGTTGGTTATTGGGAACCAAGTGGAAGGTGTTGGGCGAAGCGATCGCCAAGCCTACGCTTGGTCTCACCGATGTAGCAGTATAGGAAATCACGCTTGATCTCACCGATGGGCTAAAGGGCCTGTTTCTATGCTGTACTGTTCTTTCTTTCTTTGTTTCATGTATATTTTCTGTCTACGTATTTCTATGCTTCCCTCCTCATTGTCTACCCAAGGTTATGGTAGGTGCCAGAGATGGTTTCTGCCAAGATACAGAATCAGGAATAGTTCCAATTTGGGGCGGGAAGGTGACACAGCAGTAGAGCTACTGCCTTTCAGAGATCTGGGTTCGATCCTGACTGCAGGTGCTTGTCTATACAGAGTTTGTGCGTTCTCCCCGTGACCTGCATGGGTTTTCTCAGAAATCTTTGCTTTCATCCCACATTCCAGAAACATACAGATTTGTAGGTTAAGTGGCTTAGTATAAATGTAAAATTGTCCCTAGTGTGTGTAGGGTAATGTTAATGTGAGGGAATCACTGGTCAGCATGGTCCGAAGGGCCTGTTTCCGCAGTGTATCTCTAAACTAAAAACTAAAATTAACCAAGGTACTGTCTGATTCACATCTATCCCATTGTGGGCATTGGACATTGTCTATGGAACTGATGTGTTATAATATTCTGAACTATATTCTGCACTCTGTATCTTCCTTTTGTACGTGAGTTTGGCTTGATTATATTTATGTATAGTATTAGCTGACTTGATTGAATAGCATGCAAACCAACCTTTTCACTCGATACATGTGACCATAATAAACCTGGACCTAAACCTAAGCCATTCCCCTCCACAGATGCTGCCCGACCTGCCGAGTTCTTCCAGCAATTTGTATTTTGCTAAATAAACTGATCATCACCATGGTACAAGATTAGTGGGAGGGAGAGGATTAATGTTAGAATTCCAGCTGTTCACAACGTACTTATGAATGGTATATCTGTTCTGTTCGGATAGCTTGCAAAACATTAATGAGAAGGTGAATCTTCCTTTTTGGTTGTGTGCCCAAAGTCTCTCCCAATTTTCAGCATTTATAATGGAAAAAAAATTGCAGATGATTAAAATCTGAAACAAAATCAGAAAATGCTCGTAATACTCAGCAGGTCAGGCAACATCTGTGGAAAGAGAAACAGGGTGAGTGATTTGTGTCAAATGCAATTCATGCGAAAGGTCTTCTGTTTTTAGGATACATATCGATATATTTTTTTCTGTAAATGCAATCTGAAGTTATCAAATCTATTTATAAAGAAAAGACTTTCTCGAGGGAAGAATATTGCTTGCCAGACTAGCATTTATTACAGACATCTAGATTTAACATTTACCTTTTACCGCATATTTAAACCTCCTCTAACACTATTGAAACACATGATCGAGTTATGGAGTTATAGAGTCCTACAGCACAAAAAACAGGCCCTTCAGCCCAACTCATACATGACGACCAAGATGCCTCATCTGATCTAGTGCTAATAGCCTCAGTTGGCCCATATACTTCTAAATCTTTCCTATCCATGCATATAACCAAGTATCTTTAAAATACTGTTATTGGACCCATCTCAAATACATTCTCTGGCTGCTCGTTCCATGTACCCACCACTCAATGTGAAAATGTTTCCCTATCAGAGTCCTATTCAATCTAGTCTCTCTCACTCTGCTCATGATTTCTGTGCTCTGGATAAAAAATCTCTGTGCGTTCACCCCCTCTTAATTTTATATACCTCTATAAGATCACCTGTCAGCTAAGGATTCAAGTCCTAGCTTGCCCAACCTCTCCCTATAGCTCAGGCCTTTGAGTCCTGGCAACATCCTCGATGTGTTGTACCAATCAAGTTACTGCTGCATCCTGAAAATCTGCTGTGCACAATTTTGTGGAGGGACCTGGCACCATCCTTGTAAATCTTATCAGAGCAATGAATGAGGAAGCTTATTGTTGATGGGGTAGTGTCTGCATTTCCTATACTGTAACATTAATCAAAGTGGAGACACAAGAGACTGCATATGCTGGAAGCTCTTGATCAAAATCAAAAGTACTTCATTGTAAAGTGTGCTAGGACCTTGTGAAAGGTTCTATATAAATGCTTTTAAAGTGTTCATGAATAAAAATAATTATGTTTTCACATGATTCTTCTGCATTTTGGTATCCAGGAAAATAACTCTTAATTTTTTTTGAAATCCCATCAAAATTTTGATGTATTGGCACTTCTCAGTATCATTCTGGAAGGTTTAGATTTAGGTTCATTATTGTCATGTGTAGCAAGATACAGTGTAAAACTTTGTTTTGCATGCTATGCAATGAAATCAGATAATACTATACGTAAATATAACCAACCCCAACTCAATTCAAGAGGTAGAGCAAAGGGAAAGATACAGAGTGCAGATTATAGTTCTCAACATTGCAGTGTAACCATTTCCAGAGATAAAGTCCAATGTCTACACTGGGGTAGAGGTGAATCGGACTGTACCCTAGCTTGTGGGAGGTCAGTTCAGAAGCCTGATGAGGGGAAGAAGCTGTTCCTGAATCTGGTGATGCTCACTTTCAAGCCTCTATATCTCCTGCCTGACAGGTGCTGGTTAATGTAGAAAGGAACTACAGATGCTGGTTTATACCAGATAGACACAAAGTGCTGGATTAACTCAGTGGGTCAGGTGGCATCACTGGAGTAAAAGGATGGGTGACTTTTCGGGTCTGGATCCTTCTTCCGAAGAAGGGTTCCAACCCAAACCGTCACCCATTATTTTTCTCCTGAGGAGTTGGTTAGTGTTGTTATGTTTAGGTTTGACTGGAACTCAAATCCCAAGATGTTTGTATTCGATTTAAAGAGATAATTCCAAACTGGAATTTTATGAGATGCACTGATAGGGTAGATAGTCAGAATGTTTTTCCCGTGTTAGGCATATCAAAACCGAAAGGGCGTAGGTTTGTGAGAGGAAGGAGTTTAAAAGGGATCTGGGGGGTGTTTTTTTAACACAAGGAGGGGTTAGTTTCTTGAATGTTCTATCTGAGTAGATGGTAATCAGATGTAGCCACTCTTTAAGAGGCCTTTTGAAAGACCATTCAATGCGCAAGATTTAAAAGGAACCCATTCTAATGGGATGAGTGTGGATAGACAACTCATGTTGGGCTGAAGTGCAAATCTCTGATGCTGGTAGTGTCGGGGCCCCTATATTTGTTGGTTTCCAGTGGAAACCAAACTGGATTATTTATTTTCCTTTGGAGAACTGTCAGGGTGACCTGGTTTGTCCAACGCTGGCTCCTGTCCAATTCTAAGAGCCTGTGTATGCTATCTGATGCCGTTGTTTTGGGTTGTATTGGCTGCATAGCTCTCCAGCTAAAGAGCAGTGTTTGAGACAGGAAAAAAAACAGGTTTAGGTGTATTATTGTCAAATGTACTGAGGCACAGTGAAAATCAAGTTTTGCATGCTATCCAAACAGATCAGTTAATACAATATGGGAGTACAATCAAGTCAAACACAGGTACAATAGGTAGAGTGAAGGGGAAAATACAGTGCAGAATATAGATCTCAGCATTGAAGCACATCAGTTCCAGAGATAAAGTCTAATGTCCACAATGGGGTTGGGTTGAATAGTAAAGTACCGTAGGTTGCACCCCTACCGATAGAGGTGAAGCGGGAACTGGTTTGATTATCTCGGTGTTGATCCACACTTTCATATTTTGTGTTATTGTAAATTATTATAATGTACCTCCTTTAAATCTGAAACTTGTGAGAATCTGGAGATCAATAATTGTGTTGGAATTTCACTCCTGAAAACATGGTGGTAAGTTCACCACTCTGCTTGGCTCAGTAGTAATGTTACAAAATGTTGAGATTTAAAACATCAAGCCTGTAATTTATCCCATCAGATAAAGCCTAAAAATAACCCTAATTTGATACCTAATTCACTTTCATATCATCAGTATTAAAAAGGTTATGGTCATTTTCTTACTCGGAAATTAGCATCTTGTTCCCTATTGCTTTTCCATTAACTTAACACAAAAGCTGTGATGGAGGACAGTCAATTGATATAAAAGCCCATAACTTTATTTTTTTTAATGTTTTTAATTTTTTATTTATTAGAAGCAAGTGTACAAAAATATAATCAATGGCATATGACATAATACAGTTATCGTACAGCTTCAATTTTGAATATTAGCTATAGTTAAGAGAAAAGAAGAGAGAAAATGCAAGAGAGCGAAAAAGTGGAATGTGCAAGGATAGAACCCCTAGACTACCAAAGTGGTGTAGCCAGAGAGTGAGTAAGTAAAAGAAATAAGGAAGGAATAGATAAATAAAAAGACAAAAAAGAAAGAAAGAGAAAAGTGATGATATACCTGCCTCGCATCCCTCCCCACCCATCACCCAACCCGTAATTAGATTTAACTCCAAAATTGTGTTGTACCATACTATCCTTGTAATAAATCTGAAATATTGATTACCTTTCAGGTGATATTTCGACTGTAATTTTTGAAATGAGAGAAGTTCCCATCTCATAAAGGTCTCCGAAGTTTTTTGATTCCTAATCTTTCCCAATATGTAAACGTTTTATCTATAATAGATGGCTTGAATAAAGGGTTATTGGCAATTGGTGAAAGAAGAGATAAATTTCTTAGTTTAAAGGTTGATTTCACTTGTCTCCAGATTCGTACTGTGAATAATCAGATTTTTATCATATAATGTGTTCTTCAAATTTATTGGAGAGAGAAGAATTGTGCCTATATTAAAAGGCAAACAATCCTCTCTCTCCATTATTAACCAATCTACCTGTTGGCCTGTATTGTCCAGCCAGTAGATTACATTTTTAATATTCATTGCCCAGTAATAGTATAAGAAGTTGGGGAGTGCCAATTCACCAGTTTCTTTAGGTTTACATAGATGCCGTTTATGAATTCTATGTGTTTTATAAACCCAAATAAAGTTTCTAATCAGAGAGTCAAGTTTTTTGAAATTTTTTTTAGGATATATCGGTATTGATTGGAATAAATACAGGATTTGTGGGAGGAAGATCATCTTTATAGAATTTATTCTGCCTATTAGAGACATCGGAAGTGTTTTCCAGAATTGAATAAGAGCGTTTAATTTAGTAACTAAAGGAGGGAAGTTTGCGTTGAATAGAGAGGTATATTTTCTGGTTACCCAGATATTTGTATTTTCTGGAACACCCAGAAATTTGAATTTTTCCGCAGCAATTCTGAAAGGGAATTTTAGAAGGTGTGTTTCGCTCTTGAGGTTTTATTGACATAATTTCACTTTTATTCTAGTTTATTCTATATCCTGAAAAGGAGCCAAATTCCTCTATAAGATTTAATATATTTGGAATGCTAACTTGGGAATTGGTGATATATAATAATACATCAAATGCATATAATGATATTTTATTTATTGGAGTATTTAGAATTATAGCTGTGAATGCTCGGATGTACTCTTATACTTTCCGCTAGAGGTTCAATCACAAGGGCAAATAATGGGTGATAATGCACATCCCTGTCTATTGCCCCTGGATAACTGAAATTTAGGTGAGAGTATATGGTTAATCAGTATTCTGGCAGTCGGCTTATCATATAACAGTTTTATCCATGAGATAAAATTTTCTCCCAACTGAAATGTTTGCAATACTGTAAAAAGATATTTCCATTCTACTTGATCAAATGCTTTTTCTGCATCTAATGAAATAATTGATAAGTTCTTTTATAGTTCTGTGTGAGCACATTATGTTAAAAAGGCATCTCAAATTATTAAACAAATGTCTCTTGGGTATAAACCCCGTTTGATTCGAGTGTATTAATTTATTAACGTATTTATTTAATCTTCTTGCCAATGTTTTCGTAAATATTTTCTGATCTGTATTTAACAGGGCGATTGCTCTGTATGATCCCGGGTCTTCCAGATCTTTATCTGTTTTGGGTATAAGTGTGATAGTTGATTCAGCTAGTGTTTGTGTTCTGTTCTATAAATGCGTATATATAAAGGTTGTATAAACGCAGAGAAATTATCTCGTAAAATCTTTTATAAAATTCGTTACTGAACCCGTCTGGTCCTGGTGTTTTGCCGTTCTTCAATGAATTGATTGTCTCTTCTATTTCTTTAATTGAAATCTGTGAACTTTCTTAAAAATTAAGAGAATTGAATGAAATTTTCAGTTATTATAGATTGAAGCATTCTGAAACAAATATGAAACATCTTACTTGGATGATGTGAAATTAAAGCATATAATTAGTTAGTAGCTTTTTTGTAGCTAATTACAAAATTGACCGTTGTGACGGAAATAGTGATAAACCTAGATAAACAACAAACAGGTAAAGAAATTACAATTTCTAGCAAAAGACCAATTCTTTATGGAGAAGATCAGTTGCTAGCTGGTACATTGGCATATCATAATCAGTAGCATCATCATACTCCTCAGATTGTAACCAATAATCAACTCTGTACACTTTGTTTTTTCTCAACTTTTCAATTTTGGAATTGAACACTACAAGTTTTTGCTCTTCAAACCACGCATGACATGCCATTTCTGCCCTCTGCTTCCCATTCTTCCCATTAAGAATGTCCTGTAGATCATCACATTTAGAGTAGTCCAAATTTAGACAATATCTGCAAATGTTGTCTAAATCAGTCTCTTTTGTTGGGCATTTGGAATGACGATTTTACATTTCTTCTTCGGACATCTGTTTAAAATGTAAAGAAAAACCCCACTGAATGGCATTAACAGAAACAAGTTATTATTTGCAGTTTTAGAAAAAAAGGTAGAAATGATAAAGTTAAATGCTAAAACAAATAGTAAATACCCAACAAAAAATCCATATTCATCAGTTTCATCAAATCAATTAAATTCATATAATCAATTAAATTCATCTAAATTCAATTACTAGATCTAAGCATCTATCCATTTCTTAAGAAAAGGCTAAAATTTATAAATAGTCTAATTATCCAAATAACAAACTGATCCCATTCACACCTTCCTTCGTGCCACCAAGGTAGTTCGGAGTTTAGTTGAAGTTTGTAGTGCTCCTACCAGTCCTCAGAGAACTTGATGAATTGATTGAAAGATACCGCATGGAAATCGGCCCTTCGGCCCACTGAGGCTACGCTGACCATTGATTGCTTGTTCACACTAGTTCCATGTTATCCCACTTTCACATCCACCCCCTACACCCTAGGGACAATTTACAGAAGTCAATTAATCTACAAACCTGCACGTCTTGGGGATGTGGGAGGAAACTGGAGCACCCGGAGAAAACCCACGTGATCACAGGAAGAAAATACCAACCCGGGTCTCTGGCACTATGAGGCAGCAACTCAACCTCTGCGCTGACCTGTGATATAAACCTATTTCCAACAATGTGGATATCCAGTTAAAGTGAACTTACTGAAGTCATATGGTGCAGATTTTCTGATGCCAAGATGGCATCATAAACAGTTCAGTAGAGTAAATGGGGGGACAAGTGTTCTGCTCAAAGATAGATTAAATTCCTCATTGCCATTTTCCATTTCCTATTTGTTTGGTACGAATGTTGCCTCGATTTGTTTTTATAGTTTTGTCGCAACAGGAAAAAATTAATTTGGCACAACCTTGTTATGCAAATGATAAGCTGCTGGCACAAATTGCTTTGTGATTATTGAAGAGACCAGGAGAGACAGTCAGAGAGATAGTTGGGGTAAATGCCAATAAGCAGCAATTGTGCAAGCAGATGAACTAATAAGAAATAGATTTAGAGTATTGTGTTCAGTTTTGTGCACCATGTTACAGGAAGGATGTTGTCAAGCTGAAAAGGGTGCAGAGAAGATTTACGAGGATGTTGCCAGTACTCGAGGGCTTCATCTACAGGGAGAGGTTGAGCTGGCTAGGATGACAGGTGGTCTCAAAGGGTGTAAAAAATCATGAGAGGTATAGATCGGGTAGATGCACAGAGTCTCTTGTCCACAGTAGGGGAATTGAGAACCAGAGGACAGGCTTAAAATGCCAATAGATTTAATAGCAACCTGAGAGCTAACCTTTTCGCATAAAAGGTGGTGGGTGTATGGAATAAGCTGCCGGATGAGGTGGTTGAGGCAAATACTATTGCACCATTTAAGAAACATTTAGACAGGTACATTGATAGGTTTAGAAGGAGAGAGGTGGGACTAGTGCAGATGGGACATTTTTGTCGGCATGGGCAGGTTGGGCCAAAGGGCCTGTTTTCATACTCTATGACTCTATTGAGGAAAGATTACTCCCACACAATTGCCACCTATTAACACGAGGACACCAGGCACCAATGCTCAGCATCTACTTTATTTGCAATTCAATAATTTATAATCAACCTTTCAGATCGGCTTGAGAAAAAGCAATAAAAATAAGCATATAAAGTGCCAAACGTGATTGCTTTGCCTTTATGCCTTAGTGGAGTTGACACTTTTTGACTATGAAACCTGTTTTTTGAGTCGTAGTCATGCTGGATGGAAACAGGCCTTTTGAACAAACTATTCCAATCAACCAAGATGCCCCAATCTAAGCTAGTTAGAGATTGGCTCATATGGCTGCATTTGGCTCATAACCCTCAAAACCTTTCTTATCCGTGTATCTGTCCAAATCGCTTTCACATGTTGTTATAGTACCTGCCTCAACTAGCTCCTCTGGCAGCTCGTTCCATTCACCCACTACCCTCAGTGTGAAAAAGTTACCCTCGGGTTTCTATTATACCTTTTTACTCTCACCTGAAACCTATGTCCTCTGATTCTTGATTCCCCTACTCTGAGTAAACAGACTCTGTGCATTCACCCTATCAATTCCCTTCATGATTTTACACACCTTTATAAGATCACACCTGTTCTTCCTGAGCCCCAATAAATAAAGTCCTAGCCTGCCCAACCTCTTTCTGTAACTTAGGCCCTTGAGTCCTGGTGACATCCTCAATGTATAGTACCGCCCATGATATTGCTGCATCCTGAAAATCAGCTGTGCACCATTTTGTGTATGCAAGTTAATAGTGGAGTGGCCTCACCCAAAAAGCCCCCGATTAGCATGCATAAGGGGCTCAGAGTGTCACCAGTCCATTCCCTCCACAGATGATGCCATTGAGTTACTCCAACACATCATCTCTTGTGTCTCTGCTCAGAGTGGATGATTGCATTGATACCAATTTGGCTTCACAAAGCCAGAAAAGGGGAGAAATCTCCCTGTTTTGTGGACAAACTTATTTCGCGAGAACGTGGTGAATCTGTGGAATTTATTGTCATAAATGCTGTGAAGGACAACTCATTGGATATTTTGAAATTAATGAATAAGTTTATTAGCCAAGTATTCACATACAAGGAATTTGACGGTGCTCTGCCCGCAAGTGACAATGACATACTGTGACAGTTAGGAATGACACATAAAACATTAAACATTAATATTAAAACATTATTGATTAAACATGTGAATTAAATTAAATACCAGAGCAAAAGGAGGCTACAGATTTTTGGTTATTGAGTAGAGCTACTACTCGTGGAAAGAAGTTGTTTTTATGTCTGGCTGTGGCAGCTTTGACAGTCCGGAGTCGCCTTCCAGAGGGAAGTGATTCAAAGAGTTTGTGGCCAGGGTGAGAGGGGTCAGAGATGATATTACCCGCTCGCTTCCTGGCCCTTGCAGTGTACAGTTTGTCAATGGAGGGAAGGTTGCAGCCAATAACCTTCTCAGCTGATTGGATGATTTGCTGTAGCCTCCGGATGTCATGCTTGGTGGCTGCGCCAAACCAGACCATGATGGAGAAGGTGCGAACAGACTCTATGATGGCCATGTAGAATTGAACCATCATTGCCTGTGGCAGATTAGGCTTCTTCAGTTGCTGCAGGAAGTACATCCTCTGTTGTGCCTTTTTGACTGTGGAGTCAATGGTAGCCCACCATTCAAGGTCCTTGGATGATTGTTCCCAGGAACTTAAAAGACTCCACAGATGTGACTGTGGTGTTGTTGATGGTGAGTGGGGGGGGAGCTCTCCAAAAGTCGACTATCAATTCCACTGTCTTAAGAGCATTGCACTCCAGGTTGTTGCGATGGCACCAGGATGCCAGCTGTGTCACTTCCTGTCTGTAGGCAGATTCTTCCCCATCCTGGATCAGTCCAATCAGGGTTGTGTCCTCCGCAAACTTGAGAAGCTTGACAGAGGAGTCTGTGGGGATGTAGTGACAGATGGACAAAGTGGAGATTGACAGGTTCTTGATTAGTAAGGAACAATGTTATAGGGCGAAGGCTGGAGAATGGGGTTAAGAGGGAAAAATAAATCAGTCATGATAGAGTGGCAGAGCAGGCTCGATGGGCCGAAGGGCCTATTTCCACTCCTATGTCTTATAATCTTATATTGATTAATAGGGTTGTTGCAAGTGCAGAGTGGTACATTAATTGGCCATCTGAAAATTGCCCCCTAGTGTGTAGGGAGTGATGAGAACATGAGATAACATAATTAGTGTGAACGTGTGATTGATGGTCAACATGAGCTCGGTGGGCCGAAGGGTCTGTTTCCATGCTGTATCTCTAAACTAAACTATACTGTCAGCAAGCATACAGAGAATTAATTTATCACATGGGGCGGCACGGTGGCCCAGCCGTAGAGTTGCTGCCTTACAACACCAGAGAATCGGGTTCAATCCTGACTATGAGTACCGTGGAGTTTGTACATTCTCCCCGTGACCGCGTGGATTTTCTCCGGGTGCTCTGGTATCCTCCCACCCCTCAAAGACCTACAGTTTTGTAGGCTAATTGACTTTGGTAAAAATTATGAATAGCCCCTACTGTGTAGGATAGTGCTAGTGTACGGGGTGATCGCTGGTCAACACTGGCTCGGTGGGCCGAAGGGCCTGTTTCCATGCTGTATCTCTTAACTAAACTAAACGTACATTAAAAAGAAACATTTAAGAAAGAACTGCAGATGCTGGAAAATCGAAGGTAGACATAAATGCTGGAGGAACTCAGCGGGTGAGGCAGCATCTCAACCCGAAATATCACCAATTTCTTCTCTCCATAGATGCTGCCTCACCCGCTGAGTTCCTCCAGCATTTTTGTCTACCTTAAAATGAAACATGGCATTTTTCAACTCAAGATGAGAGGAGACTTTGTCTGAATGTAAAATACATATTTTTGTTAGACATGGACATAGAAACATAGACATAGAAACATAGAAAATAGGTGCAGGAGTAGGCCATTCGGCCCTTCGAGCCTACACTGCCATTCGATATGATCATGGCTGATCATCCAACTCAGTATCCCATCCCTGCCTTCTCTCCATACCCCCTGATCCCTTTAGCCACAAGGGCCACATCTAACTCCCTCTTAAATACAGGTGCACAACCTTTTATCCGGTGTTCCAGAAACCGAAAAGCTCCGAAAACCGACCATTTTTTCCAGATGTCGTCTGCGCACCAAAGCTCGCGTTTGGCGCCAAACTTGACCCAAAACGACCCACGGTCAACCCAGGTCTGTACTACTGTGGCGGCTGCCTCCTCCCTGGAGACCGGGGAGACGCTTAAACATCTGGAAAATCATTGCTAAATGTTAGTCAGTTAGTTTGGAGGGCTTTTATGTGAATTTGAAGGGGTAAACTTTAATTCTTAGTCCCCTACCTGGTCGGAGAGGCGGGGGAGCGGTCAATGTCTTACCGGGTCGCCGTGCAGTAAGCTCCGCAGCGCTGTGGCCGTTGGGGCGGCGGGCGGCGCCAGTTGTAGCTCCGACCCCGGCAACTCTACCCCTGGCTGCGAGGCGCTCCAAATCCAGCGTGGCCCGCGGCCGGACGCCCCAGCTCCGCGAATGTCGGGAGTCGGCAGCGTCGCAGTGCTGGGAAATCAGTGGGGAGCGGGCAATGCCTTACCGGGTCGCCGTGCGGCAAGCTCCGGAGCGCTGTGGCCGCCGACACAAACAACATCGCGGAGCGTCGCTGGATTTGGAGCCGCGCAGCCAGGGGTAGAGTTGCCGGGGTTGGAGCTCCAACCGGCGCCGCCCGCGGCCGGACGGAGCCCCCAGCTCCGCGGCTCCAAATCCAGCGACGCTCCGCGATGTTGTGTGTCGGCGGCCACAGCGCTCCGGAGCTTGCCGCACGGCGACCCGGTAAGGCATTGCCCGCTCCCCACTGATTTCCCAGCGCTGCGACGCTCCTATCAATAGATACACAAATATGAACTATCATTGGCCGGCGCAGAAATACTTGGCTGGTTTTGAGAAGGTGGCGTTCTGAAGTATCCACCATTCCACCATTGCACTGTGTGGTTCTGGATTACCTGCTAATATTTAGTAGTTTGGGGGTGGGGAGGGGTTGAATGCATCCTTGACAAGGATTGTACGGTAGCTGTATAATAGTTGTTCCTTTGTCGTGTATTATGATGGTGGGTTCTGTTTTGTTTTTTACTCTACTGTACATAGAAACATAGAAACATAGAAATTAGGTGCAGGAGTAGGTCATTCGGCCCTTCGAGCCTGCACCGCCATTCAATATGATCATGGCTGATCATCCAACTCAGTATTCCGTACCTGCCTTCTCTCCATACCCTCTGATCCCCTTGGCCACAAGGGCCACATCTAACTCCCTCTTAAATATAGCCAATGAACTGGCCTCAACTACCCTCTGTGGCAGAGAGTTCCAGAGATTCACCACTCTCTGTGTGAAAAAAGTTCTCCTCATCTCGGTTTTAAAGGATTTCCCCCGTATCCTTAAGCTGTGACCCCTTGTCCTGGACTTCCCCAACATCGGGAACAATCTTCCTGCATCTAGCCTGTCCAACCCCTTAAGAATTTTGTACGTTTCTATAAGATCCCCTCTCAATCTCCTAAATTCTAGAGAGTATAAACCAAGTCTATCCAGTCTTTCTTCATAAGACAGTCCTGACATCCCAGGAATCAGTCTGGTGAACCTTCTCTGCACTCCCTCTATGGCAATAATGTCCTTCCTCAGATTTGGAGACCAAAACTGCACGCAATACTCCAGGTGTGGTCTCACCAAGACCCTGTACAACTGCAGTAGAACCTCCCTGCTCCTATACTCAAATCCTCTTGCTATGAAAGCCAACATACCATTCGCTTTCTTTACTGCCTGCTGCACCTGCATGCCTACCTTCAATGACTGGTGTACCATGACACCCAGGTCTCGCTGCATCTCCCCCTTTCCCAATCGGCCACCATTTAGATAATATCTAAATATGTTTTTTATTTTTGAATAAATATAATTGATTAAAAAAAAATGTTTAGTAGTTGTAACGGTGCATTAGGATGTAGACATCATTGTTCGAGCCTGCCCTCAATATTGGTCCCCATTCTCCAGCCGTAAGAACTTGTTGGCGAGCTACATTCCTGTCCCCTTTGTTGGAGTCACGGTTGGTTCGAGAGCTTCAAAGACATCTCTACTCAACGATGAAGAAACCGGTGTAAACCCAACCCCACAACAGTTGCGTGTGACTTGGATGGGAAGATGGCAGTGCGGTGGGTACACATGCACCTGCCTTCGTTCATCCAAATAATTGGTTGATATTTGTACGGGTAGAAAAGCGGAGCGCCGGCACTTAGTCGCGCTTCCTCGATTTTCTTAATTTGCTGCTGCCACGGTTAATTCTACCAAGGTTAATTACAAGAAATTAAGGAGCCGCTGTGAACAGACTGCACCTTTCCCCACTCCAATAAAGCCTGCATCATTCTGCGAGAGCGTTTGTTCATTAATTTGGATTCCCCCAAGGGCTCGAGGCAGCAGCCTTCCGAATATGAATCATAAACTGGCCCTGTAGGAAGCAGCAGCAATAGGGTTGATTCTTGCAGCTTTATTGAACTAGGTACACGAAGGAAAGGCAAGCAGTCAGTCAGGAAATAACTGCTTATGATAGACTTTTTTGGCTACAATAATTTGTACGCACAAATTGCAGACCTCCGGATATTAAAAAGTACAGATTGACACTCAACCGGCGACCTTGTGTGTGTTGGAAGGAACTGCAGATGCTGATTTAAATCAATGATAGACACAAAATGCTGGAGTGGCTCAGCGGGACAGGCAGCATCTCTGGCGAAAAGAAACGGGCCCATTCCTTCTCTCCAGAGGTGCTGCCTGTCCTGCTGAGCCACCCCAGCATTTTGTGTTTATCTCGTGCGTGTTGTTGAACTGTACCTTAAACCCCGACTATTACAGCACGAATAGGTGAGCATCAAAATTTAAGAGTTTTTATGGTACATGGATATGGAGGGAGATTAGTTCAACTTGGTGTCATGATCGGTACAGACATTATGGGGGAAGAGTGTCTTCCCGTGTTGTACTGTTCTGTGATCTGATGCAAGGTAGCGAGACAATAATAGTGCAAATAATACCAATAATGTATAAAAGCTCAATTCCTTTATTGCTCTCAGGTCCTTTCAGCGCCAGACACCATGGCTCGATCCTGACTTGTCATCTGCACTGAAAAAGAATCAATGAAATTCTAAAGGGGTTGACCCACTGCGACGACCTAATCTGCAAGTTTAGAAGAGTTTGCCCTTGACTCAAACTCGCAGCATGGTTGACATGTGGTCAAAGGAGATCCTATGAGATCACTGGAACTCTCCTTCATGCTCGAGGGAAGTTCCCGTATACTCGCGGCCTCAGTTTGTCGAGGAATATTTTTCAGCATGTTGAAAAATTTTCCGCAAGTAAAAATGGGTCGGCATGGTTCTTTTGAAATCATAGTGCAGTGGAGTGGGGTCGCTGTGTAGTTATAGACAGTCGAGGGCAGCCGTAGGCAATCTCCTTCGTTGACCGGGCATTTTAATTGGCTCATTGGAGTTTTCAGGACAAAGGAAAAGTAATTTAAATGCCTGCTAAACTTTATTATAAGTTGGCTGGCTTCTTAAATGTATCTCCACTCCTTCTCCCCCCTGATACACCCCCCTTTCTCCCCTGCCCCCCCCACCCCCCCCCCCCCCCCCCCCCCCCCCCCCCCCCCTCCGCGCTCTCTAAAGGACTTACCGTTACTGTGCCAGCCGTCTTTTACCTTCCTCTTCGTCGTGGGTGTGAATTTCAGACAGCGCTCCCCCGCTTTCCCTGGCCGCCGCCTCTGCGATGCGTTTGTGTGTGTGCAGTTGGCCGACCCAGCTCGCGGTTTCATCGCTGACGGTCGATCCAGCTCAAGGTTTTCCAGGCAAGTGTCCTTGAGCTTGAAGGTCGAACACAATCGCTGTAAAGTCACGTCAGTGGAACAGGCCCTTTACATGCTGCAGCGTTACAGGCACACTAAGGCAACCACATGACAAATAAATAAATATACAATAATCAATTATGCAACAAATGATCAGTAGTATTAGGTAAGATAAGCAGAGTGGGGCAGCGGTAGAGTTGCTGCATTTCGCCAGAAACTCAGATTTGATCCTGACTACGGGCGATGTCTGTATGGGATTTGTACATTCTCCCCGTGACCGCATGGGTTTTCTCCGGGTACTCCGGTTTCCTCCACATTCCAAAGTCGTGAAGGTTTGTAGGTTAATTGACTTTGGTAAAATTGTAAATTGTCTCTAGTGTGTTGGTGAATGCTAGTGTATGAGGTGATCATACTCGGACTCGGCGGATCGAAGGGCCTGTTTCTGCGCTGTATCTCTAAAGACTAGAGTCTAAAGTTAAAATCGGGACACAAAGATCGGGAGGAAGGCCGAGGAAGGTATGTGTACAAAGGAATTGCAGATGCTGGTTTATACCGAGGATAGACACGAGGATGAAGTTAATCAGCGGTTCAGGCAGCATCTCTGGAGAAAAAGGATGTGGCATTTCGGATCGGAACATTTCTTCCGACTGAAAGTAGAGGAGGATGATGGAACTGGATGTAGGAAAAGGCCAGGACAATTCAGAGTCGGCAACAGATGAGCAAGGAAGGGTGCAGCTCATAATGGCCCATTGTTGGCTGTGGAAGGGATAATGAAGGGGTACAAGGATGTGAACTAGTAGGATGACTAGGCTGGGGGAGGGGAGAGAGAGGGACTGCAGCGGCTATTTGAAATGAGAGAAATCAACATTCATACTGCTGGGTTGTAAGCTGCCATAGTGACATCTGAGGATATGAGGTGCAATTCCTCCAATTTGCGTGTGGCTCACTCTGACAGTGGAGGAGGCCCAGAAAGGTCAGTTGGGGTAGGAAGGAACTACAGATGCTGGTTTACAGTGAAGATAGACACACAATGCTGGAGTAACTCAGCTGGAGAGAAGGAACGTGTAACGTTTTGGGACTGAATAAGGGTCTCGAGCCAAAACGTCATCCATTCCTTCTCTGGAATCCATTCCTTCTCCATTCCAATATCTGACAGGATGTTGCCTGTCCCATAAGGTCAGTAAGAGAAGATGGGATGCAGGTCTGCAAACAGGTATGTGTTTGTTCTCATTAGTGCCTGGGCCTTTGGCAGTCATAGTCATAGAGTGATACAGCGTGGAAACAGTCCCTTCGACCCAACTTGCCCACACTGGTCAACATGTCCCAGCCACACTAGTCCCACCTGTCCCATGTTTGTTCCATATCCCTCCAAACCTGTCCTATCCATGTACCTGTCTAGCTGTTTCCTAAACATTAGGAAAGTCCCAGCATCAACTACCTCCTCTGGCAGCTCGTTCCATACACCCACCAACCTTTGTGTGAAAAAATTACCCCTCAGATTCCTATTAAATCGTTTCCCTGTCACCTTAAACCTATGTCCTCTGGTCCTTGATTCACCTACTCTGGGCATGGGACTCCCTGGTGTCAATCCCGTGCCTGTCATCCCCACAATGTATCTGATTATCTGGACTTATGTTGTTGGTGGCAGCACTGGTGGGCAACGGATGAGGATTTGATGGCATTGCACACCCGAATCCACAGCTACAGGTGACCCTCCCGTGTCAGTGCGGATGCTGTCTGCTGATAAAACTGCCTTCCCTCTCTCCCAAACGGCGTTATCAGCACAAGGAGAGAGAGAGAGAAAGGAAATAAATGATTTTAATTAGATTCCCCTGTCTGTGTACCATTCACTGCAAGCCAGCTGATAAGTCAAAGCGTTTCGATTAACTGAATATGAACAAGGTTTGTGCAGGAAGGAACTGCAGATACTGGTTTATACCAAAGAGAGTCACAAAATGCTGGAGTAACTCATGAAGGCATAGTCATACAGCATGGAAACAGGCCGTTTGGCCCATCGAGTCCACGCCGACCATTGATAACCCGTTCACACTAGTTCTATGTTTAGTTTAGTCATGGAGTCATAGAGTCATACGTGCTGACTAACATGTCCCATCTACACTAGTCCCACCTGCCTGCTTTTGACACCTATCCCTCCAAACCTGTCCCAGCCATGTACCTGTCAAACCGTTTCTTAAATATTGGGATAGCCCCAGCTTCAACTACCTCTTCTGACAGCTCGTTCCATACACCCTTTGTGTGAAAAAGTTACCCCTCAGACTCCTTTTAAATCTTTTCCCCTTCACCTTAAACCTATGTCCTCTGGTCCTTGATTCACCAACTCTGGGCAAGAGACTTGGTGCATCTACCCGATCTATTCCTCTGGCGGCTCAGGCTTCAGAAAGCATACACTTCCACTGAAGGGTTGAGGCAGCCTGAGTAACAAACATTTTTGAATGTTTTATTAATTAACTCTAACCCCCTGGGGAATGAATTTCCATGTGACGACATAGAATCTTATAGATAGACTGAAATAACTTGGTCTCTCTTTTTGATGCACTCAATGTAATAGACCAAATCCCCCAGTGTTGGAATAATAACACCAATTAATTTGTTATCAATACGTAGGTTTAAGTTTAATTCTTTCGTCCAGTTCTGAGGTGGTTCAAAGTTGTTTTATTTGTCACATGTGCAACTGCACAGTGAAATTCCTTTTGCATATTTGAACATGCAGGCGCCGCCATATGTTGGAGCCATTTCCAAGTCTGCCTGTACGCTCGGATAAGTTAATCTCCTCGGCTTCTACATGATCCATATCCCCCCATTCACTACATATCTATGTGCCTATCTAAAAGCCTCTTAAACATGTTGAAAAATCTTCACAAATCTTCCCGTGCTTACTTGCTATTAGCGAGTCTTCCCGAGTACCTGCCGTTAGCATTACAACCTGATAGGAGACGTCCCCGAGCTCCGACGTACCCGCTACGTTCATTCTCCGTGCTTACCACGAGTTAGATTTTTTTCAAACTCGGGAGAGCTCTTGGAATGAACTCGGACAGGGCTATTACAGCGCCAGAAACCCAGGTTTGATTCTGACCTCTGATGCCGGCTGTACGGAGTTTGTATGTTCTCCTTGTGGCCACGTGGGTTTTCTCTGAGTGCTCTGGTCTCTTCCAACATTCCAAGATGTATGGGTTTGTAGGTTAATTCGCAAGCTGCATTGATGTTCATATTGAAGATAGACACAAAATGTTGGAGTACCTCAGCGGGACAGGCAGCATCTCTGGATGAGTAGTGAAATGAGTAATGAGTAATGTTTCAGGTTGAGACCCTTCTTCAGACTAGATGTACTAATCTCTGATATCTATACATAACTAAAACTCTGATCTTGTTATCTTCCGGTCTGTGCGGTCTTCCTATTTGCGCAAAAACGGTTCGCGATAGCGCTACGATTTTTCACCACTTCACTCACCGTTCTCGTGTGCTGCGAGTGCGCCAAGTTTCATTTCGATCGGTTGAATGTCATAAAAGTTAGCGAGGTTTAAAAATCTTAAAAACCGCCATGCGCGATTGATCTCTTCTCCTGACGTTCAACGCCGCGCGGATTAGTCTCTTCCCCTGTCACTCACGGGGACAGTCCGCCCCTTCCTGCGCCATCGCGTCCTTACTGGAGCCGAGGATAGCCAGCAGAGGTTTCCATCCGGACACAATTTTCGTAGGGACCAGAAGCATCCCAGCCCCAAGCAGCCCTGTCCCGAGCATCCCAGCCCCAAGCAGCCCAGCGTCAGAGACACAGCCCAGAGTCGGAGACACAGCCCAGCCCAGAGTCGGAGACACAGCCCAGCCCTATGTCGGAGATGATGACAAACGGAAAGCGGAGACTCTGATCCCAGCAGAGGAGAATGAACAGCGACCAGTGACCAGCGCCCGCTGTGAGTCCCCATCGCACAGCCAATTTCAGCCACTACCCCTCTGGCCCCCCACGCAGGCTCCTCTCCTACTTCCCTGTGATACCCCTCCTCTCGCCCATGGCTCTTCCCCATCTTTTCACCAAGCTGACTACCCCCCTCCCCCCACCTACACACCCCTCTCCCACCACAACTCCCCTCCCCCCCCTCCCCCCCCCCACAACTCCCCCGCCTATACCCCCCTCCCCTCCCTCCCACACCCCACACAATGCCCCCCACACACACCCCCCCCCCCCTGCCCACACCCTCTGCCCCCCACCCACCCCCAGACCTCCCCCTGCCCCACACACCCCCCTCCCACACACCCCCCACTCCCGACTATGGGTGCCGTCTATATACGGAGTTTGTACGTTCTCCCTGTGACCACGTAGGATTTTCTCCCACACTCCAAAGACGTACAGGTTTGCAGGTTAATTAGCTTCTGTAAAAATTGTAAATTGATTGTTGGGGGTCTGAAGCACATTTTTCCGCGCTGTATCTTTAACGTTTAAATCTGAGATACAAGAAACTGCAAGTGCAGGAATCTTGATCAAAATGCAAAATGTAAAAGTCAGAAGAAGTGTCCCATCTCGAAACATCATCTGTTGCCTATCCATGTCCTGCAGAGATGCTGCCTGACCCCCTGAGTTTCTCCAGCATCTTTTTTTTTGTAAACCAGCATCTGCAGGCCCTGATGTCTACTTGTTTTCAAGCACCTTCCATTGATATGGGATTTCCACATGCACGTTTGGACATTGAGTCTTGTGCTTTTATTAACTTGCATGGAATATGCTCACTTAACCTGGACACAAGCCTGTCCTGCTAGTCGCAGGAAATAGATTTTTCAATACAATCTCCTTATGATCAGTGGTCTCGCCTATTCTTCGGCTCTGCTTCTGAATTTATAGTTATCTGTGCTCTCTGAAGGTACTGGGTTGGAGTGATTCTTCTATCTATCTAGTCTCTCTATCATATTATTGAATGAAATGGCTTGTGCCTTATGTGATGGCAGAAGGGTTGATAAAATAGCATCTGTACCCAAGCCTGTTTATATTAGTTGGAAATCAAGAGTGTTTAGTTACCGGAGGTGAATTAGAATGATGGCATTCTGGCATGTTGCAGCATTACTGGCACGTTACATTTGGATCTAATCTAGTAATCAACAATGATAACAAATTATCAGTTACTCTTAGTAACCTAGACCTTGAGAGTGCAGAACTCCAAGTAGGTAGAGTAATTTTAGTAGAGTAGAGTCCAGAAACAAGGGACTGCTGATGCTGCTTTACAAAAAAATAATCAGGCTGTCGAAGGATCCCAACCGAAACATTTCCTATCCATGTTCTGCTGAGATGCTGCCTGACCTACTGAGTTACTCCAGCACTCTGTGTCTTCTTCTGTAGTGCAAAGTCTGTAGTGGCTCAGTAGTATTGAGATGGTGGAGGTAGGGTTGTGGTTAGGGTTGTGCAGGGTGCTTCAAGAATCTAATGGTTGGTGGGTACAGATTCCTTGAAACAATCAACCTGGATAGATAGACACAAAAAGATGGAGTAACTGAAGCGGGACAGGCAGCATTGACGGAACTTACAAACGGTAATAGTCCAGAGAATAGTGCAGTGCCATGCAAATCAACGCCCACACAGAGCAAACTGCTTCAGACTTGCTCATATCTGTTTTGGAAAAAAACTTTTGTTTTAATACATCTCGCTTTTGAAAATAGCATTACACACGTTAAAGTAAAACTTTCTGGCAACAATAACAATGTAATTTGCTTGTTTTCCAAAAATATTTGTTATATTCAGCCGAAGTCTCCTCCCATCTTGAGTTGGAATATAGAAACATAGAAACACAGAAAATAGGTGCAGGAGGAGGCCATTCGGCCCTTCGAGCCAGCACCGCCACTCATTGTGATCATGGCTGATTGTCCCCTATAAATAACCCGTGCCTGCCTTCTCCCCATATCCATTGACTCCACTAGCTCTGAGAGCTCTATCTAACTCTCTCTTAAATCCATCCAGTGACTTGGCCTCCACTGCCCTCTGTGGCAGGGAATTCCATAAATTCACAACTCTCTAGGTGAAAACGTTTTTTTCTCACCTCAGTCTTAAATGACCTCCCCATGTTTCTTTTTAACGTAGACAAAAAATGCTGGAGGAACTCAGCGGGTAAGGCAGCATCTATGGAGAGAAGGAATGGGTGACGTTCTGGGGTCGAGATCCTTCTTCAGACTGTCCCGCTGTAACTCCAGCTTTATGTGTCTACCTTTGTTTTAAACCAGCATCTGCAGTTCCTTCCTACACAATCAAACAACCATCAATGGTCTCGCCTGAACTTTGATTCTGTTGTAGTTTCTGATTCTGATTTAGTTAGATGTGTTCCTTTGTTGAAAATTGAAAATGCAGGAAACACTCTGAATTTCGTTAATTGGCGATCCTCAACCCAAATCATTAATATTCCCAGACGTATTTTCACCCTCGCACACAATTGCTATATTGCTTCCACTGAAGAACATTTCCATCCATTCTACATAAAAACTGAAGAGCTTTTAGAACTTTCAAAAGAGAAACTGAACCAATAAATTATTTTAGACTTCTTTTTAGAGAAACAGGCCCTTCGGCCCACCGAGTCCGTGCCGACCAGCAATCACCCCGTACACTAGCACTATCCTATACACTATGGACAATTTTACAATTTCACCGAAGGCAATTAACCTACAAACCTATAGGTCTTTGGAGTGTGAGAGGAAACCAGAGCTCCCAGAGAAAATCTGCATGGTCACAGGGAGAACGTGCAAACTCCATACAGACAGCACCCGTATTTCCAAACCCTTCTTTTTGAGTTGAACATTAACGTTAGTCAAGAGTGTTGGATAATTCACATAGCAGATGTATCTGTGAATCTTACCAGTTGCTTAAGTTTAGTTTAGTTTACTATTATTGTCAAGTGCACTGAAGTACAGTGAAAAGCTTTTGTTTGCGTTTTATCCAGTCAAAGCCAAGACCATACATGATTACAATCACGTACAGTAGTGTGAAAACGCACACCTCCAGGTTCTGTGACAGTTTTTTCCCCAACTGTTATCAGGCAATTGAATGATCCTACCACCAAGTGGTCCTGAGCTACCGTCTACTTTGTTGGAGGCCCACGGACTATCTTTAATTGGACTTCACTGGACTTTGTCTTGCACTAAACATTATTCCCATTATCTTGTATCTATGCTTGATTGTAATCATGTAGAGTCTTTCTGCTGACTGGATAGCACGCAACAAAAAAGCTTTTTACTCTACCTCAGAACAGGACAATTATAATCTAAACAAAATAAACGAGAAAGACTACAGCATTAAGTACAAGATAAAGTACGATTAGACATATAGCAACCATGACATAGAATTGTAAAGCCCATCACATAGCAGATGTATCTGTGAATCTTACCAGTTGCTCAAGTTTATTTAGTTTAGTTTAGTTTAGTTTATTATTATAGTTTATTATCAAATTCCAGCATCTGCAGTTTCTCGTGTCTCTAGGTTTCATACAAAACTTGGGGATGGGGTTGCCTTAGGAGTGAAAGTTGAGCAGACGGAGCCTATACTCAGTGGAGATTAGGAGACGGAGAATTGATCCAGAGGGAACACAAATCCCTATGTTTAGTTAAATTTAGCGCAGTTTATTATTTTCACTTGTACCGAGGTACAGTGAAAACCTTTTGTTTGTGTGCAAACCAATCAGCAGAAAGATTACATGATTACAATCAAGCCGTCCACAGTGCACAGATAAAGGATAAAGGGTTCAATATTTACTGCAAGATAAAGTCAGATTAAAGATTGTTCCAAGTTTTTAAATTCAAGAGGGTTTGAGTCTGTTGGAACCCACAGCTGCAGTAATGTATGTAAATGAATGGAAATGCTGAGTGAGACCTTGCACGGGGTGCTTGACACACTGTCATGCAGTGGTTAAAAATGCAGCAGGCTCATGAATCCAAAGTGCATTACATGCTGAATGAAATGTTAAATGATGGAAAGACATGCATTTATACAGCACCTCAGGACAAGCTGAAGGGCTCGCAGCTAATTCAGTATTTTTGAAGTGTTTGCACTGTACTAATACAAGAAACAAGACAGTGGCGTTGTGCAAAGTAAGCTCTTGCCAAGGACCACATAATATACATTCAAACGTAGGAGCATATGGAAAAAGACACAAAGTGCTGGAGTAACTAAGCGGGTCTGGCAGCATCTCCACAGGACACAGATAAGTAACATTTAGGGTTGGGACCCTTCTTCAGAGTTTTCCTGCAGAAAACACGAAGTGCTTGGGTAACTCAGCGGGTCAGGCAGCATCTCTAGAGAACATGGTTAAGTAACGATTCAGGTTGGGACCTTTCTATAGAGCATTTGAGTTTGGAACGGGAACAGGCCATTTGGCCCTTCAAAAGTGTAGTGCCCATTGTTAAGATCAGGGGTGTTTTGAATACTCATCCCCATTCTCAGCATGCTTGTCTCACCTACGGTGGCCTTTCATATCCTTGAGAATCAATCGACCACTTTAGAAATACCTGAAGGCAAGTTTCCACCATCCATTGAGGAAAAGAGTTTTATAGACTCAAAACCTTCTGAGAATCTCAATTGGTTTGTTTGTAGTTTGGTTTAGAGATACAGCATGGAAACAGGCTCTTCATTCAGCTCACCGAGTCCAGGTCGACCATCAATTTCTAAACTGAACTCCAAGCTAAACAAAACTAAATTAAACTAAATCGAGGAATGGTCTCGACCGAAAACATCACCCATTCCATCTCTCCAGGGATGCTGCCTGTCCCGCTGAGTTACTCCAGCATTTGTGTCTATCTTTGTTGTAAACCAATATCTGTAGTTCCTTTCTACACACATCACCTTTTCTGTGTTATCTCACTTTCTCTACACACTGGGGTGATTTGCAGAAGGCCAATGAACCAACAAACCCGCGCGTCTTTGGGATGTGGGAGGAAACCAGAGCACACGGGGAAAACCAAAGCCGTCACAGGGTTTAGTCCAAACTAAACTACAAGCACCAACTGAACGACGAACGATAAACTGTTTCTGTTGCACTAGAGAGTTTGGCCTAATATTTGCACTTAACTTATATTGTTTTTGTAAACATTGAATTTTTAAAATAATGTTATCCATGTAAACTGTTGTTTACAGACCTGTTGTGCTGCTGCAAGTAAGAATATCATTGTTATGTTTTCGGTACATATGGCAATTAAGCACTCTTGGCTTCAGGCTCTCTTTTGAGCATGAAAACTCCACCCTGACAAGGTAGTCAGAAGGTCAGGATCAAACCCAGTTCTCTAGCACTGTGAGGCAGCAGTTCTACCATCTACACCACTGGGTCTTAAAGAGGTAACGCACTAGCCCAATCAATATTAGTAAAATAGTAGTAAGACATTTTTGTTGTGCATCAACATCTACGAGTGTTCTGTGTGTCTGTGATTCTGCACAGATGTTCATCTGTGACAAGGATCTCACATCTCTCTCTGAAGACAGCACATGCTAAGCGAAGAGGTAGCAATAATGATAGACGGGTTTTGTTAAGTGATAAATTGAATGCAAAGCTGGAAGCTTCTGTAAGCTCATATGCAGCCTCTTTACACTGACAGTCATTGAATTGTGCAGCGTTGGTATTAATGGCAACATGAAGTTTAATTTAAGATAGACACAAAGTGCTGAATTAACTCAGTGGGTCAGACAGCATCTCTGGAGAAAAAAGATCAGAGTTTAAAATTTAATTTATCTCAGTTTAGTTTTTTTAGTTTACAGATACAGCATGGAAACAAGCCCTTCAGCCACCAGTTCCACACTCACCAGCAATGTAGTTCTATCCTACACACTAATTTTAATCTTACTGTACCTTAATTGGTACATGTTGCAATATACTGACCTTGAAGCCTTGAAACCTTGAATTTAGAAAGCCAATGAACCTGTTCACTGTCAAGTTCTTTTAACTATTGACCATGACCCGAGTATACTTAGGGGTGGCACTGAACAGGTTAACGTACAAACTTGAAAGTCTTTGCAATGTGGGAGAAAACCGGAGCACCTGAAGAAAACCCACATGGTCACAGGCAGAATGTACAAACTCCGCACAGACTGAGACCTAATTCCGTGCAGAAAGCATCCATAGTCAGTATCGAACCTGGGTCTCTGGCATTGTAAGGCAGCAACTACTGCAGTGCCACTGTGCCGCTGTTGTTGGCGGTACACTGCACCGTTCAATATAACTGCAGGGAACTTGGCCATTCGGCCCATTACCAGAAGATTTACCCATTCATTCTTCCCCCTTCCCCTTGCTTTCTTAAGTATTTTCACCTCCATATCTGTTTCCATTCATAAACTTGCTATTAAATCTAATTCCACCATCCGGTGAGATATAGAGCATAGAACAATGCAATACTGCACACAAACAAGTTCTTTAGCCCATAATATCTGTGCTGAATATGACGTCAAGACCAACTCTTATCTGCCTACACATAATCCTTATCCTTCCATTCCTAGCATATCCATGTGTGGTGCATGACGGCACAGCGGTAGAGTTGCTGCATTACAGCGCTGGAGACCCGGGTTCAATCCTGACTTTGACTGGTGTCTGTACAGAGTTTGTACATTCTCCTTGTGGCCAAGGGGATTTCTTCTGGGTGCTCCGATTTCCTTTCATTCCAAAAACATGTGGATTCATAGGTTAATTGGCCGCTGTAAATTGTCCCTAATGTGGAGGATGCGATACTATGATATAGAACTAGTGTACAGGTGATCATTGATCGGCATGGACTCAGTGGGCTGAAGAGCTTGTTTCCATGCTGTATCTCTAAACTAAACTATATTTACCACCCCTGACAGCATGTTCCATGCACCCACCTCTCTGTATAAAAAAAGAATTGCAATGCACATCTCCTTTAAACTTTGCCCCTCTCACCTTCAAGCTATGCCCTCTAGTATTTAATTATTCCATCCCTTGAAAAGATGTAGTACGAAATACACAAAATCACAACTGTGAAAAATAACCTTTCTCAGCTCACTCTGGTGACATTGCCTTTTTATCTTAATTTTTGTTCCCTACTGCCTATGGAGAAGTTTCTTCTCATTAAATATCTGATGGGTCTTTTCAAAAATGTTCTTTCCATTGTCCTCTTACTCTTGTGTGGTTTTTCGACACAGATTCACGATTAATATAGTTGATTCTGGCCAAAGGTTCATGTCCACAAAGGCAGTTCTGGAGTTGGCACTCGATAGGGGAAGCTTTAACCCTGGCCTTAGCAGTAGCTGTAAGGCAGCAGAGTGGTGCAGCTCAACAAACGCTGCTGCCATTCAGTGCCAGAGGCCAAAGGTTCGAACCTGACCTCGGGTGCTGTCTGTGTGTGCGTGCTGAGTTTGCACGTTCTCCCTGTGGGTTTCCCCAGGGATTTCCTCTAGGTGCTCCAGTTTCCTCCCATATCCCAATGACATGTGGGTTTGTAGGTTAACTGGCCTCTGTAAAGTGCCCTTAATGTGTAGAGAATAGACGTGAATGTGAGATAACTTAGAACTAGTGTGAAGGCCAATCGATGGTCAGCATGGTCTCTGGGCTGAAGGGCCTGTTTCCATGCTGTCTCTCTAAACTAAACTAAACTAATGAACAGTGAGATGTTTCTGAGGCATTGACGATGTAAATGTTCAGGATATGAGCTCTCTCTGAATTTACAAACATGTTTTTTTTAACTGTAAATAGCTTTGGAACCGCATACAATCTTTCACTTATTAGCAGCCGAAAACAGCACAGATAGATGTCTTGAATGAAAGCAGCGTGTGAAATGCATTGTCACAGATAATTCAACATCGTACATGCTACGCCTTCTCCCTATCAACACTGGGCTTTCTGCCTTTGATGGTGCTGGATGTAGCCATGTTTTGCCCTTGCTTAAACTCAGCTTGCATCAGTTTTATATTGGCATGTGGAACCACTTTTCCTTGCCAGAGGTTAGGATTTAGCAGGGCCTTGTAAAAGCGTTGTTTGATCTTTTAAGTGGTAGTTATCTGTGAGATCAAACACGGACTTACTCCGGAGTTGGTGGGGGTGGGAGGAGGGGAGGGAAATTATTTTCCTATATGCACATTAGTTGCTTTCCTAGATTGTGCATTGTATATCAAGGAAGGGGGAGAAAAGGGCAGAAACTTGGGAAATTAATGTTTTATTGATGCAAAAATGTCTGCATTCATAGAATCACAACAGAAAGCACAAAATGTCATATTTGTCATCTCTTTTGCACAATTCACTGCACTCACTTACAAACAATTTATTCAGAGAGACCCTGGCATTTGATTGATTTTGGTTCAAAATTAGATTTTTTTTATTCTCTCCTCAGCTTAATAATTCTCAAAAGTCGTTTTTGTGTGTGCAGATTGCTGGATAATGATATTTTGCACCTTTTTAATGATATTCAGTCCATAAATAAGATAACTAATGTGAAAAGCTTCGGTAACAATATCACAGCAGCAGGAATAGTGGGATGCTTTTATTAAAGACACAGCGCAAAAGTAATTGGGTCATATCTCACCCACATCCATAAACAAACATTAGAGAGGAAGTTGTAATGTTAGACACACGGATTGTGTACAATGTTTGATACTACAGATATAATAGCAGCAACAAACACTATGATATCTTTAGACTTTTAGACTTTAGAGATAAGGCACGGAAGGAAACAGGCCCTCTGGTCCTTCGAGTTCACACCGGCCATGGATAACTCAAACACGAGCACCATCCAAGGGACAATTGACAATTTTACCAAATCCAATGAATCTGTTTGTCTTTGGAGTATTGGAGGAAACCAGCGCACCCTGATAAAACCCACGTGGTCACAGGGAGAACGTACAAACTCCATATGGACAGCACCCAAAGTCTGGATCGAACCCGGGTCTCTGGCGCTGGGAGGCAGCAACTCTACCGCTGCACCACTGTGCTGCCCCACGTGGTCATGGGGAGAACATAAAAACTCCGTACAGAGAGCACCCATTGTCAGAATCCAACTCGGGTCTCTGGTGCTGTAAGACAGGATAGACAGTCAGAACTTATCCCAGAATGGAAAATCAAATACTAGAGGGCTTTGCTTTCAGGTGAGAGGAGCAAAATTAGAAGGAGATGTTTTACACTATGGGTGGTGATTGCCTGCCAGGGGTGGTGGTTGAGGCAGATACAATAGCGGCATTTCAGTCTTTTGGATAGGGATATGGATTTACGCAGGTCGATAGAGATGGTCTTAGCATCATGTTCAACACAAACATTATGGGCCGAATGGCCTGTTCTGGTGATGTGCTGTTCCATGTGCTGTGATCTATATTTCCTGTGGATGGTTGGTGTGCCACCATGTCCCTAATTCCTAAAGGCATGCTTATTAGCCGGATCACTACCTACTGTTTAGGTGTGTAGCAGTCATGGGAGTTGATGTCAAGTGATAGGGAATAGGTTGCAGTGAAGTAGGTGGGGGAATGGGAATGGTGGTATTGGGTTGAGAGCTGACAAAGACTTGATGGGCTGAATAGCCTCCTATGCTGAATGACAAATATACTGTATATACTTAGCAGACAGGTTGAGCGATGCCCTTCATGAGAAGAGGCTGGAAACATTGGGGTTGTTCCCCTTAGAGAGGAGAGTTTCCTCCTACATCCCAAAAACGTGTGGATTTGTAGGTTAATTGGTGTTCTGTAAATTGCACCTAATGTGTAAGGAGTGCATGTGAAAGTGAGAAAACATAGACCTAGTGTGAACGGGTGATCGATGGTAGGCGTGGACTCGATGGGCCGAAGGGCCCGGGTTCATGCTGTATCTCTAAACTAAACTAAACCAATCTAAACAAAAAGGGACCAATTGGTGACGTCTTGCAAAGAGCACAAATACAATAGGCTGAATGGCCTCTTTTTGTGCTGTTAACCATGTAAACAGAGGCTGCAGTTATACTCTCACAATGGCAGACCCAGCTTTTGTTATCTTTCATTGTAAAAGTGTGAGTGTTGCCAGGCAAAGAATATCTGAGACAGAAGGAACTGCAGATGCTGGAATCTTGAGCAAAACACAAAGTACTGGAGGAACTCAACGGATCAAGCAGCATCTGTGGAGGGAATGGATAGATGACTTTTTCAATCGAGATCCTTCCTCAGACTCGAAGAATCTCTGAGAGTTGGGATTCAGACACAAAACGTTAACTCTGTTTCTCTTACCACAGATGCTGCATGGTCTGCTGAGTGCTGCCAGCAACTCTTTGGTTTTATTCCAGAATGCGTTGGTCAGCATGGGCTCGGTGGGCCAAAGGGCCTGTTTCCTCACTATATCTCTAAACTAAAGAAACTAAAAAGGCCTCCCCTCAACTTCCGGCAATCCAGAGAAACCAATCCAAGTCTGGTCATCCTCTCCTTGTAGCTTATACCCTCTTATCCAGGCAGCATTTGTCTGTTGCAATTAACTTTCGAACACTGTGTGTGCCCACAATTACACTCTGAAAATGGGTCTTTGCATGAAATTTAGCAACACAACAGGTCTTTATAGATAACCCCACATGGTATCAATTTTAAATATGTTTAACAACTAATCTTTCACGCATGCTGAGCAGAAAGACTTAGTAGGACAGATGGTTGGACTGGCTGTAAAAATAGGGATCAGCTTGGAACTGTTACTGCCCAGCTAAAGCCTCTAATCTAATGCTAATAGTGATTACGTAGAGGCTTGTTATAGTTATGCATTGGTGAGAAGGAGACAAGCAACCATATTTAGGAGTAACCCTCAAAAGGTCATTTGATAAATAAATGCAAATAATCAACTTAGGGTGGGTGAGAGATAGCTCTTTCAATTAAACACAGCCTCAGAATAAAAGGATGTACCTATTTGAAAGGTGATGAGGAGGAATTTCTTTAGTCAAAGGGTGGTGAATCTGTGGAATTCATTGCCACAGACGGTTGTGGAGGCCAAGTCAATTAATATTTTTAAGGCAGAGATTGACCGATGATATCCATGGGGTTATGGGGAGAAGGCAGGATATGGAAATGTTGAGAGGGAAAGATAGATATGCCATGATTGAATGGCGGGGTAGACTTGATGGGCCGAATCGCCTAATTCTGCTCCGATAACTTATGAACATAAATAATAATTAAGAAATTATTGTCATTCAGACGTATGTCTACCTGCATATAATTTAGACACAAAATGCTGGAGTAACTCAGCGGGACAGGCAGCATCTTTGGATAGATGGAATGGGTGACGTTTAGGGTCAAGACTCTTCAACGGCTCTAGGACCACTTTTTATCCCAGACTCACTAAGTCAAGGTATGTCTGGTCTTCAAGTAGTTGCTGTCTTTATAACTGTTGCGATGTACCGGTGAAGAAGGTACCAGACACAGGAACAGCTTCATGTATTGGCTTGATCATGTATAATCATGTATTGCCTTAATGATATGATATGCCATTTATTGTCACTATACATGTACAGTGAAACTGAAAGCTGCTCGTACTCAGTGCATACATACAATTTAGCACAAAAAACAAGAAACAGAAAAACAAAAACAGAAGGGAGAAGGGGGGGGATATCCTCTCTCTGTCTCTCTCTGCCTCTCTCTCTCTGTCTCTCTCTCTGTGGCAGAGAGAGACAGGGGGGGTGGGGGGGGGGGGGAGAGAAAGAGAGAGAGAGAGAGATAGGTGCACAATTCTGCGGCGCTACATACATATATACATATATACAGATGGAAGTCCGGGTGTTGGGCTGTGAAGTCAGTGCATGTGTGAATTTGAATTCAGAGTAGTTATAGTTTTCGGAAAGCAACTATTTCTGAGTCTATTTGTCCTGGATTTGATGCACCTATAGCGCCTTCCAGAGGGCAGCAGGTTGACAAGTCCAAACGCAGGATGGGAGCTGTCTTTGATGATCTTCTTTGCCCTTGCTAAGGTAGCGGGAGGTGTAGATATCCATCAGGTAATCATGTATCGGCAGAATCATGTGTTGTCTTTCTGTTGACTGGTTAGCACGCAACAAAAACTTTTCACTGTACCTCGGTACACGTGACAATAAACTAAACTAAACTAAACTTGTTTATAATTCATGTGTTTAAGAAGAAACTGCAGATGCTGGAAAATCGAAGGTACACAAAAGAGCTGGAGAAACTCAGCGGGTGCAGCAGCATCTATGGAGCGAAGGAAATAGGCAACGTTTCGGGCTGACGTGCTCCTCCTCCTCCTTTTTCCTTTCTTCTCCCTGCCCCCCCCACCCCCCCATCAGTCTGAAGAAAGGTTTCAGCCCGAAACCGAAACGTTGCCTATTTCCTTCGCTCCATAGATGCTGCTGAGTTTCTTCAGCTTTTTTGTGTACCTTTGTTTATAATTCACATCTTCTCCCGCTGCATCCAGAGCTCACTTTCTATGCCTGGGTGCCTAGACCGAGATTCACTGTCTCAAAATATGCGGCGCTCATTCAGTTCAGAATTGAGAGGAAATGTCTTCACCCTGAGCGAATAGAACTAGTGTGAACAGGTGATGTGGTTAACTCGGACTCGGTGGGCTGAGGGCCTGTTTCCATGCGGTATTTCTAAACTAAACTAAACTTTGACTCTATGACAAAGCCTCACTGAGGAATTATTGAACTGTCAGAAGTGCTATCTTTTGAATGAAGATTTAAACTAAGGCCTCAGTTCCTTCCTAGTAAAGAGAGCACAGTGGCTCATTGGTTGACCTGGATTTGATCCTGACCTCTGGTGCTGTCTGTGTGAGTTGTTTACATGTGTGTTGTTTACATGTTCTCCCTTTGGCCGTGTGGGTTTCATCTCAATGCTCCGGTTTCCGCCCACATCCCGAAGATGTGCGGGTTTGTGGGTTAATTGGCCTCTGTAAAACTTGTCCCTCCTGTGTAGTGGGATAACTAGTGTGAACGGGTGATCGATGGTCGGCGTGGACTCGGTCGGCCGAAGGGCCTGTTTCCACGCTGTACCTCAAAACAAAACTAAATATTGATGGTCTTAAACCAAGGACTGTCCCTTAACTCCTGGCCGGCCTTCCTTCCTCCTCAAATACTACCAGAGTGTTATCTTGGAACTAATCCCATTCATCAGATTGCTTTTCGTGAGTTCTTGGAGTGTCCACATTAGTTGATGTGAGTGTTCTCAATTTATCAGTTTAAGTTGTTGCATTCAAACTAACACACACAGAAAACAGCTGTATAGAAAATTATTTAACATGCAAGTCCAGAAATAATTGTTGGTGAGTAAATGGGTGACCGCATAATATGTCCACATGTTATTCCTCTGTTCCATTCTCTTAATGTAAGTTAAATATACCCTTTAAGTGGACAAATAACATGGCTAAATTCGTAGAAATAAGTTAAATATCTGAGTGTTCATATTCCCAACATTAATCATTAAACTTTGATTTATAATCGTTTAACTTCATGCCAAATCAGGCAATGAAAGGCCTGGATAGAGCGAATGTGGAGAGGATGTTTCCACTAGCGGCAGAGTTTAATTTAGTTTTGTTTAGATTAGAGATACAGCGTAGAAACAGGCCCTTCGGCCCACCGGGTTTGCACCGACAAGCGATCCCAGCACGTTAACACTACCCTACACATACTAAATACAATTTTTTAACATTTACAATTAAGCCAATTAACCTACAAACCTGTATGTCTTTGGACTGTGGGAGAAAACAAAGATCTCGGAGAAAACCCACACAGGTCACGGGGAGAACGTACAAACTCCGTAGACAAGCATTTGTAGTCAGGATTGAACCCGGGTCTCTGGTACTGTCGTTACGCCAACGTGCCACCCAGCTAGGACCTGAGGGCACAACCTTAGAATAAAACGATGTACCTTTAGAAAGGAGATGAGGAAGAATATCTGTGAATCTGTGGAATAAATTGCCACAGACGGCTGTGGAAGCCAAATCAAAGGATATTTCTAAGGCGGAGATTGACAGATTCTAGATTAGTACGGGTGTGAGGGGTTATGGGGCGAAGGCAGGAGAATGGGGTTGAGAAGGAAAGATAAATCTGCCATGATTGAATGGTGGAGATAAATGGCCAAATTCAGCTCCTATAACAATAACATGAAATCTTTATTCAACCAAATCCAGAGTGCGATTGGCCAATTAACTTTATTTTATCCATTATACCTATTTTGGAAAGAGTGATATGAACTGGTGTGGCCTCTGGCAATAATTATGCAATTACACAGTGGATTAATTTATCCGGCAGGCATTTACACACCTCGCCAGTGTCAATGTGTGGGTTCAGTGGCAGCTTTGTTTTATGGAGACTTGCCTTGATGGCAGAGCTGTTATCGGACTTTAGCTGCCTTTATGTAATAATAGACTTAACCAGCCATGACCTGATGAGGCAGATTGACCAGCAAAGGAAGTTGTAGCCAAAGGCAAGAAGAATATAAAACGGAAAACCAAAGCATACTCAACATTAAAGTTTAGCTACCCAACTCAATCCTGACTTTGTTGCTGGGTGCAGGTCAAGTAGGATGTTACCGGCTCTTTATAATTGGTTAATTACATTCTCAGATGTTTCCTTAAATTAAAGCAAAGTCAGGAAGCTACACACAACATTGCATTTTAACTCCCCTTTCCCATTCCCACACTGACCTTTGTGTTCTGGGCCTCCTTCATCGCCAGAGTGAGGCCACACATAAATTGGAGGAACAGCACCGTATATTCTGCTTGGGTAGATAAAACCCAGCGGTGTGAACATTGAATTCTCTACTTTTAGGTAACTTGTGCAAACAACTTTCCTCCCCTTCCCATCCATCTTTCCCCTGCCTCCCCCCCCCCCCCCCCCCCCCCCCCCCCCCCCCCCCCCCCCCCCCTCCCCCCCCCCCCCCTACTAAAAGATATTTAACCAGTTCTACAGTTCGCAACGATGCATCCTTCTTGGGATCACACTGTCCCGATACAACAATCAGTCTCTCAGGGAACCTGCCTGAGGTTATCTATTGCTGGTCCTGATTTGTCCTGCTTCCAGTTCCACCTACCCCCCACCCCCATTGTCACTGAAGAAGGGTCCCGACCCAAAAAGTCACCTATCCAGAGATCAGCTTGACCCATTGAGTTACTCCAGCACTTTGTGTCTTTTTTTGAAAACTGATGAATCTCTTCTGCATCCAAGTAACCTTGTATCTTGTAAGAATGAGATATGCGTATGCTTAGGGGTGAACCCTGGCACCAAACTGGGCATAGATGGGAGACCAGCAATGTTGGGCAAGAGAAAGCAGATGGCAAGACCAGGACAGGATCATTGGCAATGTATGTTCCTTCAGGTTGGTCATCAAGCAACCATAAGCTCAGATTGTTTATTAGTTTAGTTAAGTTTAGAGATACAGTGCGGAAACAGGTCCTTCCGCCCACTGAGTCTGCGCCGATCATCAATCACCCGTAGACTAGTTCTAGCCTACACACTAGGACAATTTGCAGAAGCCAATTAACCGACAAACCTGAACATCTTTGGAATGTGGGAGGAAACCGGAGCAACTAGAGGAAACCCATGCGGTCACAGGGAGAGCGTAAAAACTCCAGACAGACAGCACCCGTAGTCAGGATCTCTGGTGTTGTGAGGCAGCAACTCTACCGCTGGTTCAATGGAACTTTGTTTATCACATGTATCGAGGTACAGTGAACTTCATTTTTGTATACAGTTCAGTACCAGTATCGCCATACATAAGCACGTAGATACTTCTTAGAGAAGCATCTCAGATACAGTACAGGTGAATAGCTGCAGTACACTGGGACAGTATACAGAGTCAACAGATTTGGTGCCATTTTTAAGTTACAGTTAATAAGTGCAGGGGTAATGACCTGACCATGAAGACCCGTTGTCCTGGTGATGCTGCACCGTTGGCCTGGCCAAGCACAGCCGTGGTGTCCTCTCCCACTGCTCCACCGCTGTAGGCCGCGTCCGGTCCACGTGCTTGGCCTCTTGGAGCGGCGCCCTGTCCAGCCGAGCCCCAGGTTACTGCAGGGCCTCCAGCGGCACTGTGCCATACAATTATTTTCTGTCAAGTTGCTTATTGGCTGCCGTCTGGTTGAGCTGAGGGCAGATTTTAGGTCTGATCCACAGGGACACGATAGATGGAATTCACGTTCACCAGAGCAACTTAGCTCGAAAACCTGCAGCTGTAAAAACACTGTGCTTTTCACAGAATTGTGCTGGGTAATTTGAGCTGTAATCCTGTAGGGCAGCAGCATTCTTATTTAAACATTAGCAATGTATCAGTTCATTAATTTAGTGTCAGGCATAAAAGAACTCGGTGGGTCAGGCAGCATCCCTGGAGAACATGGATAGGTGACGTTTCGGGTCATGACCTTTCTTCAGACCCAAACTTATGAATGGCATACAGATAGGTCTGTGCATTGATTAAGATCCACAGTCCCATTAATTGGACAGAAATGAATTGAATTGAATTGAAAGTTACGGCATGAATGTAGGGAAGGAAGGCAGTCTGAAGAAAGGTCCTGACCCGAAGTGTCGCCTATCCATGTTCTTCAGGGATGCTGTCTGACTGTACTAATTGCTGTCAACTATTTTATTTCCTCCATCTACAATATTTTAAAATTTGATTGGGGAAAATCAGCAAAAAAACGAGGAAACTCATCTCGAAATACATCCCCAGTGAGTTCTATCAACCAGACTTGCTGTCTTTGGCTGTATTGTTCGAGAGGAGAAATTGTGATACAGCTTTCTAAAACATTGAGCAATTCACAAAGTGCTCGAGTAACTCAGCGGGTCAGGCATCGTCTGACATTTAGATGGGTACATGGATAGGACAGTTTTAGAGGAATATGGGCCAAACACAGGCAGGTGGGCAAGTTGGGCTGAAGGGCCTGATTCCATGATGTACGACTCTATGACTCAATGACTCTATGAATCATTTCCTTTAGGAGAGTGGTCTAAAATGAAGGGGCATAGTTTAGCGTAATAGATAAGAGGTTTAGACGGGATCTGCAGAAGAATGTAGCACCCAGTTATTGGAATCTGGATACACAGCCTGTATGGGTAATGGGGATGTTCCCTCATAACATTGAAGAAGAACTATCTAGATGAAATGAAAAATGAAATGATTCAATTTATTGTCATTGTCAGTGTACAGTACAGAGACAACGAAATGCATTTTTAGCATCTCCCTTGAAAGGGAGACACAGGGCGTCGCGGTGTGCCCGCGCCTGCCGCCGTAACATTCCATTACAGGCAAAGGTGGGTGAAGTGTCTTGCCCAAGGACACAACGACAGTATGCACTCCAAGCGGGATTTGAACCGGCTACCTTCCGGTCGCCAGCCGAACTCTTAGCCCATTGTGCTATCTGTCGTCCTAGCTGAGCAAGTGATGTTTAACTGGTAGAAGATTACAGACCGAGTGTTGGGGTCACAATGCTAGTAGAACTGCTGTCTCACAGTGCCAAAGATGCAGCTTCAATCCCGACCTCGGGTGCTGTCTATGTAGAGTTTGCATGTTCTCCCTGTGACAGTATGGGTCTCCTCCGTGCTGGGAACTAAGTGCTGGGAAATAGCAAATAGCACTCAAAAGTCAGGTTTGGCACAATGGGCCAAAAGGCCTGCAGCTATGCTGTATGACCCTACACCTCTTAAGTTTAAAGGCTGTAAAGTCTTGTCAGGGTATTTTTCCCTGCCTGTGAAATGCACACTTTCAGTTTGAGGCTGGAGTATAATGAACTAAAGTGGCTGTTAAATATGTTTAACGTGACTGGGAGGGGAGTCGTGGCTTTAGTCCAGGGATTTTTCACGGTACTGATCTGGAGATGAACATTGGACCAACTGTTGGCAGGATTTATACCTCGGAGTCACAACATTTCAAAGGGTCTAAATTTGACCAGAGACTTAGTTTAGTTTAGTTTAGAAATACAGTGTGGGAACAGGTCCTTCTGCCCACCGAGTCCAAGCCCACCAGCGATCATCCCATACACTAGCGCTACCTCACACACTACAATTTACAATTTATACCAAAACAAAATTAACCTACAAACCTGTGCATTTTTGGAGGGTAGAAACAAACCTGAGCACCCAATGAAATGGTCCAATGTGGCATAAAACAAGACACTTTTGTTGGAGGCAGCATTGCCCAGAGGAGTTCTTTCAGATGAACATTAAATATTGCACAATATTATTTTAACACACAGACTTCCCACCATTGACTCCATCTACATTTCACGCTGCCTCAGAAAAGCAGCCAACATAATCAAAGACTTGTCCCACCCCGTTCATTCCTACTTTTCCCTGCTCCTGTCCGGCAGAAGGTACAGAAGCTTGAAAGTGTGCTTCACTAAACTCAAGAACAGCTTCTTCCTCCTTATTATCAGGCTGAACTGTCCTCCATGAGCTAGGGTACTGTCCGATTCACCCGAGTTCGATTCTGACGGTGGCTGCTGTCTTTACAGGGTTTGTACGTTCTCCCTGTAACCGCATGGATTTTCTCCGGGTGCTCCAGTTGCCTCCCTCATACCAAGGACATGCAGGATTGTAGGTCTCTTCTTATCGAGTACACACACAAGAATAGAACTTGTTCAGCCAGAGCTGAACACATTTTACGGCATCTGCATACAACGGTCTGTCTTGTCGCTTCTTATGCTTCCTGTGGAAAGATTGGTGGAAACAGGGCCTTGACGTGAATGCTCTTTCCTTGACCCCAGGGTTGTAGGTTAATTGCCCCCTGTAAGTTGTCCCTAGTGTGTACGATAGCACTATTGTACGGGTGATTGTTTGTTGGCGCAGACTCAGTAGGCCGAAGGGCCTGTTTCCATGCTGTATTTCTAAGCTAAACTAAACTTCTAATAGAGCATCATTCGCTGGGTAGGAGTATATCCTCATTAAAGCCAGGGGTGCTGTGTAATGCATGCGATCTGTATCTTGGCAGGAGCAAGGCGGAACCTCTCTTTTATGGGCACAATGTCATGTTGCTCTAATCAGCGATTCGCTCGGCCCATCCGAGTTCAATTAAGGGACCTATTCAGCAAGTCTCTTCCATTCTTTTCTTTGTGCTGTGTCGCAGACTTGCAAGTAACTGTGAGAGTATGTACAGCCGGAGGTTTGACTGATAAATCTTAGTACTACGTTGGAGTGTTAACCAAGAAAATGTGCTCTTTTATTTTTTTCCAAGGGTGAAAATTATTCAGGAGTGGCTTACATTATGCTCCAGTTTTTTTAGCACATCTGGAACACAATCAGAAAGATTATTTGGAGTATTGTGTGCAGTTCTTTCGAGTATTGTGGCACAGCGGTGCAGCTGCAGAGTCGATGCCTTACAGTGCCAGACACCCGGGTTCAATTCTTGCCTTGGGTGCTGTCTGTATGGATTTTGTCCGTTCTCCCTGTGACTGTATGGGTTTTTCTCTGGGTGCTCCAGTTTTCTCCCCCACTCCGAAGATATGCAGGCTTGTAGGATAACTGGCATTTGTAAAATTGTCCATAGTGTGTAGGATAGAACCCGTGGCTGCTGGTTGACCCGGACTCGGTGGGGCCAAAGAGCCTGTTTCCACGCTGTATCTCTAAGCTAAACTAAACTTCTGGTTGCCCCATTACAGGAAGTGTGGTGGCTTTGAAGAGGGTGCAGAGGTTCACCAAAATGCTGCTAAATTGGAGGATTTTGGCTGCAGGGAAAGGTTGCATAGACTTAGATTTTCTCTGGAAAGTCAGAGGTTGAGGGGAGACTTGATAGATGTATATAAAATTATGAGAAGCATATATAGGGTACACAGTCAGAACTTTTTATCCCAGGGTGGAAATGTCCAACACTAGAGGACGTAGTTATAGGGTGAGAGGGGCAAAGTTTAATGGAGATGTGGCAAGTTTTTTACACAGAGTGGTGGGGGGCTGGAATGCACTGCTAGGGGTGGTGATGGAGGCAGATATGATCATGGTATTTAAGATAGTAGGCACAAGGAAATGCAGGGAATAGAGGGATATCGATCATGTGCAGTTAGATGAGATCAGTTTAACGTGATATCATGTTGTGCACGGACATTATGGGCCGAAGGGCCTGTGCTGTTCTATGTGATTGTCATGGCTTATATATTGACCATGACTGTTGCAAAGCATCTGACTTGGAATGTCAGTGTTCTTACTTTATAACTCAACTAATAATGCGTTTGTATCTACAACTTCCTACAGCCACGTAACCCTCTGACATTTATTTGCCTCTCCAATGGTGACCTTAATTCACCATTCTTCACAGATGCCAGGCCTTGAAGCTACCATGATAATGGTTCAATGGTTTAAAGGTACTTTATTGTCAAATGTACCTAGATCCAGTGAAGTTATTTTTTGCATGCAGTTAAGTTACAGACACAATCGTGCTTAAGTTCATGGGCCTAAGGTTTAAGGTAGTAGATTACACTGAGTTACCACGTTTCTGGCACATACTACATTTTTTGGTACCATCTTGTACAGCGATGTTAAAATTGTGGAGTTTTAGCTTGGCCATGAAGGTCCGTTGTCTTGGTGGCGGCACTGGGTCGGAGTTTCAGGGGTCGGCCTGGCCTGACGATGTGTCGATGTCCTCCACCGTCGCTCCGTGCCGCCGCAGGCCATGACCAATCCGCCCGCTTGGGCACTAATCTAGCCCCAGGCTGCTGCTGGGCCTCCAACCGTCCACACCACTGATGCCTCGACTCAGACATGTCAACCTGCCAATGTGCCATCCTCGCGCCTCACCCAACCACTGCTCAGTCTCTGTGCCCTGGAGCACCTCCCTCAGCCAACCTCAGAACTCTCAGAGTGCTGCTGAGGAAACAGAGGTGAGACACCAGCCAGCTCACTGGCACTGATCCTCTATGTCCACCTCCACTGCCATCCTACTGGCACTTCAAGACTGTAAATATTTGGAACTCCCTCCCTACACCTCTCTCAGTCTTCTCTCCTTAAGATGCTCCTTAAATGTTTCCCTTTTCACCCACTCAGCCTTGGAGTGAAATTACCTTAGATTCTGCTCTTGTGATGTTTAAAGGCAGCACAGTGGTGCAGCTGGTAGAGCTGCTGCCTCACAGTGTCAGAGTCCCGGGTTCGATCCTAAATATGGGTGCTGACTATACGGAGTTTGTTCGTTCTCCCAGTTTCCTCCCATATTCCAAAGACGTGCGGGTTTGTAGGTTAATTGACCTGTTAATTATCCCTAGTGTGTAGAATAGAAGTAGTGTACAGGTCGATGCAGACTCCGTGGGCCGAAGTGCCTATTTCCACACTGTGTCGTAACTAAACTAAACGCCCCTCTACTTTCAGTCTGAAGAAGGGTCCCGACCTGAAACGCCACCCATCCTTTTTCTCCCGAGATGTTGCCTGACTAGCTGAGTTACCCCAGCACTTTGTGTCTAAATGAAACGACTTTGCTCGAGATAGTGCTGTATAGATACATGCTGTTGTTAATCTCACTGCGTTTTCCCCATAAGGAATGCAAACATGTCCGGCGCATGACAACAATAATCATTCATAACCAAACATTAACTTGACTCTGCCTCTCTGGTTTTATTAGCGGGGTGCTCCTGAGAATTGCCCGGTACAATGAGTGTTTTGTCCAGTGGGACTGTTCTATTTTGGTGTGATTGAATGATGATTTGTCCTGTAGTTATCCATTCTGATCTAGATTTTCATGCCTCCTTGGGTGACTTCAGTGAGCCAAGGATTTGAATAAAAGCCTTATTGTGCAGCACTGCCGACAGATCTTCCATCCAAGAAACAAACTTTCAGAAGCAAGATAGGGTGCTCTATTTAATATGCACTGTCAGACAAGAGTGATCTGTTGATAGTGTCTCTGGTATCCGAACTCGAGCAGAATCTTAATTGGATATCTTCCAAGACGTGTCTCTTTGAAACATTAATAATCAAAGTGCATGTATGTACAAAATGCATTTTTAAAAAACCATTTCAGAAAATTTTTAGTCTTTGAACGGCAACAGATTGCATTTATACAAAGCCTTAACCGTGAGAAATATCCCAAGGCAATTCACAGCAGGATAAATCAGACAACAGTTGGCATCAAGCCACAGTAGGAAGTAGCAGTGGAAGTGATCAAAAACACAGTTGTTGTGATCTGGAATGTGCATTCTGAATTGATTGATTGAATTGATTGAAAGATACAGAATGGAAACAGACCCTTTGGCCCACCATCGATGACCAGTTCACACTAGTTCTATGTTATCCCACTTTCTCATCCACACCCCTGCATACTAGGGGCAATTGAGATGCCATTAGAGATACAGAGTGGAAACAGGCCCATCGGCCCTTCTAGTCTGTGCTGACCATCGAACAGCCTGTGCACTAGTTTGCTCCTACACACCAGGGACAGTTTTACAGAAGCCAATTAACTTACAAACCCGCATGTCTTTGGATTGTGGGAGGAAACCCACACGGTCGCAGGGAGAACGTGCAAAGTACACACACGGACAGCACCCGAGGTCAGGATCTAACCCAGGTCTCTGGTGCTGTGAAACAGCAACTCTACCACTGCACTACTGTGCTGCCCTTGAGGACAAAGAACATCAGGTGAATCCTCTAACGTGGTCCTCAGTGGATGTGTCAATGCCAATCAAATATTCCCTGGTACTACTGTGAAGGAAATGTTCACTGGCCTGCTGACTAATATTGATCTACTGAACCACATTACAAAAGAGTCATCTGGTCATTAGCACTTTGTTGTCAGTGTGGGCTTGCTTTGTGCTAATTGGATGTCTTGTTCCCTGTATAACAATTGTGATTACATTCAAATGTACATCATAGGGAGCAAAGCTCTTCAGGTTGAGCTGAGATAAAGTATAAATAGTTCCCTATTTTCATTTGCATAGTGATCTCGGCCAGGTACAATTCCATTGCTGTTTCACTGCACAAGATTTAGTGTGTTGAAATGGATTTGCCATTTCCTCTTGTTATACCTCGGAGTCAAAAGATTCCAACAGTCTAAATTTGACTTCAGTGACTTAGTTTAGTTTAGTTTATCGATACAGCGTGGAAACAGGCCCTTTGGCCCACAAGCACTCATAGTCAGGATCGAACCCAAGTCTCCGGCGCTGTAAGGTAGCAATTCTACTGCTCAGGTACTCTGCAACTCTGCCGCCAACATGTGGCTCAAACCCATGACCCTGGGATTAAAGTCTTGTGCTCTCACAACTGTGCTAGCTGGGCTGTGGTCTCTGACTAATGTTGAGTCATATTCATCTCTAATGGAAAATAGATACATTATATATTGCAGACAAATCTCAAACCCTTAAACACTGTCTAATAATAGATTGGGTTTGGTCAGTGCTTTTATGTTGCTGGGATGCATACCAATTAAAAATTATTCTACAATTATCAACATTTTTACATCGACATGCTCTCCTGTTTTGATTTGGTGACCAATCAACTTCTAATTTTATAAATGAACTGGAGACGAGAAAAGGCCAGAAAACACCAGAGCCGGCAACAGGTGGCCACAGGAAGCGTGGAGTCATTGATGGCCCATTGTTGGATGGGGGAATGTGTGATATAGCGTGAGGGATACAAGGATGCAAACTGTGGAACTTGGTGGGATGACTAGGGTGGGTGAGGGGAGGGGGGAGAGAGGGAATAGGAGGGAATCAAGGAGTTACTTGAAATTAATTAAATCGACGTTCATACTGCTACACAGCCTTGAAGGTTTGGATGGTCTGAGACTGTGGAACGTACTCCACAGTGACAAGCCTTTTCACAATTAAAATGTACCTTGCTGAAGGATGTAGGCCAATTGGAACTTTTAAAGTTATTTTTAGATTATTCTGGGGGGTTTTTCCAAGTCAGTATGAAATATATTTGATACGTAAAGGATTTAAAAAAAATAAACTAACAGTGCGTCAGTGTTTGTGTGGGAAGTGGGATGATACATTGGGTCTTCTGTGTAAAGGGAGGGAGTGACACATGTGTGTAAAGAGAGGGAGTGGTTATATGCAGACTCATGCCCATAACTCCCACCCACACTGAGTCTCAGCAGAGTTTAGACTCTGATCACTTTACTCTGCTCAAGAGAAAAAGACACAACGTGCTGGAGTAACTCAGCGAGTCAGGCAACATCTCTGGAGAACATGGAGAGGCGATGTTTCTGGTTGGGATCCTTAGTCAGACTAATGGAGGGGAGATAAAGCTGGAAGGGAGGTAAGGCAGGACATACTCTGGTGAGTGATAGGTGGATATAGGTGAGGGGGGATTCTAACAGGTAGATAGTTGGACAGAGGTCAGAGATGAAAAGGCAAAAAAGGTGTGAGATAAGGATGGAGGATTGGTGAATTGTGAAGCCAGGGCATTGATTGTGCTTGGGTGTCGTATATTAGTTTAGTATAGCTTAGTTTATTTTCGAGATACAGCACAGAAATAGGCCCTTTGGCCCACTGAGACCTCACCAACAAACAATCACCGCAAACACTAATGCTGTCCTTCACACTAAGGACAATTTACAATTTTATCAAAGCCAATCAACCTACAAACCTGTACATCTTTGGAGTGTGGGAGGAAACCTGAGCAAACCCACGAGGTCAAATGGAAAACGTGCAAACTGTACAGACAGCACCCGTAGTCAGGAATGAACCCGGATCTCTGGCGCTGTAAGGCAACACCTCTACCGCTGTGCCGCTGTGCCACCTCTATGCCACTGTGACTTAGGAAAAAAGGAGCAGTTGAGATGAAAGATCAAATAAGCCAAGATCCTAAAGAGGGTGGGTGTGGCCCAAATAAACCATTAGCCTTATGTTTTTTTCTCTTCCTTATGTTCTTTTGCACCAGTTATGAAGCTGTGAAATTCATTGCCACAGATGGCTGTGGAGGCCAAGTCATTGGGTACTTTTAAAATGGAGATTGACAGTAAGGACGTCAAATATTATGGAGAGGATATCAGAGAATGGGGTTGAGAAGGAAAGATAGATCAGCCATGCTTGAATGATGTGGACTCAATGGGCTGATTGGCCTAATTCTGCTCCTATGACATGAATTGAGTCATCGCTTTGCTTCATGTTACCGATGTTGGGGGACTCCAGACCAGGGGCCACAGTTTAAGAATAAGGGGTAAGCCATTTAAAACGGAGATGAGGAAACACTTTTTCTCACAGAGAGTTGTGAGTGTGGAATTCTCTGCCTCAGAGGGTGGTGGAGGCTGGTTCTCTGAATATTTTCAAGAGAGAGCTAGATAGGGCTCTTAAAGATAGCGGAGTCGGGGGATATGGAGAGAAGGCAGGAACGGGGTACTGATTGGGGATGATCAGCCATGATCACATTGGATGGCGGTGCTGGCTCGAAGGGCCAAATGGCCTACTCCTGCACCTATTGCAGGTAGGCAGGTGACTTGGATAGGCTGGGTGAGTGGGCAAATGTTTGGCAGATGCAGTATAATGTGGATAATGTGAGGTTATCCATTTTGGTGGCAAAAACGGGAAAGCAAACTATTATCTAAATGGTGGCCGATTGGGAAAGGGGGAGATGCAGCGAGACCTGGGTGTCATGGTACACCAGTCATTGAAGGTAGGCATGCAGGTGCAGCAGGCAGTAAAGAAAGCGAATGGTATGTTAGCTTTCATTGCAAAAGGATTTGAGTATAGGAGCAGGGAGGTTCTACTGCAGTTGTACAGGGTCTTGGTGAGAGCACACCTGGAGTATTGCGTACAGTTTTGGTTTCCAAATCTGAGGAAAGACATTATTGCCATAGAGGGAGTGCAGAAACGGTTCACCAGACTGATTCCTGGGATGTCAGGACTGTCTTATGAAGAAAGACTGGATAGACTTGGTTTATACTCTCTAGAATTTAGGAGATTGAGAGGGGATCTTATAGAAACGTACAAAATTCTTAAGGGGTTGGACAGGCTAGATGCAGCAAGATTGTTCCCGATGTTAGGGAAGTCCAGGATAAGGGGTCACAGCTTAAGGATAAGGGGGAAATCCTTTAAAACCGAGATGAGAAGAACTTTTTTCACACAGAGAGTGGTGAATCTCTGGAACTCTCTACCACAGAGGGTAGTTGAGGCCAGTTCATTGGCTATATTTAAGAGGGAGTTAGATGTGGCCCTTGTGGCTAAGGGGATCAGGGGGTATGGAGAGAAGGCAGGTACGGGATACGGAGTTGGATGATCAGCCATGATCATATTGAATGGCGGTGCAGGCTCGAAGGGCCGAATAGCCTACTCCTGCACCTAATTTCTATGTTTCTATGTTTGTCTATTGTCTATTCACTGGGTTTTTTGCCTCCCTGCTTTCTGCTTACTTTACTTTTATTGCCACGTTTTTTGGCACACGTTCATGAATCTTGTGTACTTCCCATTCTCTGATATTTCTTCATTAACGTTTCTTTCTGTCCACCACCTACGTGCAAACAAAGGATGCAATAAACATCTTCTTCCAGCTTCCCTGGAACTGAAGTCTCGTCCAAGTGAACTCCTCAGTTACCTCGATTACGGAAAGGATCTTGTTACATAAACAGCAAGCATGACTTGCATTTATTAAATGTTTTTAATGTTCAAACACAACCCAACACTCTTTAAAGAGCATTACCAGAGTGCTGCCTGGATTTATAGAGTACTTGTTGCAAGGACTGGTGGACAAACTTGGATTGTTTTCTCTGTAGTGTCAGAGGCTGAGGGAAGACCAGATAGGAATATATAAAATTATAAAAGGCATGGACAGGGTAGATAGTCAGAACCTTCTTTAGTGCTCGCTGTGCATATCCCCCATTAGCAAAATGTACAGAAAGTTTACTGATCGCGTATGCAAGGGGCGCCATGTTCTGACGCTATTTTCAAAGGCCAGTCTGTGCTTCAGTCGTTATGAGTGGTGTCCGTTCCAGGCGAGCCCCAGGCTACCGCGGGGCCTCCAGCCATAGTTTTCCCTTGGACATGTGGATTGACCAATGAGCTGGCGTCCCTCTCCACACCCATCCGCCTTTGTTCCCAGGGGGCAGCTTCCCGCAGTCAACCTTGCAGGCACTGCAGGCCAGACCTTGGTGCAGTGTGGTTCAAAAGCCTGATGATGCCCGGATAGAAGCTGCTCTTTGAACCTGGTGGTCAGGGCTTTTCAGGCTCCTGTACTTTCTTCATTTGATCTTGTCTTGATCATTGATGTGTTTTCAGTCTCAGCCAAGAAACGGGAGGCAAAGCCAGTTCAGCCATAACTTCCAAAAGTGAGTAACTGCATAGAAGGGAGGTGGTTGCGTCGGCAAGGAGAAAGGTCAGGAGTAATTGCACAGATGTTTACACAGCAGGAAGAGGTTAGGTAGACTCTGTCTGCACTGTATGGTTCCAGACATTGATCCCCTCTTTCCATCAGCATTAGAAATGATATTTATTTCTTGCAGGCAGCAGAGTTATGTATTATGGAGATACAATGCAGATGCTAGTTTACAAAAAATAACACAAAGTTTGCATTCTTACAATATATATATTTATATTATGACATATGGACACACTGATCTGTGTTGTAGTAAATGCCTACTATGCTCTGTGTGCTGAAGCAAAGCAAGAATTTCATTGCCCTATCAGGGACACATGACAATAAACTCACTTGAACACTTGAACTTGAATATACGCCTCTTCTATCCTTATGTCCTTATCTCACCACCCCATGTCTTTTCATCTCTGGCTTTTACTTTACTTCAGAGGGGAGAGGGAGGGGGAGGAAGGAAAAAGAGGGGTGCAGGATTGTGTGACTGCCGCCCTCTTGATATTCTAATATAAGAATAAAATGCTGCAGGTGCAGGAAGTCTGAAACAAAACTAGATGCAGATGCAACGTCTGAAGAAGGGTCCCGACCCGAAACGTCAATTGTCCATGTTCTCCAGAGAATCTACCTGACCCGCTGAGTTACTCCAGCACCTTGTGTCTTTTTGTGTGAACCAGCATCTGCTGTTCCTTGTTTCCACTAAAAACGAAAGTGCTGGAGGTACTCAGCAGGCCAGGCAGCACAAGAGAAGGACAGGTACGTTTCGTGTCTGAAACCACTCGGAAGGTTTGCTGTGCTGAGCAGACTATGTTTCACTGTTGGGTTCACACCCTTTGACATTCTGTGTACAGCCTCGGTGGGTGGCTATTTTTAACCGCAGAAGCCTCCAAAAGGCTGTGAGGAGATTGTTGCTCTGTGGTTCCAGCAAGCGGCGACCGTGTCTCTACCTCCACTCCAGCCTCCTCCGCACTGCACGACCAAGGCCGACATCTGTGCTCAGCAGCAGCTGCTCAGATCGGTGCTACAGAAATAAGTCCTAGGCGGTTCTGAAGTCTGGTGAGAGGGTGCCATACACACAGTCTCTGCTGCTGCGCTCATGTGCCTCTAGATGCGGTTGTGTTGGAACTTCATCTGTGGCCGTTGTCCAGGTTAATCAGAACCTCCCTCACCTATATCTAGCTATTACCTCAGGACACACAGTGTTGGTGTATCTCAGCAGATCAGGCAGCATCTCTGGAGAACATGGATAGGTGACGATTCGGGACGGGACCCTTCTTCAGACCCAACCCGCAACGTCCCGACCCGGAAAGTCACCTATCCGCATCCACGCAGTCACAGGGAGAGCGGGCAAACTCCGTACAGGCAGCACCTGTAATGAGGATTGAACTCGGGTCCCTGGCGCTGTAAGGCAGCGACTCTACTGCAAAACTGTGCCGCTTAAAAACAGAAAACAATCTGGCGTTACGTTTGGTGTGTGTTACGTAAACCAGGAGACCAGGTGGGAGCTCTGACGCGGAGACCAAGTGGGAACATCCACGAGAACAGCTGATGGACGTGGAATCGGCCGCATGCGACAGCAGCAGCGTTCTGCTACTGAGATGCACAACAAAGCAACGGCCTTAAAGATTTGTTTATACGATATGATAGAACTTCATTTATCCCAGAAGGGAAATTAATCTGTCACGAGTCATAAAAAAATACAAAATATATGAAACATGAAGTGAAAGTGACGAGTGGAAAGGATTGGTGATGTTCAAAGATTGAGGTGGTGGTGGGGGGAGGGGAGGCAGTCTACCCCACGACAGAAGGGTGAGGAGTTGTACAGTTTGATAGCCACAGGGAAGACGGATGTCCTGTGGCGTTCTGTACTGCATCTTGGTGTAACCAGGTGCAGCTGAAGGTACTCATCAGGTTGACCAGTGTGTCATGGAGGGGGTGAGCTGTATTGTCCAGGATGCTCTGCAGTTTGAGGACCATACTCTGAAAGTGCGAGTTTCCGTAAGTCACCTATTAAGTATGTCGGGAATGTCTGTATTTATCTATTTATTTCTGTTTAATTGGTAAATTTGATATTTGCAAATTTGTATAGGGGATTTTCTTAATGTTTAAAACGTCATCTGGCCATTACTTCCACTGATAATTCAGGGAGCGAAGAAGGGTCCTGACCCGAAACATCACCCATCCTTTCCCACCGCAGATGCCGCCTGACCTGCTGAGCTCCTCCAGCACTTTGGGATTTCCCATACTGTTATTGCACGGATTTTGAATTTGTGACTTTCCACTGGAGTGTCTTTGTTTGGTGAATCTGTGGAATGAATTGCCACAGAAGGCTGTGGAGGCTGTCTATGGATATCTTTAAGGCAGAGATAGATAGATTCTTGATTAGTACAGGTGTCAGGACTTATGGGGAGAAGGCAGGAGAATGGGATTAAGAGGGAAAGATACTAGATCGGCTACCACTTATGAATTTATATTGGCAGCTTGAACTCCGGTTTGCGGGATCACGATATGTCACATTTCATCCATGAATGTACTTCCACTGGAGATCATGTTGAAGACGACACAGATTCAAAGCTCTAAATTGGATGAATTAGACAATTTCAAGCTTCTGAACGGTCCTTCCATGAGCTAGAAAATTGTCCGATTCATCTATTGGGGACATTGAACTTTGTCTTTGGAACAGTTGCGCTACTGAGAACTGTACTCCGCACTTAGTATCCTCCCCTTTGCTCTACCTATTGTACTTGAGTTTGACGATTTAATTTATGAATGGTATATTTGATCTAATTGGATAGCATGCAAGAGAAAGCTCTTCACAGCACCTCGGTACACGTTACAATAATAAACCTAAACCTAAACCTACTTCCAGAGCCAGTAGAAGATCTGAGGTTGGAGGGTAATGTCCCTGGGATCGGTACAAGTGAAACTACTTGCAGAGCTCCCTCAATGATGCAGCAACGGCAAAATGGCCGCCCGCTGTTTGGAACGGCTCTGCCATTTCTATGCAAGCGTGTCTGTTCTTTCATCTGCTTTCTCAAGCAGTTTCTCTGATCATGCTAGCTAGACTTCCAACCGCGAATGAAATGCACAGTCTCCCTGTTGCCGCCACAGTGCTTAATGATCCAGCAAATTAGATCCAAAGCACTTCCATGGTACCTATTGTACCGTACAGTTCACAGCCATAGATACGGAGTCTGCCTGCATTTGTATGTTCTGTACAGTGGGAGATTCATTTCTGTTAACGGGGTTATCCTATTAAATATTTGAGTGCTTGAATCTATTATTTTAATATAGTCCCCCCCTTAAATAGCAGAGCCAACACCCCAGCTTACTTTTGAGTTAAGTTTAGTTTGAGTTTAGTTTATTGTCACGTGTACTGAGGTACAGTGAAAAGTTTTTGTTGTGTGCTAAACAGTCAGCGGAAAGACAATACATGATTAAAATCGAGCCGTCCGCAGTGTACAGATACATGATAAAGTGAATAACGTCTAGTTAAAAATAAAACTAGTAAAGTCCAATCAAAGATAGTCCGAGGGTCTCCAATGTGGTCGATAGGAGTTCAAGACTGCTCTCTCGTTGTTGGTAGAATGGTTCAGTTGCCTGATAACAGCTGGGAAGAAACTGTCCCTGAATCTGGAGGTGTCTAAACCTTTTGCCTGATGGGAGAGGGGAGAAGAGGGAGTGACCGGGGTGCGACTCATCCTTAATTATGCTGATATAGTCCGATCAAAGTTTGTCCGAGGTTGGCAACTCCGAGATGCAGCAGCCAAAAGAAAAGGCTATTTTCTCCATAGCCTGGTGTATGGAGCCACACACTGGCAGAATCTCACAGTTTGCTTCATATTTCCACAAGCTGGCTCCAACTTTGCAGCTGTAAACAACTTTTGGAAGTGAAGATTTCGACTCCAACAAGGCACATGTCCCAAGTGTGATTGGGTGCTCTCCGCTTGCTCCAGGAACTCTTCCTTTTTTCAAATAAAAATTAACTTTATTCAGGATGAGATTTGAACAAAGCAAGAACTGTGACCTCTGACCTTCCCCATGGCCAGTCGGCAACATTTCCTAATGGACATCTCGAAGAGCTCAACACTATCCAGGATGAAACAGTCCTCTTGATGTACATCGCATACACATCACCACCTGCATTAATTTCCTCTCACCAATAAACCATGGCATTTCACCAAGTTTAGTTTAATTTAGTTTAGCAATGTAGCATGGAAATAAACCATTCAACCCATCGAGTCTGTGCAGACCGTCGATCACCAGTTCACTCTAAATCTCTTGCCTCTTTCAAATCTCTTCTGCTAAAGTACTCTTTGCAGCCTAAAGGGCCGGTCCCACCAACATGCACCTGCATGCGGCAAGCGCGACCAAACCAGAAGCGGGGGCCGCGCGGAGGTCGAGTGAGTGACATGAAGTTCGAGCGAAGTCTGCGAGAAGTTCGCGTGTGACGTATGGCGTCGAGGCGGCTGCGGGCCGGCAGGCCGTTGCCATGCAGAATTTTTTTAACACGATCAGTTTTTCGGAGCCCTGTGCGATGTCGGGACCAGCTCCGCACAAATCCATACGGCTCCAGCGATCAAAGTGGGACCGGCCCCGCGAGGCCGTACAGCTCAAGCGACCACGTTAGGGTAGCGCTTGCCGCATGCAGGCGCATGCTGGTGGGACCGGGCCTTTTGGTCGCGCTTGCCGCATGGACTCACATGCTCGTGGGACAGGCCCTTAACTCACTGGCCAAACCTTTAGTCTTTAGACTTTACAGATACAGCGCGGAAACTGGTCCTTTGGCTCACCCATCCACGCCGCCCAGCAACCACCCATACACTAACACTATCGTACACACCGGGGACAATTTATAGAAGTCAATTAACCTACAAACCCATACATCCTTGAAGTGTGGGGAGAAACATGGGCACCTGGAGAAAAAACCCATGCAGTCACAGGGAGAAGTTGCATACTCCGTACAGATAGCACCCTTTATAGTCAGGATCAAACACAGGTCTCTGACATTGTCAGGCAGCAGCTCTGCCGCAGCTCCACTGTGCAGCATCAGAATAGGAACCTGAAGGGCCTTTTCACTTAAAGGGTAGAACGAGCTGCCGGAGGAGGTAGTTGACAACAACAGTTAAAAGATAGTTGGACAGGTACATGGATAGGGAAGGTTTAGAGGGATAGGAGCCAAATGTGGGCAATTGGGATGAGCGTACAGATACAAAGATACAAAGGACATTTATTATCACATACACCAATTGGTGTAGTGAAATTTGTCTTGCCTCGCAGCACACAGATAAAGATAAGAAACAACATTAAAGAATTTAACAATAAATATAAAAACATTCCCCCACAATGGTTCCCACTGTGAGGGAAGGCATAAAGTCCAGTCCCCATCCCCATGTCCACCCATAGTCGGGCCTATTGAGGCCTCCGCAGTCGCCGCTACGGGGGCCGATGTTACAGGCCCTTCTTCACCGGGTGATGGTGCTCCGGCGTCGGGAGAACCCTCTCAGCGGCTTGGGATGCCTGGAACGGCCGCTTCCTTACCGGAGACCGCGGCTTCCGAAGCCGACAGGTCGCGCTGGACGGAGCTCCACCACTGGCGATCTCGCCGAGAGATCCCAGGCTCCCGATGTTAAAGTTCAGCGCTGCCGCCCGCGGCTGGCCGTTCCACAGCTCCGCGATGTTCACCTGCGGTCTCAGCATTCCGGAGCTCCAGTGCGGCGACCCGGGCAAGGTATCGCCCGCTCCGCTCCGCGATAGCGCTCCAGCGCTGCGCCACCGCCGAAGCCAAGGTTCTGGGCGGTCCCCTCAGGAAATGCCGCTCCAGGCCCGCTGGTAGGCCGCGAGGACGGGTCGACAGTGCAGCCCGGAGAAAAGCCGCCTCTCCGACCAGGTAGGGACCCTGAAAAGCAGTTTTTCCCCCTTCCCCCCCACCCCACCCCCACATAAAAAAGGCTAGAACTACAAAAACAAAAACTCAACTAACTAAAAATAAAAAAAAGAGATTAAAAAATGGACAGCTGCAGGCTGGGCAGCCATACCCGTACAGGACGGCGCCCCCTACAGTAGATGGGAAATCGTGGTCAGCAAGGACAAGTTGGGCCGAAGGGGCTGCTTCCGTGTTGTGTGAATGTATGAATATTGGGTGGATGGAGGCTTTCTGTCACATTAGTGCCACATCTTTCTTTTTAATCCCACCTAGCAATATGGGCATCTTCACAGAAGCAGTCGGTGCAGTGAGTTCTCATCATAGGCTGGGGCCTTCCCTGATGCCAGCAGGAGTGTGTATTGGTATCTTCCAACCATAAATTTAATGCATGAAATGAGGCCAGTAAATGAGCCAGACCTCACTTTACTGCAAGTGCTGTTGTGCTCCTTATCAGCAGCTCGAGCCCAGCTTACTGCTAATTTTTTAGATCAGTGAACTCGAACTGCATTGTACATCATAGACTATCCTGAATCCAGGTTAAATTAGACCCTACTTATATACATAATGTCGCAGCTGTACTTTGACACTAATAGCCTTTTTACTTTACACGTCGTTTGATATATTAAAAGGTCGTTGACATTTTGGGGGGTTATATAACATGACATGGATTTATCTGTGTCATATATGTGTTCAGACTTAAGGATGATTATTGCAGCTTAGCACTTAGAGTTATAGAGTCGTGCAGCATGGAACCAGGCCCTTCGGCCCAACTCATCAATGCTATCCAAGATACTTCATTTAATCTAGTCCTATTAGCGTGTTAGGTTTAGGTTTATTATTGTTACATGTTCGAGGTATAGTGGAACAATTTGTTTTGCATCCTATTAGTACAAATGTCAAGGATTATGGGGAGAAGGCAGGAGAATGGGGTTAGAGGGAAGAGATAGATCAGCCTTGATTGAATGGCGGAGTAGACTTGATGGGCCAAATGGCCTAATTCTGCTCCTATCACTTACGGCATGACCTATCCAAACTGATCAGATATACCATTGATAGGTACAAAATACTGGCTTAACTCAGCGGGTCAGGCAGCATCTCTGGAGAAAAGGAATAGGTGACGTTTCGGGCCGAGACCCTTCTTCAGACTGAGGGTCAGGCGAGAGGGAAACTAGAGGTATGAAAAGCTACTGAACTAATCGGAGCTGGCACCGATGACCCTGGAAAGGTGGAGCTGGATAAAGCTCACTTTTCACTTTCACTTCAAGCAAGTGCAAAGGGGAAGACACAAATTGCAGAGTTCTCAGCATTCTAGTGCATCTGTTCCATAGACAAAGTCCATTGTCCTCACTGGGATAGAGGTGAATCGGACAACACCCTAGTTTATGGAATCCGAATCAGAATCCTGATAATGGAGGGAGGGGAAGCTGTTGTTGAGTCTCATAGTGCGCGCTTTCAAGCTTGAGAACCTACTGTCGGATAGGAGCAGGGAGAAGAGGGAATGATCGGGGTGGGACAAGTCTTTGATTATGTTCCCAGCATTTGACTGATATCCTTGTAAATCTATCCTATCCATGTACCTGTCCAAATGCCTGTTAAAATGTCCTTATTGTACCTGTCTCAATCACTTATTCACTAATTATGTCTGATTATGAACCACTGGCTATTTCTGTAATGTTGGAAATTGTGCTCAATTCTGGGCAAATTTTGGTTCCTGGAATCATTCTAAATCCACTTTCTTTTCTCCAAATCCTTTCCATTTCTTTCTCCAAGTCTCCATTCAATAATTCATGAGCGATGTGGTCTTTCCAAGTGGCACGGAAGGTTTTGTACCTTTTCTAAGTTGTTAGTTTTCCATTTCTTTAATAGACATTCAACATCCGTACCGATCCCACTGTGATTTCAAATATTTGGGTCTTAATTTTATTGCAACATGATATATAGCAGTTGCACTTTAGTGTGTAAGTCTAGACTGACATTGTAACCATGTCATCACATTTTCTGTTAATGATATCATCTTACATTGAACATAGAACAGCAGAGCACAGGAACAGGCCCATCGGCCCACCATGTCTGTGCCGAACATGATGTTAAATTAAACTAATCTCCTTTGCCTACATAACCCATATCCCTCCAATTCCTACTTATCCATGTGCCTATCTTAAAGCCTCTTCAATGCTACTATCATATATTTCTGCATCACCACCCCTGGCAGCACGTTCCAAAGTACTGCTGATGCTGGAAATACAGAACATACAACAGTACAGCATAGGAACAGGCTCCAAGGCCCACATTTTCAGCCCCAAATTATGCCAGGATAAACTAATCTCCTCTGCCTGCACATGATCCATTTCCTGCACATTTAGAGTATTATTTTCAGTTTTGGTCATACTGTGATAGGAAAGATGTTGTTAAGCTGGAAAGGATGCAGAGAAGATTTACGAGGATTTTGCCAGGAATTGAGGGCCTGAGTTATAAGGAGAGATTCAGCAAGCTAGGATTCTATTGGATCGTAGGAAGATGAGGGGTGATCTTATAGAGGTGTATCAGATCATGAAAAGAATATATGGGGTACATGCACAGTGTCTTTTACTGAGAGTAAGAACCTGTGGGGCAACATTTTTAAGCAAATGGTGGTAGGTATATGGAACGAGCTGCTGATGGAGGTAGTTGAGGTCGGTACAATCACAATGCTTAAGAAACATTGGACAGGTACATGGATACGATAGGTTTAGAGAGATATGGGTCAAACGCAGGCAGGTGGGTCTAGTATAGATGGGGCATGCTGTTTGGATTGGGAAAGTTGGGTTGAAGGGTCTGTTTCCACACTGTATGACTATATGACTCTATGCATTTACCTATCTCAAAGCCTCTTAAGCAGCACTTTGTATCTGCCTCCACCACCATTCCTGGCAGCGCATTCTGTGTCAAAATCAACTTGCCCTGCACATTTCTCCTATACTTGGAGCTGGGCTTTTGTATGTAGCACCTCAATGTCTTATGCACAGGAATGCATTTAGTGTCAACTACAGATCTTTTATACGCTGACCGTCAAATTTGGGAGCTACCAACTAATAGATCTTTTTGAAAAATCTCCAGACAAATGGAATATTCTAAAACAAAATAAAGTGTTCCAAATTATTAAGACTTGTATAGTTTCAGGTGACACACATTGTTAAACATGGATGGCACAGTGGCGCAGTGGCAGAGTTGCTGCCTTACAGCATCTTGACCGCGGGTGCTGTCTCTACGGAATGTGCACATTCTCCCCGTGACTGCGTGGGTTTTCTCTGCGTGCTCCGGTTTCCTCCCACACTTCAAAAACGTGCAGGTTTGTAGGTTAATTGGCTTCTGTAAATTGTCCTGCATGTGTAGGATAGAACTAGTGAACTAGTCAGCGGGGAGTCGGTGGGCCGAAGTGCCTTTTTCCATGTTGTATCTCTGAACAGAATTTAACTAAATCACTTGGCTGCTTGGCCCGTTTAAGTTAATTAATGTTTTTCTCGAGAATGTTTTAGTCCACAGAGAATGTAACTTGCAAGCCAAGCAAGAATATATTGCCATTTGTAGAGTTGTAGGTCAGTGTGAGTCAGAAGGCTAATAGAAGTTCAATGAGTATTCTGAGGCAGCATCTCCAAATGGCTTGAGAAGATTGGGCCATAATACATTGAAGGATGTTGCATTATCTGAAATAATGGAGATGGGACACTTCATAAGTACATAATGAAATCTAGATAAAAAATTATATTCTCTATGTTGGTGCCCAAATCAGTGAGAATGAATTGAGAGTCGGTGACATTAACTGCTGTGATATTGTTGGATTTAGACTGTCATTCATCTACATTAAACCATATTGTAGACAGTATGTTTTTAGTTTTAACTGCAATTGGATTTGTGACAAATTCTGGCCACTGTCATATCTCACCTGTAACAAAGTAATTCTAACTTGTTACAATGTCTTTTGTGAATACTAACACTTCCTCAGAAGTTAGTCCCCGACTGTTTTGGAGGAGGCGTCATAATGAGGATGTCTTTGATCCAAACCAGATGAATTCCTTTAAGACCATTATTCAATGTATTAAGCTGGAATGACAGTGAGGTCATTCAGAGGGAAATTGTGATCCTTTTGGTTAGAGAAGTCTTTAGACTTTAGATTTTAGAGATACAGCATGGAAACAGGTCCTTCGGCCCAACGAGTCCACACCGACCAGCGAACCACATATACTAGCACTATTCTACACATTAGGGACAATTTACAATTTTACCAGAGCCAATTAACCTACAAACCCGCACGTCTTTGGAGTGTGAGAGGAAACCGGACCATTCAGAGAAAACCCACGCGGTCACAGGGAGAACGTACAAACTCCATATAGACAGAACCCTTAGTCAGAATCTAACCCAGGTCTCTGGCAGCAACTCTACTACTACGCCAATGTGTCATGGTATCGTTCAGCATGGAAACAGGCCCTTCAAACCAACTTGCCCACACTGACCAAGTTGTCCCATCTACACTAGTCAAACCTGCCTGCGTTTGGCATATATCCCTCCAAACCTATCCTACCCATGTACCTATCTAAATGTTTCTTAAATAGTTCCATTGACTCCATCTACACTTCACGTTACATCGGAAAAGTCGACAACATAATCAAAGACTTGTCCCACCCTGGATATTCTTTATTCTCCCAGTTACCGTTAGGCAAAAGTACAGAAGCATGAAAGTGCGTACCACCAGAACAGCTTCTTCCCCTCTGTCATCAGGCTTCTAAACGGCCCTTCCATAAGCCAAGCTGGGCACTGCCCAATTCATCTCTACTCTATTGCGGACATTGGACTTTGTCTGTTTGACGGATGCACTACAATGCTGGGAACTATATTCTACACTCTGTAACTTCCCCTTTGCCCATTCTGTTGTACATGTTTGAACTGATTTTGTACGAGTTTGACGATTGTATTTATGTAGAGTATTATCAGATCTGATTGGACAGTATGTAAAACAAAGCACTTTACTGTACCTCGGTACACGTGACAATAATAACCCTGAATCTAAACTTGGACCAGGGACAAGGTGCGCCTCACAACAAGATTTGAGGCTTTATACTTTAGAGATACAGCTTGGATATTTAGACCCACCGAGTCCTCGACGATCAGCAATTACCCCGTACATTAGCACTATCCTACATGCTGGGGACAATTTGAAGAAGCCAATTTACCTACAAACCTGAACATCTTTGGAGTGAGGAGAAAACCAGAGCAACCTGGAGCAGATCCACGTGGTCACAGGGAGAACATGCAAACTCCGTGCATATAGCACCAGTAGACAAGATCAAATCCCCGACTCTAGTGCTGTGAGGCTGCAACAATACCAGCTTCTCCACTGTGGTGCCCTGTTTTAACCCTGCAATGTCATTTAGTTTCTTTTGGACTTTAGAGATACAGCGCAGAAACAGGTCCTTCAGCCCACCGAGTCCCTGCCAACCAGAGAGCATCCTACTCACTAGCACTATCCTACACTCTAGGGACAATTTACATTTTTACCAGCCAATGCACCTACAAAACTGTACGTCTGGGGAGTGTGGGAGGAAACCGGAGCACCTGGGGAAAACCCACGTGGTCACAGAGAGAACGTACAAAGTCTGTACAGACAGCACCCATAATCAGAATCAAACTCGGGTCTTTGGCTTTGTAAGGCAGCAACTCTACCGCTGCACCACCATTTTAACTACTTTATTTTAATTTTAGCTAAAGAGATACTTTCTCTTCAGAAAGCACCACTCTAGTCAATACCCTCACGGAAATGATATCAAACACAAATTGACACCATGGAGACATGGATTTCACAGCAGTGAAGATTAGAATCTAATGCTGTCATTGTTTTAATTATAGCTCTGTTGCTTCAGCTGCCAATTTAAAGTTAATTAAAAAGAAGTAAACATATGCTTGTGTACTCATTATTAGAAAGAAACATTCATCAAACAGCAAATATATTTTATAATATATATACTCAAACCATTCAAACAGGGCAAACCACAAAGACAACAATAAACTTATCAATAGAGTGACAAAGTTATGAACATAGTAGCTTAATGTTCTTGACTCTTTAACATGCCTGATGTAATCCTCAGTGATATTATTCACTAATTATTGCAGTGCAACCTCATTATCCCTTAAATCTGGTTTCACTTATTTTAGAAATCCCCTAAATGAACAGACTGCATTGCTTCAAAAGTCCAACTGTTAAAATTACCGTTGACAGATCTATGTATGGTGAACTCCTAGGATATTTCCCTTGGATTTCATTTGTAATTGGGTGCTAAATCCATTCAAAAATAAATAAGCTATTGTCTGTGGGCATAAAAAAATTGTCATGGGAATATCGTGAAGTGATTATTTGTAGCTAATCTCCAAGGATATTTCAGGGTATCTTGCTAGTAAAATTACATATGTAGTCATAGAGTCTTGTGACAGGAAAATAGGCCCTTGTCCAAGAGACCAAGCTAGTTCCATTTGCCCTCCCATATAAACGTCTTTCTTTTTACTTTTGCTGCTCTTTTGTTGTGTTTTTAGGGCCACGTATGCTGGATTCAAGGATGTAGAGTGTGCGCCATTCTTCATCTTCACGTATAGTCTCCTTGGAGTCTGAAATATCATGTATCCATGATCTTCAGAGATGCTGCTTGACCCACTGAGTTACTCCAATGATTTGTGTCTTTTTGGTAAAACAGCATCTGTGGTTCCTTGTGTCAACATCTTCTTCATGTGCTGTTCAACTTACAGCTCTTGTGCACCATCACTTGAAGTGAGTCCATATATTGGTGTGGAGGGGATTCAGACTATGTGGGGCTCAGGGAATGGTAGATACTCTCTTCATGATTATAATTGATTGAAAGATCCAGCATGGAAAGAGGTACCTTCACCCTTTCCAAACCGACACTATTTTTATATTATCCCACTTCCGAGCACCTGGAGGAAACCCATGGCATTACAGGGAGGACGTGCAAACTCAACACACACAGCACCCGAGGTCAGGATCGAACCCGAGTCTCCGGCGCCGTGAGGCAGCAGCTCTACCAGCTCTACTGTGCCGTACGTAACCGAAACAACATCTCCTTTGATTTGAATGGATTAATGCTCCACTACAAATGGCATGCAAGAAAAATGTCTTTGGAAGAAGGGTCCCAACCTGAAACGTCGTTTGTCCATTCCTTCCACAGATGCTGCCTGGCCCATTGAGTTCCTTCAGCACTTTGTGGTTTGCGCAAGATTTCAGCGTCTACGGTTCCTTGTATCTTTAGGATGTCTGAGGAGTTCCCTGAGCTTTGAGATTGAGACTTTAGAGTTTAGAGATGCAATGCTGAAACAGGCCTTTCGGCCCACCGAGTCCGCGCCGACCAGCGATCACCCTGTTCACTAGCACTATTCTACGCACTAGGGCACTAAGGACAATTTTCAATTTTACCAAAGCCATTTAACATACGCGCCTGTATGTCTGGAGTGTGGAGGAATCCGGAGCACCCGGAGAAAACCCACGCGGTCACAGGGAGAACGTTCAAACTCCATATAGGCGGTACTCATAATCAGGATTAAACCACAGTGTCTGGTGTTGTAAGGCAGCAACTCTGATACCATCTATCCAATGAAATTTAAAGATTGAGGAACAAATAGAGGAACAAAGACGCAACGGGTCTTGTTTACTGGAGTAATCTAGGCAGCATTAATGGAGGACAATGTTTCAGGATGGGTCCCTTTCCTCAGACTGCCAGAGGTGGTAAGATGCACAAATGATTGTGGCACTAAAGAGGCTCTTAGATAAGTACAGTATATGGATATGCAAGGACTGGAATGATTTGGATCATGTGCAGGCTGAGGAGATTAGTTTATCTTGTTTTGTAAACCAAAAGTCTGGAATTTCTTGTGTTTAAATAGAGAAACAAGCGTGAAAAAATAATGAATTAGAGGCAAAATGGGAACAGAGGGGGAAATAGTGCATTAAAACTCTGAGAAGAGTAGGAAAAATAAGAAAAAAGGGCACGTTTTAAGAAATGTTTAGGAAGGAACTGCGTATGCTGATTTACACCAGAGATACACACAAGATGCTGGAGTAACTCAGCGGGTCAGGCAGCACCTCTGGAGAAAAGGAATAGATGACGTTTCGAGTCGAGACTCTTCTTCATTGATGAGGAATGAGAGGAATGCCAATCTCATGCAGGAATGAGATTGGCAATTTTAGACTGTTCTGACTCTGGGGCAGAAAGGCTGATTGTCTCTGGATTTACAATGGCCACGTAGATAAAACGTTTTGTTCATGACTCCTGACTAACTGAGTGTCAGAGGATGAGCAAAAATATGATAGAAGTATATAAAATTATGAGAGGCATATTTAGAGTAAAGAGTCAGAACCTTTTTTCTCAGGTTGGAAATGTCAAAGACTAGAGGGCATAGTTTTAAGGTGAGAGGGGCAAAGTTTAAAAGAGATGTGTGGGGCAATTCTTTTTACACAGTGGGTGCCTGGAACTTGATGTCGGGTGGTAGTGATGGAAGCATATACAATAGTGGTGTTTAAGAGGCTTTTTGATAGGCACATGGATCTGCAGAGATTGGAGGGATTTGAGTAGAGAAGAATAGTATAAACTGGCATCAAATTCAGCATGGATATTGTGGACCAAAGGGCCTGTTCTTAGGCTGTACTGTTGTTTGTTTGATGTTCTATTTAATTTTCTTTAGTGAGTTTTTGGGCAAAAAACAAAAGTCTTAAAAAATACAAGGACGAGGTGCAATCTGTGTATGTGGCCAAAGGCACTAGGGTGTGAATTAAACACCACTTTCTGTTACACCCACGAGGTCACAAGGAGAGCGTACAAACTCCGTACAGACAGCACCCATGGTCAGGATCGAACCCGGGTCTCTGGTGCTGCAAGGCAGCAACTCTACCGCTGCGCCACTGTGTTATATTGTATCTTGTACCATGATAAGGAGCGGTGTGTAACAGAATGTGGTGTTTAGAACTTACAGTGAGGGCTGATATGTGTAGGAAGGAACTGCAGATGCTGGTTTACACCGAAGATAGACACAAAATGCTGGAGTAACTTAGTTCAGGCACAGGCAGCATCTCTGGAGGACACGGATAAGTGACGTTTTGGGTCGGGAGCATCTCTGGAGAAAACGAGAAACATCACCCATCCATTTTCTCCAGAGATGCTGCCTGACCTGCTGAGTTACATTTACGCATTTTGCGTCTATCGTCAGTGAGGCCTGATGACTCTGTAATATAAAAAAAGGCACAAAGCGCTGGAGTAACTTAACGGGTCAGACAGCATCTCTGGAGGACACGGATAAGTGACGTTTTGGGTCGGGAGCCTTCTTCAGACTTTGTTATTCTTCCAGCAAAGATCAGGCCCGTTGTTATATGGGTTTTGTGGTGAGAAGGACAAACATATTCAAGAGAACAAAACGGAATCACCCTCCCTTTGATAGCTCTGAATGGCTGATTACATTTAACATGCTTACCATCAGTGTAAACATTCAGCAAGGAGCAGAACAAAGAGGCTAAATGATCAACCGCAAGTTTAATTAGCTGCTGTTTCAAATTAATAATTAACATTTTAACGCTGAAAGAGGGATTGCTGTAGTATTTAATCCTTGGAGCTGCCAGGTTTCTTCTTTATTACACCTCATCGTGTGAGACCGTCAGTGCATTTATTCACAATGCCAGAAAATTGGTTGGAGCGCTTTGATGATTTTTCAACTTCAGCTGGAAAGTTTTACCTTTGCGCCCGATATTAATATTGGTTACTCAAGCTGTGCAAAAGGCAGCAGATGTTGGGCTTTTTTTTTTACCCTTGCCACAGATAACATCAGCGTGTGCAATCTACTATTTAAATTGTCATCTCAAATTTGTACGCTAATTAACTGATACCGAGCGCAGCCAGCAGCTCATAACAAATCAATGCAGGCTCAATGCACAGAAGTGTCCCTCACTGCATGGCTCCCCGAGGGTTGTCACTGCAAGTTGGAACCTGCCACCTCTTCTGTTTGTGCATTTTCCTTCACGGTTTGAGCCGTCTCGATGCCGCGCCCCTTTCCACCTCCCAGTCCCTATCCACCCTCTGCTCCCCTCCGCTTCTTCTTCCAGCAGGCAGGTCGCTCCGCGCTTCGAGGGTCTTAACGGTAACAATCGATCCATCGCGTATAAAAATTATGGGAGGCTTAGAAACGGTAGACAGTCAGAATCTTTTCTCCCCAGGGTGGAAAAATCAAAGACTAGAGGGGGTAGCTTTACTGTGAGAAGGGGGAGAGTTTGACGGAGATGTGTGGGGCAAGTCTTTTACCCAGAGGATGGTGGGTGCCTAGGGTGGTGGTGGAGACAGATGTGATAGTGACATTTAAGAAGCATTGATGACAGTGGCACTTAAGAGGCTTTTGAATAGGCATATAGATATGTGGGTTGGAGGCATATGGATTATGTACACGTAGGCATATGGATTGGGATATAGATATACTGGGAATTATAGGGAAGCGGTTAATGTACACTCAGGCATATGGATAGGCATATTGTTATGCAGGGAATTGGAGGGATATGGATTATGTGCACATAGATAAGAGATGATCTTGGTATCATGTTCAGCTATGTGATGTTGGGCTGAAGGGCTTGTTCCTGCAGAAACAAGGAACTGCAGATGCTGGTTTACAAAAGAAAACCCAAAGTGCTGGAGTAACTCGGCGGGTCGAGGCAGCACCTCTGGAGATCATGGATAGGTGACGTTGCGGGTTGGGACCCTTCTTCAGACCGTTACTGTGCTATACTGCGCTGTGCTCCATCGTCTGTCACAGGGACACACCCAGTGGGTTCTGCAGGGACCTCGGGAAACTACCGCCGAGCATTCATGCCTATTAATGACCTCTCTCCAATGTCTGTTGCAGTCACTACGAACAGGATCGAAACGCGCTGAGGAGAAAAGAATGGGAGAGACGGAATCAGGAAGTCCATCAAGATGAAGATCTGTTTGCCTCAAGTTTTAATCTATTCGGTGAACCCTACAAGGTAGCCTGGTGAAAATGTGTTATTTCAGCTGAAATTTGATATCGTTGAGATAGTGGTGGCGGTTAGCTGGTCCCTTACTTCAGTTTGTTTAACATACTCAGAACGGGAAAACTGTAGCGATAGTTACAGAGCAGCACAGAGGCGCAGCGGTAGTGTTGCTGCCTTAGAATGCCAGAGACCCGGGTTCGATCCTGAACATCGGAGTACGGAGTCTGTACAGAGTTTGTACGTTCTCCCTTTGACTGCATGAGTTTTCTCCGGGTACACAGTTTTTTTCCCAAACTCCAAAGACATACGGGTCTGTAGGGTAATTGCTGCCGTAAAATTGTAAATTGTCTCTAGTGTGTAGGATAATGCTTGTGTACAGAGTGTGTAGGATAATGCTCGTGTACTGTTTCTTCTCTGTATCTCTGTACATAGCATCTTAAAACTCTAGTATGCACTGATTCTCACTGTTAATGAATCTGGACGCAGTTTTTACCTTTAAAATTCATAAGATGCTTAGAGATAGGAACATAATTAGGCCATTCAGCCCATCGAGTGTGGGTTATTCAATCATGGCTGATCTATTTTTCCCTTTCAACCGCAATATCCTGCTTTCTCCCTCTAACCTTTGAGTAAGATGTGAAGAGGTCGGTACATTCACAGTTCCCAAATTTGTTTCAATCCATAATTAAAATCATGTTCCATCTTCCTGACTGCACATTCTGCTCGGAGTGTCAACAGAGGAAGCAGCAAATTTGGGAAATGGGTCTTGAGGGTTAGGAATGTGAAATAGCAGACACCCAGGGTGGGATATGCAGGGTGCAATGGTATTGTCTTCTCAGATGCCGTATTGAGCTTAAAAAGCTGTTTTTTTTTTTAAAGAAGCAGCAATTGAATGAAAAGCTTTGCTCATTGATGAGAGAGTGAGCTTCAGTCTAGGTGTAAAAAGCAACTGATTTGCACTCTCTTAATAGCTAATGGGAAAGATTGATGAATATTATGTGTTCTGGCATTGATCAATGCCTTAAGTTGTGTGTTGTTAAATCATTTCCATTGTAAATCTGACTGGGAGGAGGTGTGCAGTGTGGCACTGCAGACGCAGGGAAGATTTTAGTTTAGTTTAGAGATACAGCACGGAAACAGGACTTTTGCCCAACCGAGTCAATGTTGACCAGTGATTACCCCGTGCTAGCACTATCTTGCACATTAGGGAGATTAATGAATGGTGAGAATCAGCGCGTACCAGAGTTTTAAGATGCTATCTTTAGACTTAGATTTTAGAGATACAGTGCGGAAACAGGTCTTTCGGCCCATCGAGTCCGCTCTGATCAGCAATCACCCCGTACACTAGCGCTATCTCACACACTAGGGGCAATTTACAATTTTACCAAAGCCAATTAACCTTCCAACCTGTACGTCTTTGTAGTGTGGGGGAAACTGGAGCACCCGGGGAAAACCCCTGGCGGTCACAGTGAGAACGTACAAACTTCATACAGACAGCACCCACAGTCAGGATCGAATCCGGGTCTCTGACTCCATAAAGCAGCAACTCTAGCACTACACCACCTGTGATGATAAATGTACACATTTACAAAAAAATGTTTAAGTTGTTTCTTCATAGCTGGTACAATTTAAGTAGCCAACTTGTGCACCGTTCAACCCCAGACACATCCTCCATCATTGTATTCGTCCCGTTATTTTAATAGAGGGAGAGCGAAAAAAATCAAAGCTTTTTTTCAAAGGGTGTTGCACTCTGCTGTCTTTTAGCCGACACTCTTCAAAGGAAATCATGCCCTTGGCAGCTGTCCAGAGGCCGATATGTATGACCTACCCAGGATTAAATTGACATCCTCCGGCATTATCAGCGACTTGGTGAGGAAAGGTCGGCAACATCTGGTACTTCTGTTTGCCAATCCCAAACTAACCCTTTCATTTTGCCTTTCAGGAGGCTGGGCTCTATATACTCTCCGCCTGTGGCGCAGAGAGCTCTCCCCCAGTAAAATGCTTTGGCGTGAGGCTTTGTTTGGTCACTGTAAAATGTGCAGCCCACATCATCACGCAAGCCAACCTCCCTTCCATTGACTCCATCTACACTTCACGTAGCCTCGGCAAGGCTACCAGTATAATCAAGGGCCAGTCTCACCCTGGACACTCTATCTTTCCCCCTCTCCCATCAGGCAGAAGGTACAGACATTTGAAAACACACATTTCCAGATTCTTTCCAGCTGACTTCAGGCAACTAAATCATCCCATCACCCACTAGAGTGGTCCTGACCTTTCATCTACCTCATTGGAGACCCCCAGACTATCTTCATTCAGACTTTACTGAACTTTATCTTGCACTAAACATTATTCCCTTTATCATGTATCTTTACACTGTGCATGGCTTGATTGTAATCATGTGTAGTATTCCCGCTGACTGGATAGCATGCAACAATAAGAGCTTTTCACTGTATCTCGGTACATGTGATAATAAACTAAACTAACTAAGCTAAAGAACTGATTAAACTAACTAAACTAACCTAACTAACTAGTTAAGAATCATCTGCTCTCTGGGGTCAAGCATTAACCATAATGGATGAGAGATGAAACCCTTCTCTTCTCGTTGGTTCACCAAACACATCCCAATAATGAATCGGATTTATCAATTATATTTTGGGATATTTAAAAGGTCTATTTTGTGAGCTTTAAGTATGTGATGTACAAATGTTTTCTGTTTGGGAGGGATGTATTGCAAGGGTTTACTGCTGTGCTTTTAAAATAATTATTGTCCAGTTTTGTATGCCGTCTAATATCTTTCAGACCAGCAAAGGTGATGCGCTTTCTAGCCGTGTGCAGAATACTTTAGGGAACTACGACGAGATGAAGGACCTGCTGACCAACCGTTCCAACCAGAGTCACCTCGTGGGCATCCCCAAGTCCCTGATCCCACAGACGCCCACGGATAAGATGGAGCCAAGTTTCTTCAGCGAGCCCAGGACTAAGGTGGTGCCATCGCACCAAAGTGGCAATCACTCTTCCTCCTGCATGCCCCCGCCTTCCTCCTGCCTGTCGCTGAGTTCTACGCTGCTGCACGGGCACCCCAGCAAAAAGTCACGGGTGGAGTGGTCCCGAGGTGGACACGGGTCGACTGGTGGGCATGGCCTGCAGAGCGGTAGTCAGCCGGGCAACCAACAGGGCAGGGAGAAGCACCCGGCCTCCCACGAACAGTCCCAGGACAGGTACGGCGACCCGTACGCTGGTCAGAGCGAGCTGCACAAAAGTGACCTGCAGGCCAGTGTTGACGACTGCGTGAAGCTTCAGTCGTCGAGTCCCGGCACCACCTCGCGCTCCAAGCGGCACGGCCACTCCAAGCCGGCCAGCAGCGATCACTCCTACAAAGACGGCTGCCACATGAAGTCCCCCATTGATACCGACGGTGGCTCCTACTCCTGCGGTTCACCGCTCCCCTCCACCTCCCTGATTCCTGGTGGCAGTGCTCTCTCCAGCCAGAACTTCCTGCCAGGACTCCACTGCAAGTCCAGTGTTCTTCAGCAGAAGCCCACCGCCTACGTCAGGCCAATGGACGGGCAGGAACAAGCCCCCATTGAGTCACCAGAGCTAAAACCCCTGATGGAAATCGAGGATGCTTTCAGTAACCAGGCATTCGGAAACCTCCTGGATGTGAAACCCTGCACAACAACCTCCAAGTGCAAGTTACCAAAGCTGACCATCCCTCAACCGGTAGAGGTAAGCAGACACACCTGCATTTACAAGTCTGGGGTTATAACAGGCCCCATATTGTGATTTTAAAATCTTGTTGCAGTGAGATCTTTGTTGAGTGCTGTAATGCATGGAAAACCTATTTGATGTCAGAAGTCAATCATTCTATATCTGAAACGGTCACGGTGAAAGATTACAATGCTACCAATCATGGAGTGTTGCTTAATGGACCCAGAATGGATTTGAATCACTGGAGTTTATTTGAAAGGTCAGAGACTAAAACGGTTGGCACTGTCAAAAGATTGGTTAGCTAGGACATTTACATGCTGCTGTTCTTTCCTACGAAAAACAGGATTGCCAAGAAAAGATGTTTAGCCTCTCAATGTCTCATCTTCCTGGTCCTATCTCCTCATCCCTCGATACATGTAGCTAACAAACAAAATAGGGATCTTATTACAGATATTGCAATAATACAATTTGTGCACATCTCGTTCTGGCTTTGAGATTAGTTCAGTGATTTTGGTGGTAGAGTTGCTGCCTTACAGCGCCAGAGACCCGGGTTCAACCCTGACTACGGGCGCTGTCTGTACAGAGTTTGTACGTTCTCCCTGTGACCTGCGTGCGTTTTCCCTGGGAAGCTCTGTTTTCCTGTATCTCTAAACTAAAGTGGAGACAATGCAAGTCGATATTATTGTCACATGCACAAGGATGGTGAGGTGCAAATACAGTGAAAACCTCACTTGCTCAGACAAAAACATAAATTACACCTAGATTACTCACGACAGTGATCAGTAAAAGTCTGTGCAGGAACCTTAAGAGCCTTGAGTATCTAGAAAGGCGCTATATAAATCCCATCCATTATTATTATTATTAAGACATTAGCGGTCCCGCCCAAAACTGCAGGGGACAGGCAAAAATTAATCTTGCATGCAACACTACTTCCATACAAAGCCTTTCCATACGCACACGCACACACACTTACAGATGCACACATGCACATACACACACATGCAAGTACAGACCTACACACATATGTGTGTGTATGCATTCCGGCACATATACATATACATACACACACATATACATATATATATACACACACGCAGGCACATGCACATACATGTGTACAAACTCATAAATGCAAAAATATGTATGCACATACACATGCACGCGCACACACACACACAGATGCATATACACGTAGATACAAAATTGGATATGCACATACACACACACACTCACATGCGTTCATGCACACACATGTGCGCACATATACAGGCACATGCACATGTACAAGCTCACAGATGCAAATATGTGTACACACATACACACACACACACACACCTCACAAACAGCTGGCAGCAGAGAGTGCTGACACATAAATTACTTTTTCTTCTCTCCTCCCTTTCCATGTCTTGTCAAGTCATCAACAAAACCTCCTCTTAAATGTCAGTCATATATAAAGTGACTGTGGAGCTTCCAATTTAACTCACCGTGTAGGAATCGTGTTCGGCTGATTTATACGCAGGCAAAGCCTAAAAAGGCCGGTACCTCAGGGCGAGTCGGACTGGAATCTGGCAAGGAACGTCAGCCTGGAATGTGTTTGCTGATGGTGGAAAAACTCAAGAGCACTGTGGGGAAAAAAGTACTGAGGATGAAATTATTTGTTTTTTAGGTTTTAGTCAATACAGGGAAACCCCTTTTGCTGTTTCTCTGCAGTGAATTGGACTCCTTTATTGAAGCCCAAAGTTCCACTGGTACTGAGAGGGTGCTGCACTTTCAGCAGATGCAATATTACACAAAGGCCATATGTGTTCTCCATGTTTAGTTAAGTTTAATATTGTCAGGTTTCCCAAGATACAATGAAAAGCTTCATTTTGCACACTATCCAGATAAATCGTACCAAATGTATAGAGAGTAACGTAAGGGTGCATCTGGTAGAGCTGCTGTCTCTCAGCGCCAGAGACCTGGGTTCGATCCTGACCTCAGGTGCCGTCTGTGCAAAGTTTGCACATTCTCCCTGTGACTGCATGGGTTTCCTCCGGGTGCTCAGGTTTCCTACCACATCCCAAATACGTGCAGGTTTTTGTAGGTTAATTAACTCTCTGTAAATTACCCCCAATATGTAGGGAGTGGATGAGAAAGTGGGATGACATCAAACTAGTGTGAACGGGTGATTGATGGTTGGCATGGACTCGTTGAGCCGAAAGGCCTGTTTCCATCCTGTGTCTTTTAATCAATGAATCAATCCAAAGAGTGAAACAATTGCAATAAATAATAGTCAAACCTCTTCTAGGACCGCACAGAACAGGTGACATAGATAGGCACGTGAATATATGGAGGGATGTGGATTAAGTGCAAGAAATATGAGATGTGCAGTAGACATCCAGTTTGGCACACACCTTGTGGGCAGAAGGGCCTGTTCCTGTACTATTCTCTTGCCTGCTCTATGTTCTATGTGACCCCTGTTACAATTTTCAAGTTTCAAGTCTCTGACAATGTCATGTTTGATCTTGGCCCAAGGAGTTATGCACTTCTTATTTTATTGCATTAATGCCCAATGTCCTTGTGACACTGGGTCGGCCTACATCATCAATGAAAAAAATCCCATGTTATTTTGAAAATATTTCATTTATTTTTGAAATACAGCATGGAAACAGGCTCTTCCACCCACCAAGTCCATGCTATGCCAACCATCGATTACCTATTCACACTAGTTCTATGTTATCTCACTATCATGTTCACTCCCTACACAATAGGGGTAATTTACAGAAGCCAATTAGCCTACAAATCCACACATGTTTCACATGTGGGAGGAACCTGGAGCACCTGGAGGAAACCCAAGCGGTCCAGAGGTGCTTTTATTGTATGGCTGTATGGTGATCACATTTCACTGTGCCAACTGGCACATGTGACAAATAAATGTATCTTGATCTTGATCTATCTTGATCTTGATCTTGATCTTGAGGTCAGGATCGAACATGGGTCCATGGCGCAGTGAGGCAGCATCTTACCAGCTGCGCCACTGCACCACCCCAAATGCAGGAATGCTATGTAATATTTATAACCAACTAACCTTGCAAACAAATATATTACCTGTTGTTTTGTGGGGACTTGATTTGTGGCTGTTTATGATTCACTTCATCAGGAGTGCTTCAGTACAATATTTGAAAAGTATTATATCAATGCAAATTCCACTTCATAAATTGTTTAGCTTTATTGACGTACGGCAAGGGAAACACTCAGTGTTGCAATCAGCATGCTAAAGGATAGCGTTCATTCTGATAGGCAGCTCTGGAGTGGGGAAGAATAATGCATCAGGTTATTTTCCGCTGTTGATCAAAACGACATACATATTAGTCAATGAAACTAGACGGTAGTTTACTGGTAGATTAATATCTACAATCGGTATAAAGTGCTTTTAAAAATACATAACAGTTTAGGAAGTGAAGAGAAACAATGTGTAGTTATTAGTCCCCAGGGATTCACTTGCTGAGTAATTGTGCTAATAGAGTGTAAAATATGCAAATCATTGTGCAGTCTTGCCCATAACTGTGAGAGAAACGGGCACTTACAGAGATGATGGTGCTTTCTGAGTGTGGCATGTAAGGAAGTGGTACAAAGACCTATTTATATCCACCAAAGGCTTGCACATGACTGCAGATGGTGTTTTGGTGGAAAGGAGTAAAAGGTTTATTATTGTATATGCCGTTTACCAGTTTGTGCTGCAGATGTTCCTGTTTATTTTTACTGCGGGACAAAATATGCAGTTGAACATTTTTCATGCCTGGTTGCATTTTGCAAACATTAATTCTTGAACAGCAAATAAACACCAAGCAAATGAAAGCTACAATGCCCTTCATAATGTTTGGGACAAAGACCCATGATTTATTTATTTGCCTGTAATCCACAATTTGAGATATTTAATCGAAAAAAAAATTGCATGTGATTAAAGTGCACATTGTTAGATTTTAATGAAGGACATTTTTATACATTTTGGTTTCGCCATGTAGAAATCACAGCAATGTTTATACATTTCAGGGCACTAATGTTTGGGACACAGCAATACCACGTAAATGAAAGTAGTCATGTTTAGTATTTTGCCACACATCCTTGTCATGCAATGACTGCTTGAAGTTTGCGATTCATGGACATCACCAGTTGCTGGGTGTCTTCTCTGGTGATGCTCTGCCAGGCCTGTATTGCAGTCATCTTTAGCCTATGCTTGTTTTGGGGGCTAGTCCCCTTCAGTTTTCTTTTCAGCATTTAAAAGGCATGCCCAATTGGGTTCAGATCGGGTGATTGACTTGGCAATTCAAGAATTGACCATTTTTTAGCTTTGAAAAACTCCTTTGTTGCTTTAGCTGCATGTTTGGAATCATTGTCTTGCTGTAGAATGAACTGCCGGCCAATGAGTTTTGAGGTATTTGTTTGAACTTGAGCAGATAGGATATGTCAATGAAAATAAGTGAGCCAGTACCTTCAGCAGCCATACATGCCAAGGCCATAACACCCCCACCACAGTGTTTCACAGATGAGGTGGTATGCTTTGGATCTTGGGCAGTTCCTTCTCTCCTCCATACTTTGCTCTTGCCATCACCCTGATACAAGTTAATCTTGATCTCATCTGTCCACAACACCTCATTCCAGAGTTTAAGAGGGAACTGCAGATGCTGGAGAATCGAAGGTTACACAAAAAAGCTGGAGAAACTCAGCGGGTACACAAACTGGTATTCGGCATATACAATAATAAAACCTGCCTATTTCCTTCGCTCCATAGATGCTGCTGCACCCGCTGAGTTTCTCCAGCTTTTTTGTGTAACCTCATTCCAGAACTGTGGTTGCTCTTTTAGGTACTTCCTGGCAAACTGTAACCTGGCCATCCTACTTTTGCAGCTAACCAGCGGTTTGTATCTTGCAGTGTATTTCAGTTCATGAAGTCTTCTGCAGGCCATTGACAAATCCACACCTGACTCCTGAAGAATGTTTCTGATCTGTCAGGCGGGTGTTTGGGGATTTTTCTTTGTTATAGAGAGAATTCTTCTGTCATCAGATGTGGAGGTCTTCTTTGGCCTGCCAGTCCTTTGCGATTAATAAGCTCACCAGTGCTCTCTTTCTTCTTAAGTCTGAAGAAGGGTTTTGGCCCGAAACGTTGCCTATTTCCTTCGCTCGATAGATGCTGCTGCACACGCTGAGTTTCTCCAGCACTTTTGTCTACCTTCTTCTTAATGATGCTCCAAACAGTTGATTTTGGTAAGCCAAAGGTTTGGCTGATGTCTCTAACAGTTTTATTTGTGTTTCTCGGTCTCATAATGCCTTTGACTTTCATTGGCACAACTTTGGTCCTCGTGTTGATAAACAGCAATAAAAGTTGATGGAAAGACTGGAGGAAAGATTAGGTGCTGAGAGCGCTCTTATACCTGCATTAATGAGGCATTTAAACACACCTGAGCAATTACAAACACCTGTGAAGCCATGTGTCCCAAACATTATGGTGCCCTGAAATGAGGGGCTATGTGTAAACACAGCTGTAATTTCTACATGGTGAAACCAAAATGTATTAAAAAAAACGTTTAATAAAATCTGACAATGTGCACTTGAACCACATGTGATTTTTTTCTATTACAAATCTCAAATTGTGGAATACTGAGGCAAATAAATAAATGATGGGTCTTTGTCCCAAACATTATGGAGAGCACTGGTAGATCATTGACAAAGGAAGCAGTAAGAAATGTTTGGTAACTTATATAAGAAATATATATTCATCTATTTTCACACACACACACACACACACACACACAGACACACACAATATATATACATATATATTTACACATATACACACATGCATATATATATATATATAAAATATTAATATAATATAATAATGTAATATTAATATTTAATATATAATATATATGCATATGATAACATATATTAGTTACATATATGTTTGTGTGGAAATATATTCATTATATATATAATTAATATTTAATATATAATATGAAAACCTCATATTATAACACACACACACACACATACACACACACACACACACATACACACTTATATATATAGCACCAGTGACGCCGGTTTGATCTTGATCTTGGGTCCTATCTGTGTGGACTTTGCATGATCTTCCTGTGGCCATGTGGGTTTCCTCTGAGTGCTCCGGTTTCCTCCCACATCCCAAAGACGTGCGGGTTTGTAGAGTAATTGGCCTCTCTGTAAGTGGCCTCCTAATGTGTGGGGAGTGGATGAAGAGGTGGGATAATATAGAACTAGTGTGTATGGGTGATCGATGGTCGGCATGAACTCGGTGGGCCGAAGGGCCTGTTTCATTGCTCTGTCTCTAAACTGCAATATGCCTTTCCTGATGCACTATTCAGACATCCCTCAGTGCTCATGGTTCTTGTGCTTGCATTCACCGTGTTACTGTGATTTATAAGCCCAGAGGAAGTGGACACATTCCATACCAGCCAACGGAAAGTCTTTTCCGGAATGTTCTCAATAGTTCCTATGCACAGAATTTGGCTCCTGAAACAAGCCGGTGTTTTATTTAGAAGATAGACACAAAAAGCTGGAGTAACTCTGCAGGTCAGGCAGCATCTCTGGAGAAAAGGAATAGGTGATGTTTCGGGTCGAGATCCTTCTGACATGCATATCCTTCATTTATAACAATTATTTGTGCCATTCTAAATGCACTCAGAATTGCCCGCCTAGTGACATGCATCAGAAAGAGAGAGATTTCTAAATCACCTTTCAAGCCTCACACAACCAGCCAAGGGCTTTTGATGAGTTTTCAGCATCGTAATGGTTCAGTACACCGTTTCTCAACACCCCTTACCCCCCGAGAGAGACACAAATGGTGCAGTAACTCAGCGGGTCAGGCAGCATCTCTGCGGAAAAAGGATAGGTGACGTTTTGGGTAGCGACCCTACTTCAGACCCCAGTCTGAAGAAACGTCACCCATCCTTTTTCTCCAGAGTTGGTCCCTGACCCGCTGAGTTACTCCAGCACTTTGTGTGTATCTTTCGTATAAACCAGCCTCTGCAGTTCTTTGTTTCTCCCCCTGTTCCTATCCCCTCCTTAATTTGTTCACTCCCACCCTTACTGAGTCTTCCATTTCCCTGTTATCCCCCCTCTTTCTCCTTCCCCATCCCTTTCCACTTATATCCCTCCCCCCAGCTTTACATTTCACTCCGCCCCTGTCCTTTATATTTCACTCCGCCCCATTCGCCAATCAGAGGCCAATTACTCCACAGACCCACACGTCTTTGGGATGTGGGAGGAAACCAGAGCACCCGAAAGAAACCCACGCGGTCACAGGTAGCACATACAAACTCCACACAGCAGCCGAGGTCAGGATCGAACCCGAGACAGCGGCTCTAGTGGCTACACCACCGCAGTCGTATAAAGTCCGATCTAGTTTATCGCTGAGGTAGAGTTGAGGTTAGGGTGCAGGTTGGTTCAAGACCCACACCACACTGGTCACTGTCCCATTTCATCCCTGCCGTCAGGAGCCTGAAAACTGTAAAGTTCAGGTTCAGGAGCAGCTTCTTCCCTCTAAGCAACAGTCTATTAAACACTACAACCTCCAAATAGGCTCCAAACTATATATACTTGGGAACAATATATTTGACTGCAGTACAATTATCTATTTATGTGTCTGTTTCTTACCTAATTTTTTTAATATAAACTGGTTTCTTGTCATGTATAATGCAATTTTATGACTTTTTTTACGAGTAATATATTTACATATTTGTAATTACATTGTTCCGTTTTGGGACATATGGCAATAAAACACCGTTGACTCTTAGCTCTTGACGGTTGATGGAAAGAGGCATTACTTTCAACAACAATAACAATTGCGAAAATTGGCCCCTGCCCAGCCTAGGTTGCCTTAAGTCAGTGTTATTGAGCCATTGACAGGAACATTCTTATGCGGAACTCACTTGCATTGGCAAGCTTACAAGTCAGGAAGTGACTGCCAAATAATATACTGTGTAGGTACAGCATGTGCTGTACCAAATTACCGTGCTGGTGGTGACTGAGTTAGAGAGTGCAGTCAAGGTCTCTGTGAAATCAGATATGCCTTGTTTACGTAAAGTGTCACACAGCTTCACATTGATGTGGTGCGTAAGTCAAACAGAGACAGGCTCAAGTAGCTGAGTGGATGGGAGCTTGACTGAGCATGCATCACTTGCTTTGACAGAGTGAGCAGGGACGGTAACTAGTATGTTCAGAGCCACGTGGACTTAATTGGTGTTCCAAAGTCATCTGCAGGAAACCCAGAAATATTTCAAAAATTCCAACCCCCTTCTTGACATTGCGTGAAAGCATTCCATCGGACAGTAAGTGGTTTTTCATCTAACATTTTATTTTTAAGTGCTACTTTGTGAAGTGCTGGTTAATCTTTACACAGGACATTTCACTTCTTGTTTCACTGTCAAACAGAGACAGCGACGTCTTGATGCTCATTTCGGACTTGGGCCAGTGTTGTCCTTTGACAGGCAATGTGTTGAGGAGGTGTGGGAGAGGGAGGGAGAGGGGGGGGAGGGGAGGTCAGAGAGGGAATGCCAGAGTCCAGGCAAGGGCAGAAGCAAAGGATGACAGAGGTTAGAAGGAGCAGAGCGGGGGGGGAGAAGGACGTGTGGGCATGGGCAGTAGAGGCAGTTGGGCCCTACGTTCAATCCAGTTTATAACCCCCTCCCTCACCTCTACTTTCAGTCTGAAGAAGGGTTTCAACCCGAAGCGTCACCTAATCTTTTTCTCCAGTGATGCTGCCTGATACTTTGAGTTACTCCAGCATTTTAAGTCTATCTTAGGTGATAGTTTAGTTTGGTTTAGATTATTGTCACGAATACCAAGGTATAGTGAAAAGCTTTTTTATTGCATGCTATCCAGTCAGCAGAAAGACTATACATGATTACAATCAAGCCGTCCACAGTGTACTGATACAGGATAATGGGAATAACATCTAGTACAAGTAATTTAAACCCTTTAATTTGATTTAAATTCCTTTAAATTTAAAATTTAATGCAATTTAAATTCCTTTAAACCCTAATTAAAGATAGTCTGAGGGTTTCCAATGAGGTAGATGGTAGCTCAGGGCCCCTCTCGAGATGTTAATAGGATGGTTCAATTGCCCAATAACAGCTGGGAAGAAACTATCCCTGAGTCTGGGGGTGTGTGTTTCACACTTCTGTACCTCCTGCCTGAAGGGAGAGTGGAGAAGAGGGAGTGTCCGTGGTGAGACTCATCCTTAATTATGCTCGTGGCCTTGCCTGTTGAGGAGTAATGGGGTGTGCTATAGTGACAGGAGCAGCACTCCTGTCTCCTCCTCTGACACATTGAAAGATTATGTAATCCAACAAACCTTCCTTGCAGACTTGGCACTTCACCATCCCTGTTGGGACAGTGAAGGAAAAAGGCCAGAGGGGAAAAATCTGTGGGCAATTTATGAAAACTGAAGGTTTGGAAATTCTTCTCTAATTTGTGAAGTAGATCAAGGCAGACTCTGGGGGGACTGCATTAACTCACGAGAAGCAGCCCCAGCTTAAATGTTCAGGACTAGAAACACCCTTGCCTGTCACAGAAGCTTGAGAGCTTCTTTTTAAGGTCATTGACAAAATAAACCAAAGTGGAGTTAACGAGAGAGACACAAAGTGCTGGAGTAACTCAGCGGGTCAGGCAGCATCTCTGGAGGAAAAGGATTGGTGACGTTTCGGGTCGGGATTCTTCTTTAGGCATCGAGTCAGGAGAGAAAATTCATGGAAATGTTGTTTATGTAGAAAGTTGTTTGATCTGGAATGCATTTCTTGAAAACCTGATGGAAGCAGACCCAATGTTGCTGGTATACTCATTATCACCTATCCCACAGCCAACAATGGCCTATTGTGTGCCGCATATTTGCTTGATTGTCGTCATTGTATTTTGCATATCTTCCACTCATTCATGCAAAGTACCGTCTATACCTCTAGTTTCTCACCCCCTGCCTCTCAGTCTCACCAAGGTTCTCTACCTGAAACATCCCCTATTCCTTTTCTCCAAAGATGCTGCCTGACCCGCTGAGTTACTGCAGCATTTTGTGCCTGTTGTCGGTTAGACCCAATGTTAACATTCACGAGGGGACTGGACAAATACTTGAAAGGGAAATCCTTCTCGGTTCAGTGAGGAAAGATGACAACAACCCCCCGAGATGGAGGAGTGGTGGGCCAGGCCGCCGGCAAATGCTGTGATTCACTGCGAGTGAGGGTTGAATTAAATGTTGTGATTGTACCCACCTCTATAACTTCTTCTGAAGGCATTAGACTTTAGAGATACAACGCGAAAACAAGGCCTTCGGCCCACTGTGTCCATGCCGACCAGCGATCACCCCAGCACTACCCTACACACTAGCACTATCCTACACACTAGGAACAATTTACAACTTTTACTGAAGCCAATTAACCTACAAACCTGTAACTCTTTGGAATGTGATAGGAAACCGGATCACTCAGAGAAAACACACATGGTCACAGGGTGAAAGAACAAACTCCATACCGACCGCACCAGTAGGATCGACCCTGGGTTTCTGGCGATGTATGGCATCAACTCTACCTCTGCGCCACCGTGCCGACCTTCTTTCCCACCGCACACTCTGTGAAAAAGTAGTCCCCGGAGGTATCTTTCCCCTCTCAACTTAAACCTGTGGCCTCTTGTTTTATCCTCCCCTACCCTGGGGAAAAGACTGTTCATCGCATCTATTTCTCTGTAAGGCTACACTCCTTTTAATGGGGAGAAGGCAGGAGAATGGATTGAAATGGAAAAATAGATCAGCCATGAGTGAATGGCAGTGTACACTCGATGGGCAAATGGCCTAATTCTGTTCCTATGACTTATGAACTTATGAACTCCATCCGTTAAGATTGCATGCCAGCTCTTTGCATCCCTATTGATGACTCTTTGCACACTTTCTGTATTGTATGCAAAAATAAAGAATGTAGCCGTACCTAGGTACATGTGTCATTGAGTCATTGAATAGGCAGATGGTGGACAAGGGCCAGAGGTGAACAGACAAAAGGTGTGAGACAAAAGGATTCCAAGCAACATACCTCTATATTAAAACTAAGGGCAAAAAGAGTTGCAAATTGTGAAGCTAGAGGAAGGAATGTTGGTGGAAGTGGAGGGGAAGGGGGAGAAATAGATGCATATCCAGGTGGGGCACAGTGGAGAGGGGGTGGGAAGGGGGTAGGGTTTAGGGCGGAAGAAGTGAGAAAGGGAGGGCTTTGTTGAAATGATGAATGCACAATTAAGGTGCAAGGTTCAATTGTTTTTATGAATTTCAGTTGTATTTAACAGTGTGTAGTCAACTCAGTATGTGTAGAATCTAAGATGGCATTGAACCAATTGCATGAGATTGCAACACAACAATTATATCCGTGGTTTGTGCTTGGTCGTTTGCAAGTCATAACAAGGTAGTATTGAGCAACATTGCACTCATATTGATGCATTATTATATTAAGTGATCAATACTTCCATAATCACAGTGGCACGGCGGAAGTGTTGCTGTCTTACAGCACCAGAGACTCGGGTTTGATCCTGACTATGGGTGCTGTCTGTATGGAGTTTGTACGTTCTCTCCGTGACCTGCGTGGGTTTTCTCAGGATGCTCCAGTTTCCTCCCACACGCCAAAGATGTACAGGTTTGTAGATCAATTGGCTTGGTAAAATTGTAAAATTGTCCCTCATGTGTGTAGGATAGTGTTGGGGTGCTGGTCGGCATGGACTTGGTGGGCCGTAGGGCCTGTTTCCAAGCTGTATCTCTAAACTAATCCATTGCGGAAGACCAACAAACAAACAGCTGGTGGAATTCAACAGGCCAAACAATATCTGTGGGGACGGGGAAGGAATTGTCAATGTTTTGGGTTAAGACCCTGCATTAGAGGGGAGAGGGTGTGAAAGGGAAGGGAAGCTGGTATAAAGAGGAGAGGGAGTGAGGGGAGAGGCATTGTCGATACTTCATTAGAGTGGAGAGGGTGTGAAAAAGAAGGACGGCTGTTATAAAGAGGAGAGAGGGAGCGGTGAGTCTAGGGGCAGTAGATGATGTGGAGTGAGGCGGGGTGGGGGATAATAAGAAAATACATAGTAGGATAGGGCCATTTGGCCCATTGAGCCTACTCCACCATTCAAGCATGGCTGAACTATGCTTCCTTCTCAACCCCATTCCTCTGCCTCCTCCCTTTGGCCGTTGACGCCGATGGACAGATGGAGGCAGGTATGTGAGAGGGGGAGGGATGGAATTGGGAGATAGAGGTTAGTGCCTGATAGGTGGAGGCAGATAAAGAGAGAAAAAGGGAAAGAAACAAAAAGGAGGCAGATGGAGCACGATGGGGGGGGGGGGAGGCTGAAGATGGACACAAAGCAGGTACAAGGCGACACCCCAGCCCTACCTGACTTCTTTTTTTCCTCTGTTGCTTCTGCCTATTACCGACGTGCCCCCTCCTCCCATATCCACCGCTCCCTCATCAGGCTCCTGTCTGCCTGTCAGTCTTTGCTCCACCTCCACCTCCTGGCTCCAGTCTCAGCTCTTACCCTCTCTCCTTTATACCGGCGATCTTCCCTCTTCACTTAGTCCCGATACAGGGTTTTGACTCAAAACCCAAAACGTCGACCATTCCCTTCTCCCCATGGATGCTGCTTGACCCGTTGAGTGTATCCAACAGTTTGCATCCTGCTCCTATTTCCAGCATATGCAGTACCTTGCCCAAAGTAGTAGCCTTTACATTTTACCACAGTGAAATCTGGAAGATTTTCTGAATGAGTCTTGTCGGAGAGTCATATAGTCATACCTTGGCCCAACTTGCCCAAGCTGACCAAGATGGCCCATCTACGCTTGTGCAACCAGTCTTGGTTTGGCTCATACCTTTCCTATCTACCTGTCCAAATGTTATAGTACCTCCCTCAATTACCTCTGGCAGCTTGTTCCATACACCCACTACCCTCTGTGTGAAAAGGTGCCCCTCAGGTTCCTATTAAATCTTTTCCCCTTCACCTTCAGCCCATGTTTTCCGGTTCTCGATTCCCCTGCTCCGGGTAAAAGATTCAGCCTAGTGATTCCCCTCATGATTTTGTACTCCCTTAGAACAGTGGTTCTTAACCTTTGTGGGCCCTAGACCCCATCAGACATTCTTGGTCAGTGCCGTGACCCCCAAAACAAAAATTGAAAAAAAAAACAGCCCGATTTATTATAACATGTCTGCCAATGGGATGGCTGGAATTGCTTTGGAATTGCTTTGCAGCCATGAGGCAATCAAAACCAGGACGAATGCTCGACAGGCAACACCTCATGTCAGCGTCGATCACAAGCCTAATGCGTGCCTTTGTTTTCAGAGTTACCATGGTTGAGAATCCAGCCTCACAGTCGTAAATTGAGGGGGACTAGGCTAATAGGGTCAGGGCCCTCTTCGAAAGAACAGGACAGTCCTTCACTTTTAGCCAAAATGTGGCGAGCTTTTGTTCCATGAAGTCACTCTTGAGCTGCGCATCTTCACAAATTCGGTAAAATTCAACCTTCGCAGCTATGTCAGTATCGCTGATGGCACCGTCCTCAATGGAAAAGAGTCGGACGATCCACACATCATGTGAGCGGTCGTCCAGTTCTGGGGAAGTAACGTTCGATGGCTTCACTAATTGCCAGATCTCCTCGTGGAAGTGGCATTCAGCATCTGGCTGAAATCTGTAGCATCCAGGAGAGTCGTCATCTCAGGGAAGATAGTCGTGTCACCGTCCTGGACTCTTCTGTGGTAAAGGTGAATCGTCCTCCTGACGCTGCCACTTTGTCACAAGCTGTGTGTAGCATTGGGAGTTTTCCTTGAAGTGACAGGTTTAAGGAATTCACCTCGGCAAAGAAATCAGCCAAGTAAGCAACCTTCATCACGAACACTTCATCCTGCATCTTTTCCTGAAGCTGATTCTCCTTCTCGGTACACCCTCTCTCCAAGAACAGTGCTATTTCCTCTCAAAGTTGAATCATATGATTGAGAACTTTACCACGCAAAAGCCAGCGCACCTCTGTATGGAATATCAGAGCAGTGAAATCGGCGCTTATTTCTTCACGCATCGCTTTGAAGCTTCTTGAGTTTGTTACGCTCCTTCGGATGTGGTCACAATCTTCACCACATCTGAAAGGACTTCTCGAAGACCAGGAGGGAGAGTCTTCATCGCTAAATCATGCAGTGGGTGAAGGAGACATATGGGGCGACATCCTTCACGAAGACTTTGAAGCCGGATCTGCAACCGACCCTGGAAGGTGCCCCAGCTGTACACACCCCGACAAGGCGTTCCCAGCCAAGCTCATGTTTGATGAGGAAGGCTTCCAGCATTCTGAACACATCTTCTCCCCGAATGGTAATGGCCAATGGCTCCACGAACAGGTACTCTGCCTTCGTGGCTTCTCCATCGAGGTAACAAAAGTAGACTTGCAGTTGGGAACATGAGGCAACATCTGTTGACTCGTCCAGTTGCAGTGAATACAGTGGACTGCTCTTCATAGCGCTCACTACTTGCAGCAGAATATCATTACTCATATCCGAGATTCGACTGTTGACTGTGTCATTTGAAAGGGAAATCTGCCAGAACTTGTTTGGCTGCTGTTCCCCCAGCACCAACTTCGCTGCTTCGAAAAGCCATGGCTTGATAAGCTCTTCACCGATAGTGTGAGATTACTTAGTCTGTACGATTTGATAAGCAATCCGGTATGAAGCCTCCAGCGCTGCTTCATTTTGACGATGTAATGAGCCCTTGAGTGAGGCTTCTATTTGTTTGAACTAATCCACGCCTTCCCCGCCAGGTCACTGTGACAAGACTCCAAATGGATCTTCAGTTTGCTGGGCTTCATGCTCACGTGGCTCAAAACCTTGGCACAGATAACACATTGCGGCTTGACCATGGATTTTTGAACAATGCTTGTGAAGCCGAACTTGTGAAATGCTTCACTATATATGCTCTTCTTGGCAGACATGGTTCACAACACACAGTTCGTGTGCATATACGTACACGCATATATACCAGGGGCTAACTTTACTGAACGTTTTTTCTTCCAGTATTTAATATGTAAAAGAATATGTGTGTGTTTATGAGTGTGTTTATAATTTGTTTGGTTGTTTGTTTGTTTGTCTTTTTGCACAAAAGTCCGCGAGCATTGCCACTTTCATTTCACTGCACATCTCATTTGTGTATGTGACAAATAAACTTGACTTGACTTGACTTGGCATACGCGAACAAAATACTGTGTGTGGGATGTATCTTTGTTAGGTTCCTAAAAATATGCTCAACAAATTGATATGTTATTTATGACCGCTTCATGACCCCCGGAAACACCCCAAATGACCCCCGTGGGGGTCATGACCCCCAGGTTTAGAACTGCTGCCTTAGAAGATCACCCCTCAACCTCTTGCGCTCCACAGAATAAAGTCCTGGCCTACTCAACCTCTCCCTATAGCCCAGGTCCTCAAGCCCTAGCAACATCCTCGGAAAGGAGGATTTACACATTTGTCTCATTTGTCTTAAACGCAATACAATACAATACAATACAATACAATACAATACAATACAATACGGGTTTATTCGTCACATTGCACATAATGTGCAAGTGAAATGAATTTGTCAGCAGCGATACAATGAGAAAGAACACACAATACACAATAAAAAATTTAACACAAACATCCACCACAGCATTCATCACTGTGGTGGAAGGCACAAAAATTGTCCAGTCCTCCTCCATTTCCCCCCATGGTCGGGACCAGAGTCCAGAGCCAGTCCATAGTCGGCTCTTCCCCACCGGAGACCGTGGCTTCAGGATGGTGTAGGCCGTAGGCCGGCGGTCGAAGATTTAAAGTCCCCGCCGCAGCCAGAAGCACCGCAGACCGCAGGGCCGGTGGTCGAAGCTCCCCTCCAGGCGTGATGGTAAGTCCACGCCGGGTCCGCGGTAGAAGTTGGCTGCGGGCCAGCGGTGGAAGCTTCTTCTTCTCCCGGGTCCCCCACGAGGGATCCCGGGCTGTAGACGCCGCGCCAGCTGGAGCTCAGGCTGTCGGCTGCCGCGGGCCAGCGTAACGGAGGGCTCCCCTCCGTTGGAGCCCCCGAGAGTCCCCGCTGCGCCCGCCGCTGAATCTCCGGGCGCGTCTCCGGGAAAGGCCACCCGATCCTCGTTGTTAGGCCACGGGGGAGGCGACCTGGAAAAAGTCGCCTCTCCATGGAGGAGGCGACCGAAACGGTTTCCCCCTTGCCCCCCACACCACCCCCCACACAAAACACACATAGAAACACAAAAAACATACTTTAAAACATACTAAAAAAACAAAAACAAGTTGAAAAAAACGGACATGCTGCTGACAGGGCGCCGGCTTGCAGCACCCCCACCGACTCACTGTGTTGTGTTAAATTTGTGTATAATTACCCTGTAATCTGGGTGCGTATTGATTAAATACACATTCCCATATCATTCTCGCACATCACCCACTGTTGTACTTCCATTGTGTTGACCACATTGAATGGTTAGCATCATTATATCATTAGCTTAGCATTAAATTACACCCTTGACACTTGCTGTGTCAGCACTGTAGCAGCCAAACTGCTTCCAACAATGTATAGGAAGGAACTGCAGATGCTAGTTTACACCAGAGATAGACACAAAATAGCTCTTCTCCAGAGATGCTGCCTGACCTGCTGAGTTACTCCTGCTTTAGTGTCTATCTTCGGTGTAAACCAGCATCTGCAGTTCCTTCCTACACATTCTGTCTGCTCCATTGCCAAATCTCCTCAAGGTATGCCTACTTTGAAGAAGTCCTCCTCCTCTCTCCGACGAGAATTCTGCAACACCCTCTCTCACTGCACCCCCTCTGCGATTTCTTCTGCTCTCCGGATCTACAACCACATTTTAAACCAACGTATTCATTATCACCTTACCCACAGCCAACAATGGACAATTGTGGGCTCCATCTTTCCTTGATCATCGTTGCTGTATGCATATCTTTCATTCTTTTGTTCTCTATACCTTCTATATCTCTTGGTACCTTCTCCCCTGACTCTCTGTCTGAAGAAGATTCTCGACCCTTTGTCACCTTTCCACGTTTTCCAGAGATGCTGCCTGCTGAGTTACTGCAGCATTTTGTGTCTGCTTCCAACTTTTGCTTGATTATATGACTGCAGTTTCCTATCAGCTGGTAAGAACAAATTTGAGAATTATCTTCATATGGGAATTTTCATAACTTTCAAATTAGTCATATAGGATTTCCTTGCTTTTTGATAGCGACACGGAGGTGCAGCTGGTCGAGCTGCTCCCTCACGTTGCCATTGAGACCTAGGTTCGATCCTAACCTTGGCTGCTGCCTGCGTGGAATTAACACGTTCTCCCTGTGACTGCGTTGATTTCCTCTGGGTGTCCCGGTTTCCTCCCACATCCCAAAGGCGTGCGGGATTTTTAGGTTAATTGGCTTCTGTAAATTACCCCAAGTGTGTAGGGAGTGGATGAGAAGGAAGGATAACCTAGGACTAGTGTGAGCAGTTGATAAATGGACTTGGTGGGCCGAATGGCCTGTTTCTATGCAATATCTATAATATTAAAACTAAGGACATACCTGGGCCATTTTACACATTATTGGGTAGCTGCCAGTGTTGGAGCTGATTGGCAACACGAGCAGGTAGCTCAAGAACACAAATCTTCAGTCGAGAGGGTCATACAGTGTGGAAACAGGCCCTTTGACCCAACTTGCCCTCTCCGACCAACCTGTCCCATTTGTACTGTGGTCCGAAGACCTCATGAATCCAGCAGAATAAATCCCATTTAGGTTTGATATCTCAACCAAAAGATGACACCTCAAATGTAAACCTTTACAAAAGTATTGGCTTGGCTTTTTTTCTGCTCGTTTTTCAGGTTTTTTGCAAGAGTGATTCCAATGGCTGTTCTAGTTGAAGGTCAGAATGCCACACAACAGGGCAGTGAGCCAGTATTGTTTGTTGTACACCATTGTTCACTGTCAAGATAACCCTCGATGTCAGCAGTTTCAACAAGGAAGAAAGACCACTTAAAATAAATCAATAAATCAATGGGTACCATCAAACGATTATATTCACTGGCCAGTCTGACCAGTGCTAATTCCTCAACTGATTTTTATGGGTTTAGAGTCTTCAGAGTCAACAACTAACCCACTAACTCTGTGAGCACCATCAAGATTTGATAGCATGGCGTACAAATATAAATCCGCTCTTTCTCAATCTTCTTCCACATGAACTTCCCATGGGTTTGGGCCAGATTTGGCATAAATGCGACATTGGTCAATGTGGTTAAATTACGGAATGGATCAATTTTCCTTCCTCTATATATTTATATAAATGTGCATAGAATTAAGAGAGGTGTAGATAGGGAATACAGTCAGAGCCTTCTTCGGGTGAAAATGTCCAACACTAAAGGACACAACTATAAGGTGAGAGGGGGAAAGTTTACTGGAGATGTGCGGAGCAAGTTTTTTTCCACACACAGTTGTGTGGGCCTGGAACGCTTTGCCAGAGTTGGTGGTGGAGGCAGATACGACAGTGGCGTTTTGGAGGCTTTTGGATAGGCACATGGAAGTGCAGGGATTAGAGGGATATGGATCATGTACAGGTCATTTTAACTTGACATCATGTTCGGCCAAACATTGTGGCCCAAAGGGCCTGTTCCTGTGCTATAATCTTCTTATGTTCTATAAATCCAGGGGCGAACTAGAGCCAAAACTCTGCTATCTGTATCTCAACTCACACCAAGCCATCTTTACCTCTGCCATCAATGACCCACAACTGATTCTACATCGAGTCAGAGAGTCATACAACACAGAAGCAGGTCGGTATGGATATGGTAGAGACACAAGGAACTTCAGATGCTTATTTACAAAAAGAAAACATAATGCAGGACTAACTCAGTAGGCCAAGCAGCATCTCTGAGCATGGACTGTTGAAGTTTTGGATTGAGATCTTCAGCTGCGTTGGCCTCTTTCCCTGCTGTAAAGTTCTTTGATTCTACCTCCTTTTTCTCTTTTATTTCTATTGGCATTATTTTATTATTGCCGTGTTGACAAGATACGTTAAAACATTTGTGCCTTATGTAATAGTTGGTAAAAAACATCCACACATGATTACAATCAAAACCATGCATGTATATCAGGTGGTTCAAAGAGAAAGGAAACACAATGCAGAAAATAGTGTATGGTCATGGAGAAAGCACAGATTAAAAAAGTGTAAGAGCTGCAACGAGGTAGATTGGAGGACCATGGAAACATTTCTCCATTTGTCCATTCAATGGTCGGACAACAGTGGGGAAGAAGCTATCTTTGGTTCTGTGGGTACAAGCTTTTGTATCTCGAAAAGGAGAGGGGGGAAGAGAGAATGGTCGGGGTGTAAGTGGCCCTTGATTATGTTGGCTGCTTTCCCAAGGCAGTGTGGATTGAATCGATGATGGGGATGCGGGGGGATGCTGGTTTTGTTTAAAGTTTAGATATAGAGCATGGAAACGAGCCCTTCGCCCCACCGTGTCCACACCGACCATCGATCACCCGTTCACACTATTTCTATGTTATCCCACTTTCTCATCCACTCCCTACACATGAGGGGCAATTTACAGTGACCATGTAATCGACAAACCTGCACGTCTTTGGGATGTGAGAGGAAACCAGAGCACCTGGAGGAAACCCACACAGTCACAAGAAGATGCAAACTCCACACACAGACAACACCCACAATCAGGATTGAACCTGTGTCTCTGGCGCTATGAGACGACAACTCTACCAGCTGCGCCACTGTGCCGCCCTTGTGAATTGTGTGGTGTCTGCATCCACATCGCTCCGCAGTTGCTTGCAGTCTTTGGCAGACCAGTTGCCAAACGAAGCTTTGATGCTTCCTCATAGAATGCTTTCTCTGGTGTGTCTGTAGAAAATGCTGAATTATTTAATTTCCTGAAAACATGCTTTAATTCAACTGCCCTAATGCCTATCTCTTTGGTTTGGTGTGTCAGTATTTGATTGGGCTGCTGTTAAAACAACTCAAGGAAGGAACTGCAGAAAGGCAAAGTGTTTTATATACAAATAAAGGTGCTTATTTGGCTCAAAATGTCACCTGGAATACCTGTATTGTACTCCACTGCAACTGATATTCATGGAGTCATAGAATCACATGGCATAGAAACAGGCCCTTCAGCCCAACATGTCCATGCCAACCCCAAGATACTCCATTTAAGCTATACCCATTTTTGCCCATGTGTGGCAGCAGGCATTAGATTGGACTGTTCAGTGAACTTTTGTAACTGTGTTGGCGCCAGCAACGTGGCAACTCTTGTGTACTGCCTTGGTGAGGTCTGCTGTATGATTTTATCAAATTGTATGCAAAACAAAGCATTTCACTGTACCTAGGTACTTGTGAGAATAAAGTATCATCAGCATCATCATCATCATCAGTGAGGCTCAAGAAATCTTGTGACCCGGCCACTGGAGTCTCTGCAGCAATCGGGGGTGGGGGGGGGGGGGGGAATCAGGATGATCAAATATGCTGGAGGGCCCACAGTGGTTGGACATGTGTATGGACCGGACGCGACCTACAGCGGTGGAGGACACCGACGACTTTGCCTGGCCAGGCATCGCGATCCCTGCAACTCTGACCCAGTGCCGCCACCAGGACAACTGGCCTTTGTGGCCAAAATACGCCTCGATGGTTTTAAGAGCTTGATACTTGATAACTACAAGATGGTGCCAGAAATGTGACGGCTCTTTGTGCACTTAGTTTAGAGAGAGATACAGTACAGAAAGAGACCGGCCCTTCAGCTCACCGGGTCCATGCTGACCAGCGATCACCCCGTGCACTATCAATTTCCTATACACTTGCGACAATTTACAATTTTTATCGAATCCAAATAACCTATAAACCTGCACGTCATTGGAGTGTGGGAGGATATCGGAGCACCAAGGGAAAATCCATGCGGTCACAAGGGGAACGTACAGACAGTACTCGAGGTCAGGATCGAATCCCGGTCTTTGGCGCTGTAAGGCAGCAATGTTAATGCTGCGCCACTGTGCTGCCCCTATTGTCTCAGAAGAAATCTATTATTTTTTACACTCCAATCGTTGCCTTCGTTGCAAAACAAATCATTTCACTGGTTATAGGTACATGTGACAATAAAGTACTGTTGAATTGTTGACCAAAACGGTTCGACTGGAGGACTCTCCTCCTTGCACAAGTGCTGGAAGGAATGGTTTGTTTGTGCCTTCTCACGCACAAAGACTAGCCGCAGCTCTGCGTGAGAATCTCACTTGTAACAAAGTTACTAGGTGAGAATCTGTCACTGTGTTAAACCACAAGCATAGGTTCCCAGACCTTCATACGATGCCCGAGGCAGTATGATCACCAGGATACTTGTCTGAACACAACTTAGTGGTGGCTATAGATAGACACGAAGTCCTGGAGTAACTCAGCAGGTCAGACACCATCTCCGAAGAATAAAGAACGTTGTGACGTTTTGGGTCAGGACCTTCTTCAGACCTGTCCCTTTTCTCCAGAAATGCTGCCTGACCCGCCTAGTTACTCCAGCACTTTGTGTCTATCTTTGGTACAAACCAGCATCTACAGTTCTTTGCTGAGAGGTCTGTTTCAGTGCTGTATGGCTCGATGATTATCAGGGGTCTGTTCAAGTGAATGATAACAGCGGGGAAGAAGGTGTTTCTGAATTAAGTGGTGCATGCTTTCAAGATTTTGGATGGATTGCCCAACGGGAGAGGGGAGAAGTGAGAATGACGGGGATTTTTTGTGGTCCTTGAATATGTTGGTTGCTTTATGTTTGATCTCCAACTTTTCCCGGTGGAATGCCATCGATGATAAACACTAATTCTTCTTCTCTCTTCTCTGTGGCTGCCTAAACTGCTGAGTATTTTGAGCTTTTTCTGTACGTACAAAAGACGTGCTTTTGTCCCAGATTTTTCGCCTCAGATAAAATATTGTCTGCATCTAGTTTGGATGCCAATTGCTTTCTCGCACAAATTACCAGCGGCCATTTGGTAGCGCAGGGGCAGCTGGAATGAGCGGGGCCACCTGGAATGTCATTAGCCTGGTGTCAGTGCTGGAATTGGCTTCAAATCAATGAATACAAAGCACCCTTCTCTGGGCACCAAGACATATGGAAAATAGAGTACATCAGTACGAGCATCAGCCGCGCTCGAAAGGAAAGACGACTGACTGTAAGCCAAGCAAGGATATGCATTGAGATATTGTATCATAACATAACTTGCAAAGGATATTCACGACAAGGCATACTTTGTAACCTTGCAAGCACAATAACCCCAGTCAGAGTTGGCGACATTGTGTAATATCCTTATTTTAGAAACAATTACCTGGCAGGAGGTCCTAAAGATCAGTTGGCCCCCCTTGCCAACGTCAGTTAATCCCCGTCTTTCAGGGAAAATCTGGCTTTGAAATCTGGCCAGGATGCTGTGGGTTTTTGTTTGCTTCTTGGCAAGGGCTCGATTCAGCCGCTTGGCCTCGATCTCTCTGTGCCAGCAGGTGACAATCAAATGTCCACCGTGTGTAGCAGATTTCAACGCCTCTCGAACTGGGCGCGATTGCCTGGCTACGTCCGATGCACATGGCAGGGGGAGGAGGGCTTTTCTGTTGCAGTGGTTGTCAGTGCTGACACCATATCTCAGGCAGTGTGATCTGGAGTCTGAGTGATCTCACCGGGGCACCAGTTTGTGCCCATCCACCCTGTCAATCAGTGCCAGGACTGCACCAGCCCACCGATATAATTTAACGTTGCATTTTTTACAATGCATGTTGAGAATATTATTCCGACCTCAGTTGGCGAAGTGCACTGCTGGAAGGTTTAAATTGCTTTTGGAATAATGGGCAATGCAAAGGCAAAGGGTGGGAGTTTTGCATGCCTACTAGTTTAACAAAGCCTCTTAGAAATGCCAAAAACATTTCCCATGAAATGAACGTCTGCAGGGTGCAGTAGCTGATGGATATTATTATTGAAGGCACCGGCAGACTCTTTGTGCACCAGTCCCCTACCAGAGGGTGAGACGCATAATTCTTGGGTTTGGAAACTAGAACATAGAAAAGGTACAGGACAGAAGACAGTCACAAAGTGCTGGAGTAACTCAGCGGATCAGGCAGCATCTCTGGAGAAAAAGAATGGGTGACATTTCAGGTCGGGTTCCTTCATTACATTGGCTGCTTTCCCGGGGAGTTGCTTTGCTGAGGACAGCATGGATGTAATGGGCCAAATGGCATGTAGAAAGACAGGTAGAACTTTTAAAGTGCTGTCTGACCCACCGAGTTACTCCAGCATGTTATGTTTATCTTTGGCACAAGCACAGGACAGGAACTGGCCCTTCGGTCCATAATGTCCATGATGTCAAGACCAACTCTTATCTGCCTGCACCTGATCTATACCCCTCCATTCCCTGCATGTCCATGTGCCTTTCCAAGCCTTGTAAACATCCCTATCATGTCTGCTTCCACCACCACCCCCAGCAGCACGTTCCAGGCACCCACCACCCTCTGTGGAAAAACTTGCCCCATACATGTTTAAAGGGATATGGGCCAAACATATGCCAGATATGGGTCAGCATGGGCAAGTTTGGCCGAATCGCCTGTTTCCACATTGTATGGCTATGACATTGTGTTTAAACTTTGCCCCTCTCACATTCATTTTCTGCCCTCTATGATATTTCCACCTTGGGAGAAAGGACCTGACTGTCTATCCTATAATAATGTTGTATCCTTTTCTATAATGGGGATTTGGAGACAGTTTGAAGAATGGAAAATGTCCACTAACTGAAAACATTATACAAAACATAGCTATGAAGGAAAACCCATAGAAGTAGCTGCTCGTGTTTAATTTACTTTTTATTATGAACAAGGGTGATCCTAACAATAACGTCTCGTATTCATAGACTTTTAATGTTCTACCTGTCAGCATCATGCCTGTACTTTTACAAACATGTAGGCCATTTGACCCATTGCATCCATGCTAGCTCCCAGCAAAGCAATTGGTAGAGTTGCTGCCTTAATGGCCTGTCCCACTTGGCAATTTTTTCGGCGACTGCCGGCATCATTGACTGACGTATAATGGTCGCCGAAAGATTTTGAACATTTCAAAATCCAGCGGCGACAAAAAAATGTTGCGACACTTGAGGAAACATACGTCATCACGCCGCGATTTTTTCGGTGACCTGATACGTCAGTCAATGTTGCTGACAGTCGCCAAAAAAAATCGGCAAGTGGGACAGGCCCTTTATGGCGCCAGAGACCCGGGCTCGATTCTGACTACAACTGCTATCTGGAGGGGAGTTTGTACGTTCTCCCCATGACCTGTGTGTGTTTTCTCCGGCTGCTCCGCATTCCTCCCACACTCCAAAGATGTACAGGTTTATAGGTTAATTGGCTTTGGTGAAATTGTAAATTGTCCCTAGTGTGTGTAGGACAGTGTAAGTGTGTGGGGATTGCTGGTCGGCGTCGACTCGGTCGGCCGAAGGGCCTATTTCCATGCTGTACAAACTATACAAAACTAAAAAGACTAAACTCTGCGGGAAAGCAGCCCATTTCATCCAGGATCACATAGACTGCGGTCATTCCCTCTTCTCCCCTCTCTCATCAAGCAGAAGATACAAAAGGTTGAAATCACATCGCGCCAAATTGCCACAAGCCACCTGTTTCTATGCAGTGTCTTTCACTCAATAAATCGACCAAAAGTGTGGAACAATTGCAGTGGAAAATAGTAAAACCTCTTCCAGGACAGCATGCAAAGAGAGAATTTAGATAGGCACAAGGATATGTAGGGAATGGAGGTATGAGGGTTATGTGCAGCAGATAAGAGTAAGTTTTAGCTTCTCTAAACTAACCTAAACTTGGGGCGATACGGTGGCGCAGCGGTAGAGTTGCTGCCTTATTGCACCAGAGGCCGGGGTTCGATTATTGCTCCAGGTGCTGTTTGTGTGGAGTTTGCATGTTCTCCCAGTGACTGCGTGGGCTTTCTCTGGTTTCCTCCCACACTCCAAAGACATGCCGGTTTGTAGGTTAAATGGCCTTGTTAAATGTGTAGGCGCGGACTCGGTCGGCCGAAGGGCCTGTTTCCAAACTGTATCTCTAAACTAGCCTAAACTAATGGGTCTAAAGTGTCTCGATCCGAAACATCACCTATTCCTTTTTCTCCAGAGATGCTGCCTGACCCGCTGGGTTACTCCAGCACTTTGTGTCGATCTTTAAACTAAACCGAGACCCTTTTTACTGCCAAAGATGCATTTGGGCAGGTCTTTACTACTGAAACTAGAAATTAAGTCATATTTTGCCCCAGGGAGCAGGTGGGAATGGCTGAGTCCCTGTTGCCGTGACGTGCGAGTGGATTCAGGAGAAACATTTACGGCCTTTTGTGAGAGAGCCGGTGGAACTGGGAGCGATCCGCGCTGAATGTAAATTAACTTGGGGCAGACACCGGAGGAGATCAGAATAATAATTGACTTAATTCATCACAGGGAGGCAAGGCAGTGCTGGGGGGGGGGGGGGGAGAGAGACGAGAAAACGTAGGTGAAACACACCATCGACAGTGATAGGGGACAATCATCGCTAGGCTTTGGGTCAAGCTACCTTGACCTCCTTCACTGACCCACAGATTATTTGTGCCCTACAATGCTGCTGTTTAAAAGACCTTTCAGGTTTTAATTGGCATTCATGCCATTTTTAGGGCTTAAACAATCTGGGCAGTCACTGGCAAAAATTGAAATGCATTATGTCGCTGTTGTATCTCTTACCGTTACTAAAATAAAACCTTATTTCGCCCATCGTTTTATGTGCTCTTCAGAGATTCATAGGCTGCATGTTTCAATGGGCACAGCCATTTAGCAGGTTACATTCCTGTCAGTGAATTTATTTCATGTGGATTGATGTGGGAAACATGCCGTGAGAGCAGGGGAGATCAGGATCAGTTTAGGTTTTATAATTAGGTCATTATTGTCACGTTATTTTCCTGCTACCAGAGACCCGGGTTTGGTCCTGACTGCAGGCGCTGTCTGTATGGAGTTTGTACTTTTACCCTATAACCTGCGTGGGTTTTCTCTGGGTGCTCTGATTTCCTGACACACTCCAAAGACGTACTGGTTTGTAGGTTAATTGGCCTTGTTAAATGTGTAGGATAGAACTAATCTCTGGCTCCCTCCCAGTTACGCCGACCGACGAGTTTCCGATCGTGACCACGTGCTTTTTCTCTGGGTGCTCCGGTTTCGTCGAACATCCCACAGGCGTGCAGGTTTGTAGATTAATTGGCCCTCAGTAAATTGGCCCTTGTGAGTAGGGAGTGAATGGGGAGGTGGGATAACATATGACCAGTGTGAGCTAGTGATCAATGGTCGGCAGTGATCTGAAGGGCCTGAATCCATGCTGTATATCCCTCAAACGAAACAAACTGATGGTGAAGGGAAGGATGGAGGAAGGGGGAATGGTGTGGAAAAGAGAGCAAAATCAGAGGATTACAGCAGAAGAGGTTTCAGGGTTGCGGGAGTAGTAGTGTAGTGAGGGGTACAAGGGTTGGGATCAAATGTCAGGGGTTATGGGGTGAAGGCAGGAGAATGTGGTTGAGAGGGAAAGATAGATCAGCCACGATTGAATGGCAGAGTTGCCTCGATGGGCCGAATGGCCGAATTCTGCTCCCGTCACTTATGAAATGTGAATGGGATTTTAAAAATAATTTGTCAATTCAGCTCACATAAATCTTTAAAAAAAGTCCTCAATCGTTTTGAGCTGCTTGCGTGAAGTTAAGCTGCAGTCATTACTGAAATGTACAGTCGCAGGAACAGCAGATGACCAAGTGCTTTAGATGAGATTTATTCTATTGACTAGAAAAAAGCTTAGTAGCTTAGAGCGTTGCAAAGTAATACGCAGAGTGGCATGCTGTTAGGTCTTTAAGTCATTTTAATTTATATCTGATTTTCTGTGCTGTTTTGGGAGATCTTGGGTGGTTGGTAGTAATATACCTACTGCGTGATTCTGCATGTATGTCGAGGAAGTGCATGACCCGGAATGCAAATATGATATTGAAGTGTCAAGAACGCATTCGGAGTGCTCCGTGACTGTGCTTGCTTTGTGTGGAGCTCTTAGAATGGATCCTACTCGAACGCTGTGACCCAAATTAAAAACCATTAGTGAAGTCTGTTTGCAGCATTCACACAGCGAGAGGGTGTCCCTTCGAAAGCATCTGCAGAACTGGCAGAAATTTAATTGCGTGGATTTTTAAAATAAACAAATTCGCAGCAGCAAGCATCGCAAATGACTTCTGGTGATTATGGTTGCATTATGCAAAAAAAAAAGCTTAACCTAGGTGATTAATACTGCGTGAAACTTAAATAAGCTCCACGCTAGTACAGCTAACACTTTTTTTGTTAATTAATTATGCTGGATCATTAATTTGTTGGTGATTCCTGCTTTAAATAGCCCACCTACACAAACAAGTGGCTCGTTCAGAATGCAAAACCAGAACTCGAGATTGCCCGATTAGGCCATGCACTGGATGTAAATGTTATTATACACATGACCTCTTCTCTGCTGAGGTAGTTTTTAGTCTCGCCTCTAGTCTAGTCAAAAGTCTAGAGTTGATGCTTTACAGTGTCAGAAACCCGGGTTCGATCCAGACTAAAGGTGTTGTCTGTGTGGAGTATGCACGTTCTCTTTGTGACCGCGTGGGTTTTCTCCAGGTGTTCCGGTTTTCTCACACACTCTAACGACATACATGTTTGCAGGTTAATTGACTTCTGTAAATTGTCACGTGTGTAGGATAGTGTTAGTGAATGGTTGGGCCGGATTCGGTGGGCCGAAGGGCCTGTTTGCACGCTGTATCTCTAAACTTTAAATGCTAAATGAGCACTGCATTTTAACCAAACTACGATGGAAGTTGTGCATCACTGTGTAGCACTATGTGGCTGCTCCACAGGCTGTGTTGCCCACTTTGAGGAAATACTTGACACTGTGGTATGTGGGGCTCCCCTAGCCCCCCCTGTGTGTGCATTCAGCTTTCTGCCTCAGAGAAGTGTTGCAGATCGATGCTGTACGTTCGCGCTTGTGGGACCTCCTTGTCTGGACTTAGCGGTGGGATGTAAGCCTTCGCAGGAGAAATTGAATCATGATGCCTCAGAGAATTTGGCTTCAGAACTTGAAAATGATTCACTCAAAAAATGCCTGGTCCATGGGTTCAATGGGTGTTCTTTCACCAATCCCCCGGTACGGCAAGTATTTTCATGTCTTGCGATCATGAAAGTGGCAGAACTCAAACGTGAGGAGGAAGGAACCGAGCCGTGGATTGTCAAAACGAATCCCTGGCTCCCAGGGACAACAATGACTGGGACAGTCACCAATTGTAGAGAGTTGATGATTGTGGAGGTTAATTAATTTCTGAAAATTCAGCTCGTTGGAAGAATCTGGGCCCCAGGTACGCAAACCCTTATGTAAACAGGAGGCAATGGGGAATAGTGCAGTTCGTTTACATTTCTGTGGTCTCCTCAGACAAGAGGCAGTCTCTGTGTTTATGAATGTGCTCCCGTCTAAAATTTACTTCAGCTACAAGGAATGTACCGGGAGTGAGGGTCAAGACATCTATAAAAACAACACGCTCTCACGCAAGGCTGCTCTACACCAAAGCACACTTCCCGTAAAATACCAGAGATGGAAAGGCCAGCGGTACTAAAATCGGAAGGTCTCAGATGTCAGAAGTCAATGAAGACGGTCAGTTTGAACTGACTTCGTGCAAAACCAGTGCTGCGGTAAGGTCGAACGCTGCTCTTTCAAATTTGGGGGCTGCTTCGTAAGTTCTTTCCACCTCTGAGAGAACTTTCTAGCTTGTTGTCAACTTGAGGTTTAGACTGCAGTCAATCCCCACATAATTATAGGAGACTGCAGGTTGAGAGGGAAAATTGAAAGTTCCTCATTGAAACTTGTCGAATAGTGAAAGGCCTGGATATGTGCATGCTGAAGAGATGTTTGCCCTGGTGGGAAAGTCCAGGACCAGCGAGTACAGCCTCAGAATAAAAGGATGTACTTTTAGAAAGGAGATGAGGAGGAATTTATTTTGCCAGAGGGTGGTGAATCTGTGGAATTTATTACCACAGACAGTTGTGGAGGCCGTCATTTGGTATTTTTAAGGTGGAGTTTGACAGATATTTGACTAGTATGGGGATCAAAGGTTTTTAAGAAAAGGGAGGGGGAGTGGGGTGGAAAGGAGAGTAAAATAGTAAGATTAAATGAGAACTTACCAGTTTGAAGTTTGATCTGTATTTTATGAGGAGTTACGATGAGGGATTACGTGAAGAGCCCGCTCAGCACGCATGCACGGCACACTTCAAAGCAGCGGTGTGGAATCACAGATAGACACAGTTATTGAAGTAAACATAGTAAAGACAAGGAGACATCAGTTTATCAATTTGACCCATATTATTGAGGGTGGGAGCGGAGGGCACGTAATCCCTCATCGTAACTCCTCATAAAATACAGATCAAACTTCAAACTGGTAAGTTCTCGTTTAATCTTACTATTTTACTTCGGAGTCACGTGAGTGATTCCGTGAAGACTTCAAAGCTCTGTGATTTCAAACCGTGTAACAATTATTACTTCACGCACTGCCGATGTCCTTGAGGGAGGAAGTGCGTTATCGTAATCAACCAATGAATCTGTTTGTTGAAAAACACAATGGTATTTTTTAACAATAACAACAAAGAAATTAAATTGCTCCCCTGGGCTTAAATTAAATATTTGCAGTCTGTAAAATCTTTCCTGCAAATAAAACAGGTTTTGCCAACGGCTTATTATAAAATTTTCTGAACGGTCTTTCCCCCCACCATCCTGCTGTAGCCAGGATGTGGTCTATAGGCACGTCCATTCTTTTAGCCGTCGACGTGGATGCTGCCCTGGTGGAATGAAATTTGTACATGTTAGTTTTTATCCCAGCAGCTTTTAGCACCTGCTTGAGCCATCTCGAAATGGTTTGGCTCGTCACCCGACCATAAGGTTTTTTATGACTGACCCACAAGGCTTTTCATCTCCCTCGAATATTTTGGTTGTGTCTATGTAGGATAGTAGGGTCATGGCACATAACCGTGTTTCTGGCGGGTAAGCCCGGAATTCCACGACTGGATTAGGTGTTCCTGGTCTGCTCTGTTTGATCATTCCCTGGATAACGACAGAGATCTGGTCTGGAGCTGTGAGCATGGTGTCCAGTCGCAATAGGTGTAGTGACTGGACCCTCTGTGCAGATACAAGTGCCATCAACATGAGTGTTTTGAGCATAGATTGTTCCAGGTTGAGGGATCTGGCTGGTGGCCATCCCCTGAGGTATGTCAGGACCACACTGACATCCCATGTATGGGTGTACCTTGGTCTAGGGGGTTAGAGTTGTAAATACCCTTCATTAGTTTGACCACCAGCGGGTGGGACCCCATGGCCTGTTGTCCTGGAGCTGGTTTTAAATAGACAGGCAGGGCACTTCTAGCTGTGTTGATGGCTCTGTAGCTGAGTCCTTCATCGTGGTGAAGGTTCGCCAGGAATTCCAGTACGTTGGTAACTGTAGCAGCTGAGTAGGTGGTCCCTGTATCCAAGCAGTACTTCTCCCATTTTTTGATGCTGGACAAGTACTGTTTTTTAGTGGATGTTCGGAGGGATGCTGACATGGTGTCGACAGTTTGTTCTGATAATCTCAGTCCCAGAAGTGGTTTGTGCAGAATCTGCAACCCAGGAGTTTGATTTTTTCATGGCACGGGTGGCTTGTGCCCGACACTGGGTGTTAATAACTCTGGGTCATTGGGGAATACCATCGGAGTTTCAACAACCATGTCATGGAGTATTGGGAACCGTGTAGGCCAGTTGGGTACTATCAAAAATACCCATTTGTATTGTGCGTAGTCCCCGACTGATGAGGCAGAAGGGAGGAAATGCATAGAAGAAGAATTTCCCCAATCCAGCGCGAACACATCTAACGCTGCTGCCTCAGGTCTGGTTCCCAAGCGACATACATAGGTACCTGGTGATTTAGCCTGGATGCAAATAAATCGATATCTGGCGTGCCATATTGCTTGCTAACTTTTGCGGAAAAACTTTTTTGGGGGTTTTAACATCCATTTATCATTAAATTTACGTGACCTGGTGTCTGCCACTGTATTTAGCTTACCTGGCAGGTAAGTTGCTGATAGCCAAATATGTCTTTCGACACACCATTGCCAAATTGTGTTGACCAACTTGTTGCATGATACCGATTTTATGCCGTCCATATGGTTAATGTAGGCCACCACCGTAGCATTTATCTATTTGTAACCGTACATGCAAGTGATGCATATTTGTGCATATGCTTTAAACCATAAAAGTCATCCAACATCTCTAGATAATTAATGCCCAGTGTAAGTGGTAATGATGCCTCTGGGTTAGTCCATCTATTACCTGTGCTAGATATTGAGTTAGTTGCTCCCCAGCCTTGAGCACTGGCATCTGTTTGGATAACTAACATACGGTTAGTGATGATAATAGGGCTGTAAACTATGCCAAACATTTTTTGCCCACCACTGTAGTTCTGATATTGCTTCAGTGGGTAACTTCATGACACGATCATAATGACCTGTATGGTGTTTTTGGTGCAAAGGTCTGAATTATGTAGCCGGAAAATGCTGCTACCATTTTTCCAATTACTCTGTTACTTGTTGAGTAGTTGGTAGTTTGTTGACCATTAAATTGTTGCATGATTGTGCCAATTCAACTATTTTGTCTCTTGGCAATGTTACAGTCACGTAGACTGAATTAATTGTGAAGCCCAAGTAGTCCATGATTGTGGATGCTTAAACTTAGATTTATCTGGATGTAAGACAATCCCAGGGTTTCGAATAACTGTTTTGTAGCTGACACAGCTAACATAGTCAATTCCATGGTCTTGCCTACCATTTAAGACATCGCTTTAAACTGCTATAGCTGCCCCATCCAGGTAAATTTCAGGTATCTGCGATGATCCTTGTGAATGGTACTAAATAGTAAACATCTTTAAGATCAATGCTTGCCATGAAGTATCCTTTGGAATGTAGTTGTTTGGCAGTAACAACTGTTTCCATTTTGAAATGTATATACTTAACAAACATATTTAGTGAAGTTAAGTCAATGATGATGCGACATCCACCATCTTGTTTGGGTTTAGTGAATATATTGCAAGGGTTCAGGTTTTCCCATGATACCCTTTGTAATTAGTCTCACCAGTTCAGCTTGTCCCTCTCGTTTCTTTAACGGAGAGGGGAAAAATACCCTCTGGGGTGAATTTTTCTAGTATGAATTGTATTTGTATCCACTAATGCCATTGAGTATATACTGATCACTCGTCATAGACTCCCGTGTGTTAGTATTACTCTATATGCTGGTAGGAACCAGACCCACCTATCTCCATGGTTATGGGTATTCTTCTGTTTCCTGCCGGTCCAACGAGTGTTGCACGTCGTCTGATGTGGCGGTGACGTTGGGGGGTGGCACATTTTCCATGGGGTTTGCTCTGGGCCCTGGTCTAAAGAAGACTTTCGGTGATAGAATGCGGACCCCGAGCTTTCATCAGTCCGATATGGTAGACGTCGACTGATGGACGCGATGGGATGCTGCTGCTTATTGTTTTTGGTTTTGCTCGTCCCGGGGCCTGCCCTCATGAGACCGAAAGCTTGTTAAGGCCTCTCCATATCCTTCATATGCTTTGTGAGGTTTTTGCCAGAGAGCAGTGGGTCTGGCTCAGTGGCTGGGGTTTTGCACAACCCCGCAAATTTAGGATTTTATGGCAGGTCTTATGATTTGTTTACAAAGGTTGTGGTCATCTCCATATTGGTCCACGGAACGAGCAAACGATGTGATGGCTGACGTCAGGAGCCTGAGGACCGCTGCAGTTTTAGCTCCTTGTTTCCGAATGTTTGTCCCAACGTGCCCCCACTTTTGGCTGTTTACAGCCGGCACTTTAAGGGACTCACAGTTCTCTGGAGCTGTATACCTCATTGACCACCTCTCCTGTAGGGCCGTGAACAGCCTCCTGGGGTTGCCACGTAGCGGTCCACCACACCCAGCAGCTCTTCCTGTTCCTGCACCCTTGCATACTCCCGAGATCTTCAGCCATCGTCCCCTCTTCTTGACCAGCCCAGTCAAAGCTACCCTCGGGTAAGGAGGAAGCAATGGACAGTGCACAAGGCACTGTGGAGGGAGTACCTGAACTCCCCCTGCGAAAGCGCCCCTCATGAAACACGTCTCGCTGGAGCTCCTGCTCCAGGAGCCGCTCCAGCGGCTCAGGCGGCTGTCTCTCCCCCGGGCGGGTGGAGAGACGTCCCCGTCTGACAAGTCGGAAGCCACCGGCTGGACGCCTCTTCCGTGGCTTTACTTCCAGCCCGCTGCTCAGGCGCTAGCGGGCTGTGCTCGGACGCGATGTCGGGGAATAGCGGAGGCCGGGTAAGCGGTCCTACCGCCTTGTTGCTGCCCCCCACCCCCCACTCATCCGTGGCTTGGGGAACAGGTTTGTTCTAGAGCTCCTTGCCCGGAGTCCAACGGGGGCCGTTTGCGTCTGCTGCTATGCTCCACCTGGAGCAACAAACAGACGTGAGTCGCTGGTTAAACTGAAGGTAAGTACCTACCTAAAGCTTCCTCTTTCAGGCTTGTAGCGGGAGCGCCTGACTCCCGCCTGCCGCTGTTGCCTGCTGAAACGTAATGCCGCGCATGCGTGCTCTTCACGGAATCACTCACGTGACTCCGAAGTAAAATCAGAGGATTGTAACAGGGTTACAGGGTTGTGGGGGTTGTATTGTTGTGAGAGGTACAAGGGTCAGTATCAAATGTCAGTGGATATGGGGAGAAGGCAGGAGATTGTGGTTGCGAGGGAAAGCCAAGATTGAATGGCGGGCTAGAATCGATGGACTGAATGGCCTCATTCTTCTATGACATGACTTTTTGAATGTGTGAAACATAGATCAACCTTGACTGAATAGTGGAACAGACTTGATGGACCGAATAGCTAATTCTGCTCCTTTGTCTTATGTTCTTATGTAGAGATGTATAACATGGAACAGGCCCTTTAAACCACCGAATCCATTCCGACCATCAACCACCTTTTACACTAAATCCCATTCGTTAAATCGTCCCTCATTCTCATCAACTCTCCCCCAGATTCTCCCACACACCTACACATTAGGGCCAATTAGGGCCCATCAACCCATCAACCCAATGTGATGTGGGCAGAAACCGGAGCACTCTGAGGAAACCCATGCTGTCACAGGCAGAATGTGCAAACTCCTCACAAACAGCACCCGGGGTCAGGATAGAACCAGGATCTCTGGCGCTGTTTGGCAGCAGCTCTACCAGCTGTGTCGCCCTGATGTTAGAATGGGAAAACTGTTTTGCAGACTGATTACAAAGAAACTATCTCCTCTGGTGGTGGAAGTAAATAACAAAGACTTTCAACACAAGGAATATGGACTTTGGAGAAATAGCGTGTGAACAGATCCTTCGGCTCACCGAGTCTGTACCGACCAGTGATCCCCATACACTATCCTACACGCTCGGGACAATTTTCAATTTACAGATGCTAATTAATCTACAAACTGCTATGTCTTTGGATTGTGGGAAAGAAACGGAGCACCTTGAGAAAACCCATGTGGTCACAGGGAGAACATACAGACTCCATACCGACAGCGCCCATTGTCAGGATTAAACTTGGGTATCTGGCGCTGTAAAACGTCAACTCTACAGCTGCGCCACTGTGCTGGCCAACTTCCTCAACTCTTCACCAGAGTTGTCCATTGCGTGATTATTCTATGGGCAGATATGAATCCTCACCTCCAGGTTACCAAAGATGCTTACCAATACATCAAGCTTCTTGGCCTGAGGGCCAGTTTCCTTGCTATGGAACCTATAGCATAAACCTATCATTCTTCCCTCGAGAACTTATCCAATAGCTCCATCCAAGACCGCAAGAAATTGCAGAGAATTGTGGACAAAGCCCAGACCATTGCACAAACCAACCTCCCTTCCATTGATTCCATCTACATCTCATGCTGCCTTGGCAATGCTACCAGCGTAATCAAGGACCAGTATCATCCCAATTTGTCCCTCTTCTCACCAGGCAAGAGGTATAGAAGTGTGAAAACGCACACCTCCAGATTCAGGGACAGTTTTTTCAGCTGTTATTAGGCAGCTGAAATCCTATTACCAATGAGAGCGGTCTTGACCTAACATCTCCCTCATTAGACTACTTTTAATCGAACTTTACTGGACTTTATCTTGCATTAAACATGTTTCCATTGTATCTCTGCACTGTGGGCGGTTTGATTGTAATCATGTAAAATGTTTCCACTGTCTGAATAGCACACACTAAAAAAGTGTGCTTTTCACAGAACCTCGGTAGACTTGACAATAAACAAATGTGTAGGAAGGAATTGCTGATGCTAGTTTATACCGAAGACAGACACAAAGTGATGGAGCAACTCAGCGGGACAGGCATCATCTCTGGAGAGAAGGAATGGGTGACAATTCAGGTCTGAAGAAGGGACTCGACCCGAAATGTCACCCATTCCTTCTCTCCAGAGATGCTGACTGTCCCGCTGAGTTGCTCCAGCACTTTGTGTCGATTTTTGACAATAAACTAAACTGACTAACTAGACTAACCAACTAAATATAGGCCAACAAGATGTGTAGGAAGGAACTGCAGATGCTGGTTTATACCAAAGATAGACACAAAATGCTGGAGTAAATCAGTGGGTTAGTTAGCATCTCCAGAGAAAAGGAATTGTTTACGTTTCGGGTGAGACCCTTTTTCAAATTGGATTCTGCTCCTATGATCTTACACAGAGATATTCAACACAGAATCATGTCCATTCCGACCATCAATCACTCCTTTTACACTAAATCTACATTAATTCTATTCTGACGTGTCTGATGAAGGGTCTTGAACTGAAACGTCACCTATTCCTTTTCTCCGGAGATGCTGCCTGACCTGCTGAACCCGCTAATGCATTGTTATTTGGGCTAGGTGCTTAGTGTTAGGATGAGTTTCCCACCTCAATACACTCCCCAAAGATGCTCGTGAATTTGGCTCTCGATTTATCGATGCCGTTGCTTCACCTGACTTATCAAACAAATTGTCTCCACTTGAGAATTCCGTCTTCTCTTTCCCGGAGACAAAAGCAGCAGTTTTCCCAACCGTCCATTTCATATCACCGTAATGTTTTGGCAGCAGCAGAGTTTATTGAGATGACGGCACTACATGTACAAACCCACCGCTACAATCCCATTAACTGAAGGAGCAAAGTCAATGATGCACGGAAGAAATAATAGAAAACAAAGAGTGTCACTCAGTAAATAAATCCAACTCTACCAGATAAGAGGGCATGCTGTGCGAATGGCATTACAGCATGTAGCAGTCTGATGCCTGAATCTCTTAGTCCCTGTTGCTAAGAGGCAACCATTTTAAAATAAAATATTTGCTATTGACACAGTGGTGCATCTGGTAGAGCTGCTGCCTCTCAACACCAAGAACCCAGTTTCGGTCCCAAACTTGGCTGTTGCTGTCGGCACGTTTTCGCTGTGGCTGTGTGGATTTCCTCTGGGTGCTCCGGTTTCCTCCCGCTTCCCCAATACATGCGGAATTGTAGGTTAATTGGCCCTCTATAAATTGCTCCTAGTGGGTAGGGGGTGGATGAGCAAGTGGGATAGATATAGTATTGACAGTTGGATAATTAGGTAGTTGAGGCTGGTACTATAATAGCATTTTAATGACCCTAATAGACAGGCAGATGGATTGAAAAGTAGTAGAGGATACAGGCCAAAAGCAGGCAAATGGGAGCAGATTAGATGGGGCATCTTGGTCGGCATGGATGAGTTGGGCTGAAGGGCCTGCAAGACTTCCATGCTGCAAGACTATGACTATTGTAAATGGGTGATCGATAGTCAGAGTGGATTAGGTGGGCACAGTGGCGCAGCGGAGGAGTTGCTGCCTTACAGCACCGGAGACCCGGGTTCGATCCTGACTAAGAGCACTGTCTGTATGGAGTAGGTTTTCACTGTGACCACATTGGTTTTCTCTGGGTGCTCTGGTTTCTTCACTCCACTCCAAAGACCAGTAGGTTAATTATCTTCTGCAAATTGTCCCCCTGTGAGTAGGATAGAGCTAGTGCATGGGTGATCGCTGGCCGATGGGGAATCGGTGGGCCAAAGGGCCTGTTTACATGCCATATCTGTAAACTAAACTAAACTAAAGTAAAAAACCCACTGTGCTAGGATTTTTGAAATTAAGCCAGAACATTTCCAATACGATTTTAATGGCGATGACATTCATGGATCAAAATGTAGCGAAGACAATAATGCTTGGAAAATAAAGTGTTGTAGTCAGCACACAAGAGGCCTGGAGATAAAAGGAACTGCAGATGCTGGCATGTTGACCAAAGCACAACATATAACCATATAACCATATAACAATTACAACATGGAAACAGGCCATCTCGACCCTTCTAGTCCGTGCCGAACACATAATCTCCCCTAGTCCCATATACCTGCGCTCAGACCATAACCCTCCATTCCCTTCCCATCCATATAACTATCCAATTTATTTTTAAATGATAAAAACAAACCTGCCTCCACCACCTTCACTGGAAGCTCATTCCACACAGCTACCACTCTCTGAGTAAAGAAGTTCCCCCTCATGTTACCCTTAAACTTCAGTCCCTTAATTCTCAAGTCATGTCCCCTTGTTTGAATCTTCCCTACTCTCAGTGGGAAAAGCTTTTCCACGTCAACTCTGTCTATCCCTCTCATCATTTTAAAAACCTCTATCAAGTCCCCCCTTAACCTTCTGCGATCCAAAGAATAAAGCCCTAACTTGTTCAACCTTTCTCTGTAACTTAGTTGCTGAAACCCAGGCAACATTCTCGTAAATCTCCTCTGTACTCTCTCTATTTTGTTGACATCCTTCCTATAATTAGGCGACCAAAATTGTACACCATACTCCAGAATTGGCCTCACCAATGCCTTGTACAATTTTAACATTACATCCCAACTTCTATACTCAATGCTCTGATTTATAAAGGCCAGCACACCAAAAGCTTTCTTTACCACCCTATCTACATGAGATTCCACTTTCAGGGAACTGTGCACAGTTATTCCCAGATCCCTCTGTTCACCTACATTCTTCAATTCCCTACCATTTACCATGTAACATGCTGGAGGAACTCAGCAGGTCAGGCAGCATATGTGTAGAGAAATATATTATCAACCTTTCTGGTCTGCTGAGTTCCTCCAACACTTTATGCTTTGATCATGGGAAGGACAGGTGACATTTCGGGTCAGGACCCTTCTTCACACCGGAAACGCAGCCTGTATATTCCTTCCAAAGCTGCTGCCAGAGCCATTGAGTTACTCTAGCACTTTGTATTCTGATTAGGCTCACACTCTTGCACTGTTGCTGATCATGGACATCATTTGTTCTTGCGTGACACTCCTCTATCTTAGAGAGAGAGAGATACAGCATTTCTGAAACAGGCCCTTCGGCCCACCGACTCCTTGCTGACCATCAATCACCCATTACACTACTGATCCAACACTAATCTAATCAAATTTTATGCTCTCTGTGTTGTCGTCCATTCCCTTCAGATTCTATCACTTACCTACGCACTAAGGGCAATTTACAGAGTCCAATTAGCCTCCCAATTCACACATCACTCCCTCTTTTCCCCTCTCCCTTCAGGCAAGTGGTACAAAAGTTGAAAACGCACACCTCCAGATCAGGGACAGTTTATCCCCAGCTGTATCAGTCTATTGAACCACCCTATCACCAACTAGAGAGTGGTCCTGACCTACCACCTAGTAATTTATTGGAGATCCTCGGACTATCTTTAATGGGACTTTAGTGGGCTTTATCTTGCACTAAACGTTTTTCCCTTTACCCTGTATCTGTACACTGTGGATGGCTGATTCTAATCATGTGGAGTCTTTCCGCTGACTGGATAGCGTGTGACCAAATATTATTTTTTGCTGTACCTCGGTACATGTGACAATAAACTGAACAAACTAATTAACTAATTAACTAAATAACGAACTAACTAACTAACTAACTAACTAACTAACTAACTAACTAACTAACTAACTAACTAACTAACTAATTAACTGGCTAGTTACTAACCTGGGGCACGTGGAGGAAACCCAAACTGTAACAGGAGAATGTGCAAACTCCACACAGACAGCACCTGAGATCAGGATCAGGTCTCTATGCTTAGGCAGCAACTCTACCAGCTGTGCCACCCCTGCTAGTTTAACATAAATTCTTCCATATCTGAGGACTTTTGTGCAGGATCTAAGTGCATCAGAAAAGCCTGGAACTTTTCTCAACGCTGGGGAGGTCTGTAAGGTGCTAATGTGTCTGTAAAGCTGTAGCAAGTATGATTCTTTGTTCGGCTTCATGCCCGATGCATATGACAAATAAACGCCCTTGAGATCACAGCATGAGAGTGTGAAATATCTGCTCCCCACATTATGGGAATGGAGCCATTACTGTGGAGTGGGCGGAGAAGAGGTAGATGAGGATTAGGGTGGCCCAGTGGTGCAGCGGTAGAGTTGCTGCCTTACAGTGCCAGAAACCCGGGTTCAATTCTGACTACGGGTGCTGTCTGTACAGAGTTTTACGTTCTCCCTGTGACCGCGTAGGGTTTCTCTAGGTACTTGGTTTCTTACCACACTCCAAAGACTGTAGGATTGTAGGCTAATTGGCTTCTGTAAATTGTAAATTGGCCCTGTTGTGTAGGATAGAACTAGTGTATGGGGTGATCGCTAGTCAGAGAGGAAGTGGGCCAAATGGCCTGTTTCCATGCAGTATCTCTAAAGTCTAAAGTTTTAAAGGACGTAGGAACAAAGAACTGCATATGCTGGTTAATACAAACATGGACATAAAGTGCTGGGGTAACTCAGTGGGTCAGGCAGCATCTCTGGAGAACAGGGATAGGTGAGGTTTCGGGTCGAGAATCTTCTTCAGACTGATTGTTTTAGAGAATAATTGACATTGTCTATCAGTCGGGAGAAGGGTCTTGAACGAAGCTCAAGTACAGCATGTATATGTGTTGCAATTGTGACAATGTTGCAATCTGATGGTCAATGTCTGCAAACTGTATGAATAGCAGGCTTGATTAATGCAGTATTTTGTAAAGCTCTTTGTTAATGAAAAGTAAACCCAAGAATGTCACCTGCCCATTCCCCCCCACAGATGCTGCCCAATCCACTGAGTTCCTCCAGCACTTTGTGTTTTGCTCAGGTTTCCAGCATCTGCAGTTCCGAGTAGTGGTGTTAACCTGTGAAGTAGGCTGACAACTATACTGTAATGGGACAGAGTGCAAACTTCCCATCTGGGCACTAATGAATAAAAGGCTATAAAGGATATCTAATCTAATCTAATCTAAAAAGATGCGAGAATCCCCCAAACTAATTCTGTTTGATACCATCATAAACCAAATTATTAAGGTTTCCGAGTTTATAATTTCAAACTGAAGCTTTGATGAAAGTGCAACCTTGAGGAAGAAGCCTGCATTTATGTAGCAACTTCCCCATCCCTGAGGTTATCCCAAACACTTTACAGCACTGAGATACATTGGAGGAGTTGCAATGGAGGGAAGCTCAGTGCCAGTGTGTACAAGACCTTATTCCCAGGGTCGAAATGTCAAAGAATAGAGAGCAGAGCTTTAAGGTGATAGAGGCAATGTTTAAAAGAGATATGCAGGGTGTTTTTTACACAGAGGCTGGTGAGTGACTGAAACGTGTTGCCAGAGGTGGTGGTGGAGGCAGATATGATTGCAGTATTTAAGAGAATTTTCGATAGACACATGGATATGCAGCGAATGGACGAATATATGGATCATGTGCAGGCAGAGGAGATTAGTTTAACAGCTTCCCAGTTGGCATAGACACTGTGGGATGAAGGCCTGATCCTGTGCTGTACCGTTTTATAAATATAGACACCAAGTGCTGGAGTAACTCAGTGGGTCAGGCAGCATCTCGGGAGAACATGAATCTGTGACCGTTCAGGTCGGGACCCTTCTTCAAACTTAACGCTTTCCTGCTCTTTGACCATTGTATGACCCTGTACAGTTCTATGTTTTATGAGACAGTTGTTGTTCCATTCTAACACCAACTTTTTATTGCCAAACATAACTTATTGCAGCAGAAGCACGGAGTGGTAATATATTCACTGCAAATTTATTCAGCGATAACCAACTCTTGGTTACTGGAAGACAAAGCACCCGGTTGGTGCACATTGTTTTTCCATTACAGTTTAGATGTGCTAAACAATGGTTTGTTCTGTACTTTGATGCTCAGCAGCGAAGCCCAGTTCCTCATCATCACACTACCTTCACTCAACAGTCGGCTCACCAGCAAACTCATTGTATTTAATTTTGGGTTTTTTTTGGAAGGAACTGCAGATGCTGGTTTAAGTCGTAGGCGGACACAAAATGCTGGAATAACTCAGCGGGACAGGCAGCATCTCTGTAGAGAAGGAATGGGCGACGTTTTGGGTCGAGCCCCTTCTCCAGGCCGATTTCAGCAGAGGGGGCTGGACAGCGATAGAATGTAGTCGGAGACAGTAAGACTAGTGGGAGAACTGGGGATGGGGAGGGGATGGAGAGAGGGAAAGCAAGAGCTACTTAGTTAGAGAAGTTAGAGAAGTCAATGGTCATACCACTAGGTGTAAGCTACTCAAGCGAAATATGAGGTTCTGTTCCTCCAATTTGCGCTGGGCCTCACTCGGACAATGGAGGAGGCCCAGAACAGAAAGGTTAGATTGGGAATGTGAGGAGGAGTTAAAGTGCTGAGCCACCTATTGTAATTTAAATCATTGTGTTTTGTTACAATACAAACTCATTGTATTTTAATTTAGAAGATACAGCATAGAAACAGGCCCATTGGACCAGTAAATCCCTGCCAACACACACACACACACACACACACACACACGCACACACACACGCACGCGCGCACATGCACGCACACACACACACGCACACACGCATGCACGCGCACGCACACGCGCGCACGCACACACACGCACGCATGCACGCACGCACGCACGCACGCACGCATGCACACACACATATAAGATGAACAAAAAGTCTGGAGTAACTCAGCTAGTCAGGCAGTATCTCATTTCATAGCAAAAGGATTTGAGTATAGGAGCAGGGAGGTTCTACTGCAGTTGTACAGGGTCTTGGTGAGACCACACCTGGAATATTGCGTACAGTTTTGGTCTCCACATCTGAGGAAGGACATTATTGCCATAGAGGGAGTGCAGAGAAGGTTCACCAGACTGATTCCTGGGATGTCAGGACTGTCTTATGAAGAAAGACTGGATAGACTTGGTTTATACTCTCTAGAATTTAGGAGATTGAGAGGGGATCTTATAGAAACCTACAAAATTCTTAAGGGGTTGGACAGGCTAGATGCAGGAAGATTGTTCCCGATGTTAGGGAAGTCCAGGACAAGGGGTCACAGCTTAAGGATAAGGGGGAAATCCTTTAAAACCGAGATGAGAAGAACTTTTTTCACACAGAGAGTGGTGAATCTCTGGAACTCTCTGCCACAGAGGGTAGTCGAGGCCAGTTCATTGGCTATATTTAAGAGGGAGTTAGATGTGGCCCTTGTGGCTAAGGGGATCCGGGGGTATGGAGAGAAGGCAGGTACGGGATACTGAGTTGGATATCAGCCATGATCATATTGAATGACGGTGCAGGCTCGAAGGGTCGAATGGCCTACTCCTGCACCTAATTTCTATGTTTCTATGTATCTCTGGAGAAAAGAAAAAGGAATAGATGACGTTTCGGGCAGAGACCTTTCTTCAAACTGAGTCAGGGGAAAGGAACACGAGAGATATTGATGGCGATGTGGAGAGATATAGAACAAAGGAATGAAAGACATGCAAAAAGTAACAATGATCAAGGAAAGGTGGAGCCCACAATGGTCCATTGTTGGCTGTGGGCGAGGTGATAACGAGTTATACAGGCAGTGAAACTCAGCATGATGACAGTGAAACTGGTGCAATGACTAGGGTGGGGGAGCGAAGGAGAGAGAGGGGATGCAAGGATTATTTTAATTTGGAGAAATCAATAATCCTACCGCTGGTTTGTAAGCTGCCCAAGCGAAATATGAGGTGCTGCTCCTCCAATTTGCGATTGGCTTCACTAACAATGGACGAGGCCCAGGTCAGAAAGGTCATTATGGGAATGGGAAGGGTAGTTAAAGTGTTTGGCAACCGGAAGATCACGTAATCTAAGGCGGACTGAGCAAAAGTGTTCAGTGAAACAATCGCCATGTCTGCATTTGGTCTCGCTGATATATAGCAGTCTATACCTGCAACAGTGGATATAGTAGATGAGATGGAGGAGGCCTAACCTGAAAAGACTGTCAGGATTTTTAAAATCATGATTTAGGACAATTCTGTTCAAATTATGCCAACATCTCCCTATACTATTTTGCCATGGAGGTGCAAATGTTAATCACCAGGAATTAAATTGCAAACATGTACGCTAGACTCAACATTTCCCACCTATTCAAAATTCTCTCTATAACTTAAATATGATTCTTCTCGGGGTATTAAAAAAATCACCATAAAAATCCTTTATATGACATATTTATTGAGTGAATACATTAAAAGTCTTAAAAATGGCTTCATATTCACCAGAACACATTATGTTGATAATGCAAAGGCTGTAATGGGGAATTAAGGTGCTGTATTGTTTATTTTAAGTAATACATTTATCAGTGTGAACTGGTTTTATAAATCACGGAAATATACCATCAGCAATGTTTGTGTTGTAAAACTGGATGTAATCTTGTGTTTGAGATGTCTGTTGGAAAAAAACAGAATCAATGAGGATATTTAGCAGTCGTGTACTATATACATATAATATACGCACACATACAAAATATATATACACAAGTATATATACACGACTGCTAACTATCCCCATTATGTATGTATATACATATAAATATCATAATATGTGTGTGTGTGTATGTGTATATATAAATATCATACAGTATACACGCATGCACTCACATACATATGCACACACACAACATAATATACATGTAATATATGCATACACATGCACACACACATACATACGCATACATATACACACATGCACACATATATATGTGCAAAAAGACAAAACCTATGCCCCCAAGTCTATGCAGTTCAGAGCTTATTTAGAGAGTGTTGTGTTTCATGGTCTGATGGCTGTACCTATCACTTGCCAACTCTTGCCCCACACCTTTCCCTCAACTCCTTCTACCAGCAATGTCCCGTCAACTCAACTCAACTCCAGCCTTAAAGAGGGTTACCGACTGGAAGCGTCATTTGTCCATTACCTCACAGATGCTGCCTGACCCGCTGAGCTCCAGCAGCACTGCTCAGGAGACCAGCATCTGTGGCCTCTTGTGTCTCCCCGCTGCATGACTCTACAGCTGCGTTGAACATCAGCCCAGCTGGGTGACACAATGCAGGTCGCTGCTGATTGCTTCCTATTCTGTCTCCGCGTGCCTTCCGTCAAGGAACCAGAGTGTCCCTCGGAGAGGGCTTGAGGGCTCCCCGCATCATTAGTCAGCGGGGTTGCCTGACCTCCAGCAGCAGCAGTACAAAGCTGTGGCTTGTAGCAGCTCGGCCACCTCATATTTCGCTTGGGCAGCTGACAACCTAGCAGTGTGAATATTGACTTCTCTAACTTCAAGTAACACTTGCATTCCTTCTCTCTCTCTGTCCCGCCCCCACCACAGTTGTCGTACTAGTTTTACTGTCATTCTGCTTAGTTTCACGGTATGTATCACCCGACATCACCTTCTCCACAGCCAACAATGGACAATTGTGGGCTCCGCCGTTTGTTGATGATCACTGCTGCTTTTGATCTGTCTTTTTGCATATCATTCATTATTTTGCTCTTTAGACCTTTTCATAACTCTCGGTTCCCTCTCCCCTGACTCTCAGTCTGAAGAAGTGTCTCAACCCGAAACCTCACCTATTCCTTTACACCAGAGATGCTGCCTGACCAGCTGTTACTTCAGCTTCTTGTGTCTATGTTCCGTGTATACCGTCATCTGCAATTCCTTCCTGCATAGCTGATAATTATGTTGCACATGTTACAGTGGCAAGGCAGGTTATAAATATAACTTGAAACTCATAAAACAAAACTAAATGCAAACTGGAGCAACACTTAGGGTGACCAGCTGCGTCTAATTTACACATTTTTAGATCTTGACAGATCATAACATGGATTACCATTTTAATGCATATTTATATCTAATTTTACGCATTTAATTTTTTTCTGGGGCTTTGCAAGCATGCAGTTCTCTCAAAGAGCTGGCTGTAATGTTGTTTTTGGCTATTAAAATGAACAATGATGGTTTGGGTGGGATTTACAGCAGTTTAGGGGTTTTATTTGCGGGAAACCATTTGTAAATTGGCTGGTTTAATCCACGTTCTCATGATCACAGCTTTAACAACGGCTTGAGGGCAGTACAGTAGTGCAGAGGGTAGAGCTGCTGCCTCACAGTGCCAGAGATCCGAGTTTGATCCTGATCTTGGATGCTGTCTTTGTGGAGCCTGCACCTCCTCCCCGTGACCGCATGGGTTTCCTCCAGATGCTCCCACACTCCAAAGACGTGCAAGTTTGTAGGTTAATTGGCCTCTGTAAAAGTACCTTGAGTGTGTCAGTGAGAGATAGAATTTGGGCAAAATTGACTAGAATCTGGTTGGATAAAAACAAATAGGACTAATGTTGGATTACTGTATATGGATGGTTGATACTCGGTGTAGGTTTAGTGGGTCGAAGTTTCCGTCCTGTGTCTTTGCAGGTATTTAAGAGGCTTTTAGATAGGTATATGGATATGCAAGGAATGGATCAGGAAAACAGGGAGATTAGATTAGTTTGTGGCTGAAGGACATTGTGGCTGAAGGACATGTTCATAGATAGAGATAGAGATCTAGATCTATGTTGCTTGGGCCTATATAGAGTGGATGTGGAGAGGATGCCTCCAGTAGTGGGGGAGTCCAGAACCAGGGGGCTCAGCCTCAGAATAAAAGGACCCCTTTAGAATAGAGATGAGGAGGAATTTATTTAACCAGTGGGTGGTGATCTGTGGAATTCATTGTCACAGATGGCGGTGGAAGCCAAGTCATTGAGTATTTTTAAAGTGGAGATTGATAGGTTCTTGATTAGCAGGGGTGTGAAAGGTTACAGTGAGAAGGCAGGAGAATGGGGTTGAGAGGGAGACATAGATCAGTCAGTACTCAAATAAATTCAAAAGACCCAATCTCCTATGCATAAAGCTGTGCTAACCATACATCTCTAATCAACCCCTGACTCCAAATGCAAGTATATCTTATTTCTTAGAATCCCCTCCAGTACTTTCCCTATCACAGATGTTGAGCTTTCTGGTTTATTGTTCCCAGGTGGGATTTTTCCACCTTTCCTAATTTAAGACACAACATTGGTCTTCCTCCAGTCTTCTGACACCACACTTTCCATATATCTCCAGCAAGGGGCACCCACAATGTCTTCTCCAGCTTCCTACCATTTTCTCCGGAACTACTGAGATAATCCTTTCATGATCCTCTATTAAAACTTCACATACTTCTTAGAATAGGTGACCAAAACTCGATACCAGGTTATTTTATGTGGAATCAGTTTTGCATTTTGTAACGTTGCCTTCACTTGAAAAGTGGTTCGTTGGCTGTTATCTGTTTTGGGATGATGTGAAGCTATGTTGAGCAATGTGGAGCTCTGCAGTGGTGCAGCGTTAGAATTGCTGCCCTACGGCGCCAAAGGCCGAGTTAGACCCTGACTACGGGTACTGACTGTACGGAGTTTGTACGTTCTCCCTGTGACTGCGTGGGTTTCCTCCAGGTGCTGTGGTTTCCTCCCACATCCCAAGTATGTGCAGGTTTGTAGGTTAATTGGCCCTCTGTAAATTGTCCCTATGTGAAGGGATTGGAGGAGAAAGTGGATAACCTAGAACTAATGTGAAAGGATGATTGATGGTCAACATGGACTTGATGGTCCAAGGGGCCTGTTTCCATGCCATATCTTTCAAACAATGAAACAATCAATGCCTCATTTTACCATCCATTATACCAGAGAAAACAAATAATGAAATACTGGGCTACAAACGACATCATTTTATGTCAATTTAGTTCATCTTGCTGCTGGGGTATGTGTACACACAAAGTACAAGACAGGGTCTATGCAATCACTCCAATATAAAGATTTACTGAATTATCATGATTTATTGAACCAGTTAAATACTCGTTTATTTTCCCCGAGTAGCGGAATCAAGAACCAGGTACCATGGTGGGAAGGAAAAAATTACAAGGAACCCGAGGGGGCAACCTTTTCATTAGGAGGGTGGTGTATATATGGCATGAGCTGTCAAAAGAGGTAGTTGATGCAAGTACTATAACAGCATTTAGAAGACATTTGGACAGTTACATGGATGGAAAAGGTTTAGAGGGATATGAGCCAGACTAGTGTAGATGGGGCATCTTGGTCGACATGGGCGAGTTGATCCGGAGGTCCTTTTTTCCTGCTATATAACTATGACTTTATGTTGATTTTGTGATTGTGTGCATGTGCCTAAATCTGTGCGTCATTTGAAACCGAACACTGTCAAACAATTTAATTATGAATTACTGATATTGCAAAGAGTTTTAATATTTTGCAAACTGGGAGACGATCTGGATGATTCAATGCTCTCAAAAACACTGAGAACACAAATCTCCAGAGCGCATCTCTATATTTAGGCCTTGGATTATATCGGAATAAATAAAATTAAAATAAAATGGTTTGGGATGAATGTGTAGAATTAGTGTAAATAAATGCTTCATGATTGAGGGGAACAGAGGATCAATTGCGCTGTTTGATTGCATCCATGATTCTAAACTATTATAACCAAAGTAAGAAAAGAATAACATAAATTAAGTTAATGAAACATAATAGAATACACATTATCAATAAACGCATAATTAAATACCATAATTAAAGTAAATGTAAATATAATTAATATCACTTAATGTAACCTGATTTAAAAGATGGTTGATATCGTTTCTAATGTTGCTTTTCATGAGGCTTTACTGCAGTCATATAGTTTGCCTAGTTCCCTTTATTACAGCAGTTCTTCAAAGGTCCTTTGTTGGTTTAAAGAGCTGTAGGTCCTTGTGTTGTTGTGAGAGATGCTTTATACCGCCTCTGTGATATCTTCACCTATTACAGGGTATACTTCCCTGCCCTATAATCACAAAGTCTGCAAAGCAGATAAATAACACATAGATAGAGGGAAGCAAGAGTGCAGTTAGGCCAAAGAGAGCCAGTACTTTTGATGTAATCGGGAGGTTCCACTGACAATAGTCAACCCTTCAGTCTTTATCGTGACACTTTGCCGTCCCTGTTGCGGACTGCAACTAACTGCTGCAGATCGGATCATAATCGCAGATAAAGTGGGCTGGATTTTCCTTCTGCCCTTATGAATGAATGCCACTGTTGGGTTGTGCGTTTCATCATTTCAAAAGAAGTGTCTGATGTTACTATGAATGTCGACCAAAGAACGCCAGTGGGAGTAAGATCGGCAATTGACTGCCTATTCCTAGTTTACATAAATAGAAAGCTCGATTATGTACAAATTCTGGATTGCTTCCAAAAATAGAGCCATATGTTATTTTTGAGTCTAAGAAATGCTGTTCTTGACTCAGTATTTATTCAGGAAGTAGAAATATTTTAACAGTTAACACTTTTTATTGCAATAGCATTAATGTTCCATTAAACTTATGCTGTACATAAACACAGTGTCTAGGTATTTATTCAATACAGCCAAGCACACGCATACACACACGCAAATACAACACATACACGCACACACACACACATGCCCAACTCATGTGTGTGAACACATTTATATGTATATGTACAAACACGTGTCCACACACATCCACACAAGGAAATACACCGCATGCATGCACATACCCTCACAGACACACACATGTGAACACATTAATTTGTACATGTACCAATATGCTCGCGTAGACACACACAGACACAGATACCTACGCATCCACACACAGAGACATGCCAACATGCACAGAGACACACACACACACACACTCACGCACACACACACATATGCACACGTGTTTGTACATTTACAAATTAATGTGTCCACATGTGTGTGATATGCATGTGTGTCTGGATGGGTATGTGGAGTGTTTGCATCTGTGTGCGTGTGTTCATGCATATTTGTGCGTATGGACATTAATGTGTTCACATGTGTGTGTTGAGCATATTTGTGTGCGTGCATGCGTTGTATTTGCATGTGTGCGTCCGTGAGTGTGTGCATTTGACTGTATTTGAATACATACTTATACACTGGGTTTCACACACACACACACACACACACACACACACACACACACACACACACACACACACACACACACACACACACACACACACACACACACACACACACACACACACACACACACACACACACACACACACACACACACACACACACACAACAGCCAGACACACACACACACACACACACACACACACACACACAATCAGACACACACACACACACACACACACACACACACACACACACACACACACACACACACACACACACACACACACACACACACACACACACACACACACACACACACACACACACACACACACACACACACAACCACACGCACACTCATGGATACACCAAATAAAAAGCCTCTTTATCAGCTTCCAATGTGTGCCAGCAAAAATGTGGACAGAATGTCTTCATTTGGATGTGTTTGAGTGCAATCTGTCTGGATCTTGCTGAGGTCTTACATCAAACATGGGCTTTCAGAGAGCAGGTGTCTGTCTCAGTGCGAAGTCTGCCAACCTCTCGCTTTTGTGTTGTATTGTTGGCATGCTGCAGCCTTCGATGCTGCACAGAGTGGTGGAAGGCGAGTCTCTCTTGGCATTAATTAGTACCATCTGTAAGTGTCAGAGCTCAGGCCTGTACTCTGGAATTACATCTTTCCTGCACAAACTTTTGCCACCAACAACAACAGTCCAGAACAGGCTGTTTATTTATCTAATGGACATTGTTTTGGACGTCACACTGGCGGCGCAGCGGTAGAGTTGTTGCCTTACAGCACCAGTGACCTGAGCGCGATCCTGACTACGGGTGCTGCCTGTACGGAATCTGTACGTTCTGCCTGTGACCACGTGGGTTTTCTCCGGGTGCTCCGGTTTCCACCCACACTTTAAAGACCTACAGGATTATAGGTTCATTAGCTTCGGTAAAATTTGTAAATTGTCAATAGTGTGTTGGATTGTGCAAGTGTACTGGTATTGATGGTCGGCATGGACCCGGGGGGGGCGAAAGATCTGTTCCGTGCTGTATTTCAAAAACTAAAATACTAAGGTATTATAGCATTACAGTTACAGAGAAAAAACGAAAGGTCGATAATGAGGTAGTTTGGAAGATTGGGACTACATCCTAGCTTATGGATCAGTATCTGATTTATTTGTCCCATGTGCAATTGCACAGTAGAATTATTTTTGCATGTTTACACATGCAGGCAGGTGTGTCATGTTTTGCTCCGGTCTGCCCACGCGCTCGGTCTACTGGAGAGGCTCCCTTCATTCAACCATATTGGCCTGCGAACTGGCATCACTCTCCTCGCCTGGCCATCTTTGTGTCTCGGGGGAACCTCCTGCAGCCAACCTTGAAAGCGCTGGAGGCAATATCCTGGTTCACCTCGTGTCCGACGTCTCCCGCGGCTCACTCCTCGTTAATTCTCCGGTCTTCGGGTGACGAGCAGGGTCCAGGCTCGATGGCTTCCCTCGACAGGTCACGGTCCGCAGAGCTTTTGGATCCTCTGGGTGGGTTCCTGGTTCCGCGGTCCTCCGAACCTTCGTGTCCTTCGGGTGGGTTCCTTGTTCCTTGGCCACAGCACCTTGGGGCGTTTTCTGCCGCGCGACAAACACGGGAAGGAATAATTTGACACTATTGTACAAATTTTGATCTGAGCATCCCAATCTGCAGATATGTTTCAAGCTGTCATTAACTCTTCGATTAACTTGGCGGTTTGAGTTTGGTGAACATATTACAATGCCTCCAACATTCCCAAGAGGAGGCAGATACAAACTGGGAGCCTTCTGACACTGAGGCGTGATTTCAGAAACCTCTTCAAAAGCGCACGTCACAGATTAGCAATGGGCTTAATCTTTATGGCGATTCATATTCCAGTGTAATTATATGGTCCACTGAAATTGATTACATCTCTGCCGACTGAAGAATTCTGGCTTGACGATCGTTTGATAATTTACAACCTTGGCATAATAGGCCAGTCTTGTGGAAAGAGAAAAAAAAAAGAAGATAGATGATGCAGGCTGAGTTTCATGGATTTATTAAATTTCTATCAAACAGAAAAAGTCTGCTGCACTTGGAAATGGTCTGAATTTTTTTTAATCAAAATTCATGAGCCTCAGAGTTTGGTTCAGCAGGTTAGGGAACGGTTTGACTCAGAAAGTGATGGAAAAAAATAAAGAGCCTATTTGAAGTAATTTTTCAACGACAGCTTTTAATTGGATGTTAAATCAAATGCTTATCTGCTTTCCTGCAGATATCACATTATATAAAACACAATTAGTGTTACTCGCTCTGTAACCAATATGCTGAATTACAAGTTACGGGTATATGACAGACCAAAATCTCCGGTCAACTGTGGAAATATAAAAAATCCTCACATCAGCAACATGCGAATGGCCTCTGCAAAGTCTCTTCTTTCTGAAGCAGTCCCTTGGGATTGAGCTTGAATTGGTTTCATTCCTGTTCTGTGGATTCAGAGGTGGCTGATGTGTCCAGTGTTGGACCTGAAGGCTCTTCTACAGATGAGGGCACAAAGAGTTGGAGTAACTCAGCAGGTCAGGCAGCATCTCTGGAGAAGATTAGACATGTGATGTTTTATGCCGCTGTCCCACTTAGGAAACCCGAACGGAAACCTCTGGAGACTTTGCGCCCCACCCAAGGTTTCTGTGAGGTTCCCGGAGGTTTTTGTCAGTCTCCTTACCTGCTTCCACTACCTGCAACCACCTGCAACCTCCGGGAACCACACGGAAACCTTGGATGGGGCGCAAAATATCCATAGGTTTCCGTTCAGGTTTCCTAAGTGGGACAGGGGCATAAGGTTGAGGCTCTTCATCCAGTCCGAAGAGGGGTCTTGACCCAAACCGCACCTATCTATGTTCTTCAGCGATGCTTCCTGATCCTCCACAAAAGTTACTCCAGAACTTTGTGTCCTTTTGTGTGTTGACAAGCATCTCATAGAGTCATTGTACCATACAGCATGGAAAAAGGCCCTTCGGCCCTACTCATCCATGCCCCCAAGATGTCCCATCTACGCTGGTCCTACCTGCCCATGGTTATCCTATATCCCTCTAAACATTTCATATCCGTGTACCTATTCAAATATTTTTTAAATGTTGTTGTAATTTCTGCCTCAACTACCTCCTCTGCCACCTAGTTCCATATACCCACCACCCTCTGTGTGAAAACGTTGTCCCTCAGATTCCTATTGAATCTTTCCCCTTCTCACTTAAACCTATGTCCTCTAGTTCTTGATTTGCCTACTCTTTCTGTGGAAATAATGGTTAGGTGACATTTCAGGTCGGGACACTTCTCCAGACCGTGCTATGGGATTCTGCAATCATAGTTCTGCTATTTAAACTTGGAAAATTATCCTCCCTTGCATTGGGGAGTAAAAGGTAATAATATAAATCCAACATCATGTGAATAATCTACTGAAAGTGTAAATATAGTGTTGACAGTAACATTAAAGCTGCAACTATCTTTAATTGTTATTTTAATTTTTTTAAGTTGTGTTTTGTTTTACTTTTCCAGCTTCTGTTTATCTTGACTGATTATCGGACTTGTTTTCCTTTAATTCACAGCAGAACATGTGTTATGAGGCAGTAGAACCAGATGAGATTTCTCTCTTAGTTTAGTATTAGAGATACAGCGTGGAAACAGGGCCTTGGATCCTCCGAGTCCGCGCCAACCAGTGATCACGTACACTTTGGAATGTGGGAGGAAACCGGAGCACCCGGAGAAATCCCACACGGTCACAGGGTGAACATGCAAATTCCGTACAGACAGCACCCGTGGTCAGGATTGAACCCGGGTCTCTGGTGCTGTAAGGCAGCAACTCTACTGCTGCGCCACTGTACCACCCCACAGTTTTATTTGTGAAATCATTTGGATCCAATTGTCCCGGAAGCATTTACAAGGATAAATGGAAGGACCGTGGATTTGGGAAACCTGCTTCATCTACATAACACTGCCCTATGGGTGACATTTCTGCTATTCTCTACCGCAGTGGCACAGTAGCGCAGCGGTAGAGTTGCTGCCTTACAGCGCCAGGGATCTGGGTTTGATCCTGACCTAACACTTCTGCTGTGTGTACGGAATTTGCATGTTCTCCCAGTGGATTTTCAACAAGTGCTCCGGTTTCATCCCACAGTCCAAAGAGGTGCAGATTTTTAAGTTAATTCACTTTTGTAAATTGCCCCTAGTGTGCAGGATGGGAAAATGAGATAACATAGAACTAGTGTGAACAGGTGATCGTTGGTCAGCGCGGACTCGATGGGCCAAAGGGCCTGTTGCCATGCTGTATCTCTGAACAAAACTGAATTTGATTCAGATATCACTAACACTGAGTGGCATCTTGGACCCATTAAGGATCAACGTCATGAGATGAGTTATAGTCGAATACTGGCCAGCCTAGACCGAGGTTCCTTAATCATTTGAGGAAGCAGAGGCATTGGTGTGGTTTCTTGACCAATGTTTCAGTGTGGTTGATCTAGGCAAGTTGGTGGTGATATTTAAGCCAAAAACATAAAGCTCTCAACTATCTCCAATTCAGCACCTTCATGCTGACTAGTGTATGTACTTCACTGAACACTTGTGCTTGGTCCGCCAAAGCCTGCAGGATCTACCATTGCTAAACATTTTAACTCCCCTTCCCATTCCCACACTGACCTTTCCGTCCTTGGCCTCTTCCATTGCCAGAGTGTAGCTGCAGGCAAATTGATGGAACACCACCTCTTATTCCGCTAGAAAAGCTTACAACCCCATGGTATGAACATTGAATTCTCCAATTTAGGTAACTATATAATCCATCTCCGCTCTGTTCTTCCCCCATATAACACCCTCTCTCCCCTGTGCCCCAGACTTGCATGTAATTCTCCCCTTACACCTACATTCCTTCCTCTAGCTTCACAATCGCAACTCTTCAATCCTTTTGTCTCACACCTGTCTTTTCAATTCTGGCCTTTGGCCACCCAAATGCCTTTCAAGTAACCCTTCTTACCCCTGTCAACCTATTACCTGACAGGCATTGTCCTGCCTCCCCTCCCTTCTAGGTTTCTTTCTCCCCACCTACAATCAATCTGAAGAAGGGTCCCAAACCAAAACATTGCCTATCCATGTTCACCTGAGATGCTGCCAGACCCGCTGAGCTACCCCAGCACCTTGTGTCGCCTTCTTCTACACTCCACCATGTTTCTTGAAGTCAATAACTAACTCCTTCCTTTTGCTCATTGAAGGAGATGTTGAGTTTACCTTCCACCCCACCAGCCGTCACATGCAACAGATAATCCTCCGACATTGTCGCCACCTCCAACAGGATCCCACCACTGGCCACATCTTCCCATCTCCTCCCCTTTCAGCTTTCCGCAGAGACCGCTCCCTCTGTAACTCCCTGGTCAATTCGTCCCTTCCCACCCAAACCACCCCCTCCCCTGGTACTTTACCTTGCAACTGCACGAAATGCTACACTTATCGCTTTAACTCCTCCTTCGACTACATCCAAGGATCCAAGCAGTCTTTCCATGTGCGGCAGAGGTTCACCTGCACCTCCTCCAACCTCATTTATTGCATCCGTTGCTCTAGGTGTCAACTGCTCTACATCGGTGAGACCAAGCACAGGCCCAACACCTCCGCTCGGTTCGCATTAACCAACCTGATCTCCCAGTGGCTCAGCACTTCAACTGCCCCTCCCATTCCATATCCGACCTTTCTGTCCTGGGCCTCCTCCATGGCCAGAGTGAGTCCCACTGCAAATAGCAGCACCTCATATTTCGCTTGGGCAGCTTACACCCCAGCGGTATGAACATTGACTTCTCCAATTTCAGGTAGTCCTTGTTTTCTTCCTTCTACCCCTCCCCTTGCCAGCTCTCCCACAGCCAACTGTCTCCACCTCTTCCTTTCTTCTTCCCACCACAGGGTTTGGACCGACTTGGATTGTTTTCTCTGGAATAACAGAGACTGTGGGGAGATCTGATAGAATTATGTAAAATTATGAGGCACAGATAAGGTAGACAGTCAGAACCTTTTTCCCAGGGTGGAAATGGCAAAGACTAGTGAGCATAGCATTAATATGAGAGGGGCTCTGGTGAGTGCCTGGAACACACCACCAGGATTGTTGGTTGAGAGAGATACGATAGTGGGATTTAAGAAGCTTTAAGATCGGCACATGGATATGTAGGGTTGGATGGGTATGGATCACGTGCAGGCAGTTGTGATGAGTTTATCTTGGCATCAAGTTCAGCACAGCCATTGTGGGCTGAAGGGGCTGTTCCGGTGATGTACTTTTCTATGTTCTATGTATATGATTAAGATAGAAGTTGAAATATCAAAGTTAAATTTGTACAAACTTATTACTTTAATATCTGTTAAAGTTTGACATTTGAAGGAGTTAATTGCAAATCACTGCACGATATCAGTATTTTGGGTTTCAGTTTGTTAAGCAGTAATTGTGGTTTGGTATACTGTTAACTCATTTAAATCTCACGTAAAAGGAACATTAAAATTTGGAAGGTAATTGACAGCAAGATTTTGTAGCAGAAAGCTAAGTCAACATTAATCCAAGTGGTTGATTTTGATTTCTTTGCAGAGGTGACAAACCACACACTTTGTGTAAGAGAATTAGATTATTCCAGGACTGTTGTAATGAATTTGCATATGTGGAATTTGTAGAGTTAGTTTCACCGTCAGTGATGATTAATGGTGCTGAATTCAACTTCATGAATCAGATCCAGTACCGATTTTCCAGCTCCCTTGCTTCCAGAGTCTTGCCGGGACAACAGAGGATACAGAGCAGCAAAGTCGACCTCCGAAGACGGCTATGGGAATGGATCTACTGGCTCTGGTTGGGCCGGAGTTCCAGAACCCCGGCCGCAGGGGGCAAATTCGACCCGGCGATCGGTGTGGAAGTCCCGATGAGATCGAGATCACCTCACCTGGCCTAAGCGCCACATTTTCAGGGGGAGTTCAGAGGTGGGGTGTCTTTGCTGGAATAAAGGGGGGGTGGGGGCGACTCACTAGATGCTGGAAAATCAGAGATGAATGTCGAGGCAACACCTCCATCTATTCCATACCTTTGAAGACCCGCAGTTCTTTTGAAAGCCATACATACCTCCTGTAACAGAACCCTATTACATGTTGTCATAGCGCCCCCATTGTTACAGTACTGGGTGTGCTGAACTTATTAACACCACTTGCACAAAGGGAACCACAGCAGTTTGATGGCTGTTTAACACTGTCAGCACTTTTCTTTATCATTAACCTTTCTGAATACAGTTTCAGCATAGATCAATTTTGCCCCATATACAGGTATATGTATTTCTGTGGGTGTGCATGTGCATGTGTGTATATGTATGGGGGTGTGTGTGTATATATGTCTATATATATACACTGTACAAGTGCGTTTGCGTGCATGGGTTGGGATGTACATGTTTATGTGTGTTCTGTATATGTGTGGATGTGTAAGTTTCGACAGGTGATTGTGTATGTGTGTGCTTTTGTATGCAATTGTGTGTTTTGTGTGTGTTTGAGTCTGTGTGCATACGCATAACTGTGAGTGCGAGTGTGAAAACTTGTGTGTGTCTGTGTGTACATGTGTTTTGATGCATATAGACTTTAGACTTTAGAGATAGATACAATGCAAAACAGGTCATTCAGCCCACTGAGTCCGGTCTGACCAGCAATCTTTCCCCACACTATCTAAATCTAAATTTTATTACTTATTTAAGTTATGACATCGGATGGAAGCTGCATACCAAATCTCGATGTGCTTATGTGCAATGACAATAAAATATATTATTATTATTATTATTATTATTATTATTATTATTATTATTATTATTATTAAAACTATCATACACAGTAAGGACAATTAACAATTTTTCCGGAGCCAATTAATCTACAAACCTGTATGTCTTTGGAATGTGGGAGGAAATTTGAGCATCCAGAGAAAACCCACGTGGTTACAGAGAGAACATACAAACTCCAAATAGACAGCACCCTTAGTCAGGATCGAACCGGGGTCTCTGACCCTGTATGCAGCAACTCTACCGCTACGCCACTGTGCCACCACTATTTAAAATATCAAAAATATAGTTTATTATGGGTTTCAGGGGTTATGGGGAGAAGGCATGAGAATGGGGTTGAGAGGGAAAGATGGATCAGCCATGGTTGAATGGTGGAGTAGACGATGGGCCAAATGGCCTAATTTTGCTCCTAGAACGTATGGATCTCCACATATGTATGCAGATGCGCATGGGTGCATGTAAATAAGTCGACAGTTGTGCAGTGTCACTCCTCTGTAAGAAATGTTCTTCGTTCCACAATTGAAATCCCCCACTGCTGGGAATAATTGAACATGAATGTTCTTCTTTTTCTCCATTGATATGTCCCTCTTTGCTATTCTGCAAGTGATGCTGGATCAGTTGCGTCACAGCTGATGAGAGGGCTGTGTGCATTGCTGGGCATCGTGTAATGTGGAAGATGCTGGATTGCTGCCTTCCATTCAAGTGATGCAAATTACCCTCTCTGTTCATGTCAGTTCAATTTGCTAATCATGACTCATTTTCTATGTAGTAAAAAGGAAAACAAATTGAGCATTAATGTAAATTACATCGACGTTTAACTCCCAAGAAAATGAAAAATGATTTTCAAAAGAATCCTCGTGGAGCAGTCTGTAAGTGGATTGAGGATGGCCATTTGGGCTTTTAAAGTACAGTTGTGGTCAGGTAAATGAGTTCAAAATGTGGGTCAATTATAAAGCTGTCTATGTGCATTGAAAATATAAGTCAGATCATAACCTGTGACTTCCAATGTACGTGCGGTGAAATAACAATTGATTCGTATATTTGTGATCTTTTGTGGATGTGTTGTGGTTATTTAAACTTTCATATCAATTTTTAGTTTCTAAATTCATAATCATAGGAGCAGAATGAGGCCACTCTGCCCATCGAGCCTACTCCACCATTCAATAATGGCTCATCTACCTTTCCTTCTCAACACCATTTTTCTGCCTTTTACCCTATAACCCTTGTCATCCGTGCCAATCAAAAATCTTTCAATCGCTAGTTTACAGATACAGCATGGAAACAGGCCCTTCAGCCCACCGGGTCTATGCCGACCACCAATCAACCATTCACATCTGTTATCATGCTTTCTCATCCATTCCCAATACACAGGGGACAATTTTTATAGAGGCCAATTAATCCACAAACCCGCACGCCTTTGGAATGTGCAAGGAAAGGGCGACACGGTGACGCAGAGGTAGATTTGCTACCTTACAGTGTCAGAGACTTGGATTTGATCCTGACTACGGGTGCTATCTGTATGGAGTTTGTATGTTCTCCCTGTGACCAGGTGAGTTTTCTCCAGGTGCTCCAGTTTCCTCCCACACCCCAAAGATGAACAGGTTTTGTAGGTTGGCTTCTGTGAATATCGATTAGTACTAGTGTACGGGGTGATCGTTAGTCGGCGCAGACTCGATGGACCAAAGGTCCTATTTCTGTGCTGTATCTGTAAACCAAACTAAATCTTTCATAAAGAACTGTAGAGACTTTTTTTATAAAAAGAAACAAACAGACCTTTAAGCAAACCCAGGTGTGACCTCACCTTGAGCATTAAGCTCAATTTGGGACACTCACTTTTAGAACGCATTGTTTGCGGTATAAGAGATATTGGTTCACTGTTTCGGAAAGCAGGCACAGCGGGTAGAATGGCCTGTGAATTGCGAGATCCTTTGGCTGATGTGGGAGAGGAAAGCACACTGCTGCGAGTTTTATTACTTAAATGATGTTGTGGTCATGGACACAGCTGGCTGCCTTTCCAAAGGGGAAGGAGACAGCAGGCATGGATTGAATTGCAATTTGGGAGAAGTGGAAGCCAATGAAAACAGGGAGTTATATTATTCCAGATCGTGGACCTTTTAAGCACAGCTGTGCAGTCTCTCCTGAGAACAACAGTGGAGCAACTAAGTCCAAGTCATATTGCCCAGTGCTTTGGTCAAATACAAGGTTTGGCAGGACCCCAGAGGTACTCGCTCCTCCAATTTCAGCTGGATGGCATTGGGGGTTTCTGGGGTAGAGGGTAATGGTGAGACTCACACCACACCACACTATCTAGAGATGCTGCCTGTCCCACTGAGTTACTCCAGCATTTTGTGTCTTTTGTGCTGAGATTCATTAGTTTAGTTTATTGTCACATGTACTGACCGAGGTACAGTGAAAAGCTTTTGTTGTGTGCTAACCCGTCAGCGGAAAGGCTACACATGATCATAACTGATCCATCCACGGTGTACAGATACATGATAAACATGAATAACGTTTAGTGCATCCAGAACCTTGGCCAGAAGAACAGGCAAAGCGACTCACAAAGGGACTTGCAGTTTGTGGGACCCAGGACGTTTGACAGGGGTGTGCCTTTCTAGCATGGATCCAAAGCATTAGTTCCTGCTACATATTCCTTATATCTCCCACAATATTAACTTGACCAGTTTAGTGTTTAGTTTAGAGATACAGCATGGAAACAGCCCCTTCAGACCACATCTAAACTAGTCTCATTTGCCTGTGTGTAGCTTTTCATACCATTCTATGTTCACACTAGTTCTATGTTTTCCTACTTTCACATCTGCTCCATAAACACAAGAGGCAATTTACAGAGGCCAATCAACCCGCAAGCCTGCATGTCTTTGGGACGTGGGAGGAAATTGTAGCACCCAGAGGAAACCCGACTTTAAGTGCTGTCTGTGAGGAGTTTGCATGCTCTCTCTGTAACCACAGTGGTTCCCTCTGGGTGCTCTGGGATTCTTGCAGTCTTGGATGAGAATGTCCATTGTCTAATGACCACAGGCTCCGACTCCACTGTATTTTTGTGTCCTTTGCGTTTAGGGGACTGGCGTACAGTGGAGGTCTCACGACCTTTGAACAGACTTGGCATCCACTGCGCACTGCAACTCTCACTGGAGAGGTTTATACCATGATTCAGTCACTCTCACCACATGGTCTTGTTTCATCATGACCAGCGGAGAGAAGGCCATCATTTCGAGGAATGCTGAAGCTAAATCAAAGCAGATGTTAAACTTCTACTCCATAAAAAGGGGGGAAATGATTACTCTGATTACTGGTGCTGCAGTGTATTCTTCTGGCAGTATTTTATTTCGCAAAAGGGCCAATCATCACACGTACACACACACACACACACACCCCCGTCTACATACATACATACACACACACACACACACACACACACACACACACACACACACACACACACACACACACACACACACACACACACACACACACACACAGAAACACACACACGTACAGTACACACAGAGACACATGCACACTGACAGGCTCACATTCACAGGCGGGCACATACAGATACACTCACAGACACATACACGCTCAAACACTTGAGCAAAGAAATAATGAATTCCTCCTTTCTAAACACCATGTTCCACTCACACCTCTACTTTCTGGCCTACACCTACATCCCAGCCACGATTTCAACATTTGTGTATTGTCCTCATATCTTGGTCTTCCTCCCTCTGTGTGTAACCATCCACTCTCACCACAACACCTCCATCATGACCTGTTGCCAACTCCCTCACTGAAAATTCCCTGCTCTGTCCCTCCATCGTTCCCTGTCCCTCTCTCTTCTCTCTCTTGTGTCTTTCTCACTCTGCCCACTCCCTCCCCTAGTTTAGGATCCCGACCATTCTCTGCAATAAAATATTTTCTCCTGATGGGAGACAATTGAATCAATCTCTTTAATACACTGAGACACTGGCGGTGAATTGACGTACATGTGGGTTTATATTACACAACGAGATCCCAATGTTCTTCCTTTGTTATGGAAACTTTATTTCAAAAGAACTACAAAGTAAAATCTCTGCACACATCTGTTTTCAATCCAATGTTTTTCCCCTGCCCTGGATTAAGATTAATGGTGTCAGGATAGGAAAAGTTTAATGGGAAAGCTGAGGCGGGTTTTCAAGGTTGGTGTGAATTTACACTTTGTGGAGATCCACGGTCTGTGCAGGAGAGCAACATGTCTGCAGTCTGTGAACACGCGTGTCTGATAGCGTGATCGTGTGTAAGCTGGCTTCATGTTCAAAGCTGGCTTCCACTGGGTTGTGGATCTACAGAATTAATATTGCTGGAAATTTAAGGCTGCTCGTTCAAATTGCTCAGATCTCGAGACTGTGGTGCATCACAGGGGAGAAGATACATTTTAAGATAAAACAGCTGAATAAATACTTTGCACAACCTGAAAGCTGTTAGCCACGAACAAGCCTCCCTATTACCTAATTATTGTTAACATTTGTGATTCTGTAGCGTGAACAGTGTTTCAAATGCTGCCCTTCCTGTAAGGACAGCGGAGGGGGATGGGGGTCGGGAGTGTGGAGGGGGAGACCATAAAGAAGGTAAATGAACTGTGAGCGTTTTGTAGCTGGGAGGTTAATTGAGGAAATGTTGGCCTGTGGTCCAAATGCAGTCTTTACTTGCAAATTCATGTTATAGTTATAGAGTGATTCAGCATGGAAAACGGCCCTTCAGCCCAACTTGCCCACTCCGACCAACATATCCCATCTCCACTCGTCCCACCTGCCTGCGTTTAGCCCATATTGTAAAATCGTACAAAGCTTAGTTTGGCAAAACTCACAGGAGTTATTGAGTTTTGGGAGATCAGTACTTTAGGGATGTAGATTTAACTTAATTAGTTGAAGAATTCAAAGGGAGGAAAGATTATTTCATTCAGTACATGATGGGGTCTGGACTTCATTGACTGGTGGCGAGGGAAACTGATTTCACATTTTAATAGCATCCAGATGTCCATTGACAACTGTGATTGCTAGGAAGTGGGATTATCCTGAACAAAAAAAAAGAAACTGCTGGAGGAACTCAATGGATCAGGCAGCATCTGCAATGGGAAGCACTGATGTTTTAGGTCAGGGCAATTCTTTGGACTGTTTCTATCTTTAGAATTATCCTTTAGTTCATGTTTGGTTTGCATGGGTTCCACATGCAGACAGCCTCCTTACGCATTGCAAGAAGGGAATCGGAAAGGGAATCTTGAGCAAACCACAAAGTGCGAGAGGAACTCAGCGGATCAGACAGCATCTGTGGAGGAAATGGACAGACAAAAGCGAAGAATAGAAGAAGAATGAAAAAAAGAATGAAGAATGAAAAAGGTTAAGAAGTGTCCCCACCTGAAGCGTCACCTGTTCATTCCCTCCCTACATGCTGCCTGAGTCACTGAGTTTCACCAACACTTTGTGTTTTGCTCAAAATCCCAGCATCTACAGTTCCTTGTGTCTCCATTTTCTGGTTCCATTGCTAAGTCTTTTCAAGGTCTGCCTCCTCTGAAGAAGTTATCTTCCCCTCTCCAACGGGCGTTCTGTGTGACCCTCTCTCACTGCTCCACCTCCGTAATTCCTGTTTTCAAGGTTTTTGTTCAAGATTCCAGCATCTGCAATTCGTTGTGTCTCCATTTTACAGCTCCACTGTGAAATATCACAGTCAGAGAGTCATACAGCATTGAATCAGACCCTTCACCCCAACTTGCCCACGCCGACCAACATGTCCCAGCTACACTAGTCCCACCTGCCTGCGTTTGGCCCATATCCCTCTAAACCTGTCCTAACCACGTACCTGTCAAAATGTTTCCTTTTATGCCCATGTCCCACTTAGGAAACTTGAACGGAAACCTCTGGAGACTTTGCGCCCCACCCAAGGTTCCCAGAGGTTCCTGGAGGTTTTTGTCAGTCTCCCTACCTGCTTCCACTTCCTGCAACCTCCGGCAACCTCCGGGAACTGCACGGAAACCTTGGGTGGGGCGCAAAGTCTCCAGAGGTGTCCGTTCAGGTTTCCTAAGTGGGACAGGGGCATAACTGCTGCAATATTACCTGCCTCAACTATCTCCTCCGGCTGCTCGTTCCATATATCCACCACCCTTTGTGTAAAAAAATGACTCCTCGGGTTCCCATTAAATCTTTCCCACCTCACCTTATACCTCTGTCCTCTGGTTCTCGATTATCTTACTCTGAGCAAAAGACTTGTCCGATCTACTCCTCTCATGGTTTTGTACAATCGCCGCAACTTATGCCTACTTTATTTGTTGAGGATAATCCCACTTCCTATGCAAACGTTTACTTCTCAAGGAATACCTACTTTGAAGAAGTTCTCCCTCAGAAGAAGGGTCCCGACCGAAAACATTGTCTGTCCATTCCATCCACCGATGTTGCCTGACCTGCTGAGTTATTCCAGTTATAATGGTTCAACAAGTAAGGCAATCAAATATGACAGAAAGACACTTTCAAATGCTCAATTTAAGCTCTCCCACTGCACCATAACTACAACACATCAACAACTGTGAAAAACCCAACAGCGAGAACAATTTCAAAAATAAAAAATGGCCAATCTATATCTCAGTCAGTCACTTTCCACGGTACTTTGTAGAGCAAATTGGTCACCTGTTTATTTAGGTGAGGAGAAAGGATTTAAGTGAAGCAAAACAACAAGGCACTAAGTCTTGTCATCCCATTGTGGTAATGCTTCACAGAATGGTGGTACAGTGGCACAGTCATAGAGCTGCTGCCTGACAGCGCATGAGACCCAGCTTGGTAAAATTGTCAATTGTCCCTAGTGTGTAGGATAGTGCTAGTGTACGGGTGATCGCTAGGTTGGCATGGACTCGGTGGGCCGAAGGGCCTGTTTCCACGCTATATCTCTAAACTAAAACTAAAGTGAGCTGAGGGCCGCAATCAACTTAAACCATAGGCTATGACTACACAAGATTGGTGTATACAATACCTGCCATGGAGAATATACAGTACACACTATTTAGTGATACATCATGGAAACAAACCCTTTGGCCCGCCAAGTCCATGCGACCAACAATTTGCAGTACACTAGTTCTAGGGGTGCACCACTAGGGGCGCCGTATGATGGCAACCTCTGCCCACAGTCTGTCTGTTTTTTCATCTTTTTGTTAATTTTAGTCTGTTTAAAAAGTATGTTTTGGAGGTTTCTTAGTCTTTTTATGTGGAGGAGGTGGGGAGGATAAGGGGGAAACCGTTTCCCAGTCACTTCCTGGCGAGGACGCGACTATTCTCCGAGTCATGTCTTCACACCCCCCCCCCACGGCCTACCATCTGGATTGGCGTGGCCTTTCCTGCAGGAGACCGACCAGAGCTTCATCGGTGGCACAGCAGTAGATTACCATCGCGGAGCGGGCGATGCCTTACCGGGGATCGCTTGTTGAAGCTCCGGAGTGTTGGGCCTGCTGCTTAACATCGTGGAGCTGTGGTTGCGGAGCTTCTAGCCGCGGGCGGCGCTGACCAATATCGCGGAGTCCTGGGACCTTTTGCAGAGGGTCGCCAGTGTTGAATCTCCGCCCAGCTCAGCCTGTGGACTTCGGGAGCCGCGGTCTCCGGTGAGAAGTGGCCGATTCGGAACTACAAGCCGCTGAGAATGTTCTTCCGTTCCGATGTCGGAGTTCCCATCAGCCCGGCGAGAGGGCCTGAATATCGGGCCGCCCGTAATGGCGACTGCGGAGGGCTCGGGAGGCCCCGACCACGGGTGAACAAAGAGGAAGATGACTGAACATTATTGCCTTCCCTCACTGTGGAAAACGCTGATTCTGCTGTGTGGGGATGTTTATGTTAAATTCTATCATATGGTGTGTTCTTTTTTTTATTCGTATGGCTGTATGGTAACCCAAATCTCACTGTACCAAATGGTGCATGTGACAATAAATGTAAATTTGAACTTAAAACTAACCAATACAGTCAGGACAAAAAGAGGTTCTGACTATCAACCTAGGCCATATCCTTACAAAGCTTTCTTATTCATCTACCTGTCCAAGATGTCCCCCCATTGATTTAGCAGTAGTCACTGCAATGGCATTTGCACTAGCCAAGATGTTCGTCCCCACCGCCATTTGCGACAGTTATATAGTGTAAGTAGTTTACTATTCATTAGAGTCCATGCTGGCCATCAACCACTCCGTACACTAGCACTATTCTACACACTAGGAACTATTTACAATGTTACAGAAGCCAATTGACCTACATACCTGCACGTCCTTGGGATGTGGGAGAAAACCGGAGCACCCGGAGAAAACCCACATGGAGAACGTACAAATGTCATACAGACAGCAGCCGCAGTCAGGATTGAACCCGGGTCTCCGGCGCTGTGAGGCAGCAACTCTACCACTGCGCAACTGTGCCGCCATACTGCTTTGGGTAACCTTATGATACAATTCAAACAGCTTCTTAATTTCAGCCATTGCTTCTTCAGCTTGCTTCAGGATGCTAGCAAGAAAGCACTAAATTATGAAACATCAGGATGGATTCACCAGACAGGTTTTACAAGCCGCACGATGGAAAGCAATAGCATAATTTGAAAGGCAGCAGGCAATGCCAACTGACTTGTTCAAGGGTGTGTTGTGATAATGTCAGTTATTTCAGTGGCGAGGCAGTTTCATTTTGCCCCAAGGGTAAACCTGTTATAACCATCAAATGCTCTGCCCTCCACAGCCTCTAATCATCATGCACATTGCTAACTCTGTAGCTGATCCTTATCCCCTGTTCTCACCTCTTTCAAGACTGGAATTCCCTCTTTGTTCAGTAAGGTTTTTCATTCATTCCCAGAATAATTCTGAAGCCTGTTCCTCTTTCACTGTGGAAAAGATAGGCTGTCGTTTTTAATAGAACAATTGAAATATATATAGTGTGTGTGTGTATACATAAATCATATATAAATATATATAGCATATGTGTATGTATGTATGTATGTGTGTGTGTGTGTGTGCTTGCGCGTGTGTGTATATACATATATACGCTAGACCAAGTGGGACCCGTTAGGTCCCTGTCATTGCTTGGTCCTCCAACGCAACCCGTTCCCCAACGCAATATTCCCCCACTCACCCATAGCCCAAAGGGAGGCCTGCTCTCCCAACGCACACTGTTCCCCAATGCAATATTCCACCACTCACCCGTTCCCCAACACGGGAGGCCTGGTCCCCCAACGTAACCCATTCCCCAATGCAAAATTCCACCACTCACCCGTTCCCCCAATGCAACCCGTTCCCCCTATGCAATAATCCACCACTCACCCATAACCCCCACCTGCACAGGGGCTGCTCATTTCCCCTTATTCACCCTCCCTCATTTTAAACTTAAAAAAAATGCAATTGCACTTGATTGGGCTGGCAGGACTCGGTATCCTTGGATAGCAACATTGTAGTGAGCAGGGCTACAATCCCATTGTGATGTCATTGCTGTAAGTGCCAGTGCAGGGGGAAGAAATATTTCTCAAATTGTCGTTTTATAAATGTAAAAATGTGAATAACTTTTAAAATATAACATCAATCTGAATGAAACTTGATACTCTACACCACGGGACAATGGTTCATATGGTGGTGCAAATATTGTAGTGCTATCTTGTACTATTTTGGCATAGTTCAGGTCATGACAAGCACGCTCACAAACAAACATGCAAACTCACACACAAGATGATTTTAGTAATCGTTTTAGTAATATAAAGATAATCCACTGCCGGCCCCGTTTTCTTCAGCAGCGAGTGTGATGAAGTTGTACTTGAGGCGGGGGCTGTCGGGGGGGGGGGGGGGGGGGGGGGGGAACGAACGTCCTGCAGCCGGGGGAGGGGGAGGGCTTGAGGTGGGGGCTTTGGGGAAGGGCTTGGGGGGGGGGGGGGGGGGGTGATCTTCCTGGAGCTGGGGGAGGGGAAGGGCTTGAGGCGGGGGTGGGGGCTGCCAAGGGGGGGTGGGTAAGCATCCTGGGCCAGTCGGGGGGGGGGGAGAGGGCTTGTGGTGCCAAGGGGGGCTGTCGGGGGGGGGGGAGCATCCCCTCAGGGGGGGAGCTGGGGGAGGGATTGAGGTGGGGGCTGTGGGGGGGGGGGGGGGGGGGAGGGGGGGGCGAGCATCTTGGTGCCGGTGGATGGGGTGGGCTTGAGGCGGGGGATGTCGGGGGGGGGGGGAGGTGCAACGAGCGTCCTTTAGTTGATGGAGGGGGAGGGTGAGGCCAAGGGTACCCGGCGCGGCCTCTTCTCGCCCCCGGTCCCCTCACCGGCTCCAACCCCAGCCCAGGGGGGGCAGAAATTAAAATAAAAGGAAACTTACCCGTGGAGCCGTCGAGTTGCCGTTGTGACGAGGAAAAAAATGGCTGTCTGAAATTGTGCAAAGGCCACGCTGAGGTGTCATTTGTGACGCCTGTCAAGTAAAGATGGCAAGTGGGGGCGCTGTTTTCATATTTTAAAGTTTTAAACATCAATAACTTGTAAAATATACCATAAATCTGAACGAAACTTGTTTATTTTACATCACAATATAATGGTGAGTAAGGTGGACCAAAAATGGTGGCAGTATCGTGTACCGTTTTTGTGCAAAAACAAACCAGGCAAACAAATCGACAAATAAACAAGATGAGAGTTTTAGTAATATAGAGATATAATAGTTTAGTATATTTAGTATATTTAGTATCTCTTGGATAGCATGGACGTGCTGGTCCGTGTTGTATGTCTCTGACTCTGATTATCTATATATGGCAGTTTACAATCCAATGGTACGAACGTTGATCACTTTAAATACTCCTGCATTCCTTCTCCCCGCCCCCCTCTCTCCCTCTGCCCCCTAGTCATTCTACTAGTTCCACTGATCGCATCCTTGTATCCCTTTCATTAGCACATTTCCTCCAGCCAACAATGGGCCATGATGGACTCCACCCTTCCTGAAGTTATCTGTTGCCAACCCTGCTTTGTTCTGTCCTTTTCTTGCCTCCAGTTTCCACCCCACCACGACAAACCCGCATGTTTATCTTTCAGTCTGAAGAGGGCTCTGACCTGAATCGTCACGTATTCCTTTACTCCAGAGATGCTGCATGACCCGTTGAGTCACTCCAGCATTTTGTGTCTATCTTCGGTGTAAACCAGCATCTGCAGTAGCTTCCTAGGCACAGAAGGACACGATCCTAAACTGGGCAAAGTGGATTATGTCACAAGGGTTAGCCTGGGTGAACTCTCTCGCTTAGGTTTTAGACTAAAATATGTTTGTATCAGCAAACATTGTCTGACTTAAAGAACTACAGTCAGACCTCATTTGCTAGAGCATTCTTTGTCAAAAAGAAAGGTTTGTTGTTAAAATAAATATTCCTGGATATATTTAGGCATGCCAACTCAATGCAGTCATAAGTGGTCTGACGACAGAAATTAATCTTTCTGGTGGCAATGATAATTCATCAGTTGAGTAGCCGAATTTTTTTAAAAATTATTGAACCGTACACTGACACCAATATAAACAATCATTTGCTAAACAGCCAAATGCTGGTCCATTTCTCACCAAATTTGAAACAATCAAAAGCCCATCAAAACTTTGGGCATTAGAGCTTAGAGATACAGTGCAGAAACAGGCCCTTTGGCCTATTGAGTCCGTGCCGACCAGCAGTCCCCGTACACAAGCACTATCCTACACACAGGGACAATTTACAATTTTTGCCAAAGCCAATGAACCTATAAACCTGCATGCGTTTGGAGTGTGGGAGGAAACTGGAGCACTTGGAGAAAACCCACACGTTCATGGGGAGAATGGAAAAACCAGACCACCAGTTGCCGGAAAATCGGTGGTGGACATGTACTAACGATTTTAACTTATTACAGAAGACAATGGACACTTCTCATCCTTAAAGCCTCTACATTGACTGTGAGTAATAAACAGGTTAAATCAGGACCAAACCTAAAGACAATGAAAATCAACAGAAAAAAACCTGCAGTTGCTGCAAATCTATATATTACTTAATCTCTGATCTTGACCGCTTTTGGCCGACTGTGCTGCGATTTCTGAGAGAACGCCGCTACCTATGGCCGTCATTTTCAGCCACCTGGCTCAGAGCCCCCCTCCGCCGTATGAGTGTGGAGGATTTTTTCCGTCGATGAAAAATGAGAGAAATATGAATGTTTTTACAAAATTCCCCATTCTCTCTGCTGCCCTCGCTGGCAGCAGGGGGAGGGACTATAAAACCAGGAAGTGTCGTGCCTCACTCAGTCTCTGCCAGACCCAGATTCTGGCGAGAGGGTCACGGCTCACGGCTCACGGCTCACAGCTCTCTGAGCTGCGAATAACACTGAAGGCACGTTTACTCCACGGTGAGTCCCCTCGATGCGGGTGTAAAGTGGCTGCAGCCCTTTTTAAAATGTTTATGTTCACAAAATGAATTTTGGTTTTCGGGTGTCCGCAGCCCAATTGTTTTCCTTGCCTTTTATAACAAGTTTGTGTTCCCAAAATGAATTTTGGTTGTCGGGTGGCTGCAGCCCAATTGTTTGCCTCGGTTTTGGCTTTTAAAATCGTTGCAACAGTTGGATGCCTGCCCAAGCATCCATATGGCCCACAATGTCTATACTAGCCCACTGGAAACCAGTACCTTCGGCCCGCAACACCCATACTAGCGCAACAGACAGTCCCCCCCCCCCCCCCCCACTGGCGAGCAGTATTGGAATTGGTGGAGAGGTGGAATATTGCGTTGGTGACCAGCCCTCCCGTGTGGTGCTGGGACCCAACGGGTCCCACTTAGGCTAGTATGAAATAGAAGCAGAAAAATGCTCAAAACTCTCAACAGGTCAGGCAGCATCTGTGGAAAGAGAAACGGTTAATGTTTTTCCTTCCACATATGCAGTCTGACATGCTCCGCCTTTCCAGTGTTTTCTGTTTCTGGTCCATGCTTAAAGATTACACTTCAATAGTTTTCATAAAACGAAATCTAAGAATAAAAAAATGTAAGTATTTCTTGCACATAACTTCTAGACGGTTTAAAGTTTGGGCGATAAATCTTCTCCACTTTGTTGTCATGTAAAATTATATCCTGTCAATAAGTGAAAGATGAAAAGATAAAACACCACCCGTACTTTTATTGTAATAACCATTAAAGAGCCTGTCCCACTTAGGCGATGTTTTAGGAGACTACAGGCGACTAGGCTGTCGCCACATGGTCTACGTGGTGTCGCCTATATGGTTGTGAGTAGTCTCCACAGACGCCCAAAGAGTCGTAGCATCTTTATGGTCACCACTGGATTTTCAACATGTTGAAAACCTTTCAGAGACAGTCGGCGACACTGGGTTTGATGCCAATGAGCGCAGCTTAACTTCTCCTGACGTAGGTGCTGTCGTAGTTGTCCCTAGGTGATGTAGGTTGTCACTGGTGCTGCTAAGGTAATGATTCTATTTCAAATTTTATGTCCAAGATGGTTCCAGTCGCTGTTTTTTTGGCGACCTACTACGACTATGACAGTCGCCTAAAAATCACCTAAGTGGGACAGGCCCTTAAGAATGTAACATTTGCTTATGTTAGGCTCCTGAGGCCTCACAGATATACATTAACTGCACATTAGGAAATCACCAATCATGCAAGATTTTTCAAATTGAATGGTTGAAAGATAAAGCACGGAAACAGGCCTTTCCATCCACGGAGTCCACACTGACCATCGATCACCCATTCACACTAGTTCTACCTTATCACTTTCTCATCCAATCCCTGCACACTAGGGGTTATTTACAGTGGGCAATTAACCAACAAATCCACATGTCTTTGGGAAGAGGGAGGAAACCGGAGCACCTGGAGGTAACTCACGCCATCACAGGGAAAACGTGCAAACTCTTACTTTAGAGACACAGCATAGAAACAGGCTCTTCGGCCTATTGAGTCCACATTGATCACAATCACCCGTTCGCACTTGTTCTATGTTATCCCACTTTCTCATCTACTGCCTCGACACCAGTTGTAATTTATAGAGGCCAATTAACCTACAAACCCGCATGCCTTTGGGATGTGGGAAGAAACAGGTGCTCCTGGTGGAAACCCACATGGTCGCAGGGAAAACTGTCTACCCCCTCCCCAACTCGGCTTGGACACCTGCACTGTCAGAATCCCTCGGCCTACTTTGAGATTTGGCCCGTTGCTATTTCCCACAGCTCCTCACTGTAGATGATTGTTCCACAGTCTCGCCGGCCTCCGAGCAGGGAAACCTCTGCTGAACTCCTCAAAGGATTTATCAACGGCAATGTTTTATTCATGGCTGCTGTGTTTAGATTCTCCCACCAGTGGGAACAAGCTCTCCATGTCAACCCGACCAGGCCCCAGTGTGATTGTTAAACTGTCTGTGAGTTACAGCACAGTGTTGGAGTTGAACAGCGCAGTCACTGACACATTCAATTAGTCCACTCTCAGCTCCGATTCAAATTGCTTCTTTGCCCAAACGTACATTTACATTTGCATAGCTGACTACAAATTCATTGCCAGAATTCAAATTGAGAAGCAGATAATTAGCTGCAGTGTAGATACTTATTCTGCCAGTACACCGCGTAATTGCTGTTCTTGGAAATAGTTGCTACTGAAATGAATTAGAACAGTGGGATGCGCCAAGTTATAGTCAAAGAATATTCAACACAAATCAATATGATTAAAAATTATTAGGAATAATAGGAACCACAGATGCTGGTTTGAGTAGCAAAATATTAAGAATAACTCAGTGGGTCAGGCAGCATCTCTTTCAAAAAAATGGATGGGTGACCTTTTGGGTTGGGACCCTTCTCTTATTTGTTTGGGTGGCACAGTGGTACAGCTGGTAGAGCTGCTGCCTCACAGCACTAGAGATCCAGGTCCATTCCTGACCTCTGCCGCCGTTTTGTGGAGTTTGCACGTTCTCCCAGTGACCATGTGGGTTTTCTTTGGGTGCTCCTGTTTCTTCCCACATTCCCATGACATGCAGGTTTGTAAATAATCTGATCTCTGTAAAAATGTCCCAAGTGTGCAGGGGGCAGATGTGAAAGTATGATAACATACAACTGGTGTGAACAAGCGATGAATGGCCGGCATACACTCCTTGGGCCAAAGGACCTGTTTCCGTGCTGTATTTTGTTGATCGATAAACTCTGAACCAGAGAAGGGAGAAGAGAACAAAAGAAGGAGTCTAACTACCAGAAAGGATTCAAAGAAGGATGGGGACGATCAGGCAAGGTCACGGAATCCGAGAAGCGGTAAAAAGAGCAAGATTCAGTTTGGAAAACTGCGGGGCGTCTGGAATAAAACTATGAATGTAGATATAAGTTAAACAGATGAGTCACTGGTGCGTTGTGATTCATTCAAGGCAAGTTCACACGGAGCATACAAATCAAAGAGCGGCCATGTCATAAAATCATTGAGGACACTTTCAGTGCTTGCGTAACAACTTTGACATTGAGAGTGCTTATCTACTATCCTCTTGATTTCTTTTGACATTAGTCACAGAGATTTAGGAAAGCACGGCTGGAAATGAGTCATCGTCTTCTGCTGACGCCTTTGATTAAACTGCTCGTGCATTGGGTTCAGGGATAGAACATGGATTATAGAGTAGAGTACAGGAACAGACCCTTCAGCCCACAAGGGATGTAAAGTGGGAATGTAATGATCTCAAAAGACAACCGGTCACCTTGATTTAGGTACTAGGGACTGCAGATGCTGGTTTACACAAACACGCACAAAGTGCTGGAGTAACTCAGCGCGCCAGGCAGCATCTCTGAAGCACATGGATAGGCAACACTTCAGGTTGGAACCCTTCTTCAGTCTGATGCATACCTTGAGGAGATTGTGCAGTGAAGCAGTCGAAATATAGAAACAAGGAACTACAGATGCTGTATTTAAATAGACACCAAATGCTGGAGTAACTCAGCGGGTCAGGCCAAATCTCTGGAGGAAAGGAATAGGTGACGTTTCGTTTAGAACCCTTCTTCAGACGCATGCTGGATTTAGATGTCAATCTGCCTGTTTAATATCACTTGGAAAAACTATTTTGGAAGCTGCTCATCATTCTGGTGACATTAATACCTGGTTCTCAATAGAAAAGATTTCCATTATTGAATCTATGCCGATTTTTATGTATCACACTAGTGAGGTGCTTAAAGTCCTTTGTTCAAATCAATGTCCTATTGTGGATGTGAATCATTTATCTTATGCTTGCTAATGTAGGCGGCAATATATTCATAAGCAAATTATTCAGGTTTTTCTTTCGGGTTTATTGAAAGGTCATGATGTAGAATTGTAGGCATTGGTTATACTAGTTATTAGTTATGTCTCCATGGAACCCTGACTTAATTTGCATTGTTCCTTTAACTCGATGCATATTATTTTTAACTATTTCACAAATAAATATTTAATGCAGGCAATTACAGAGAAGGCATTGCCAATGATAGTGCATTTTGAGGATGAAACAGGAAGAGATCTTGTGTTCCCTTTTAACCAGCTGTGAAAGAATTGGTGATGCAGCGGGTAGAGCTGCTGCCTCACAGCTTCAGAGACCCCAGTTCGATCCTGACCTCGGGTACTGTCTGTGTGGAGTTTCCCTGTGTCAGGAAAACACAGCACTGTTTTCCTCCCACGTTCCAAAGATGTGCGGGTTTGTAGGTTAATTGGCCTTAGTTTAAAACATTGCTCGTAATGTGTAGGGAGTGGATGAGAAAATGGGATAACATGGAACTAGAGTGAAGGGGTGATCAATGATCGGCATAGACTCGATGGGCCGAAGGACCAGTTTCCATGCTGTATCTCTAAACTTAACTAAACTGCAAAAACACCTCACTTGATATATCCAAGGTGGAGACAGACTGGTATTTGGTCAAAACGTTTATAGAAACAGATCAGAATGTGAAGTTGAAACCAAATTCACTTTGATCTCTTTTTCCTCTCTGTTCATCCACCTGCCCATTAAACCCCTCACCTAGATCCACCTATCACTTGCCAGGGTTTGTCCTGCTTCCCCATCTCTTATCCAGTTTTCTCCCCCCTACTCCAATCAGTTTAAGAAGAGACCCAACCTGAAACGTTCCCTATCCACGTTCTCCACAGATGCTTCTTGACCCGCTGCGGTACTCCAGCAATCCGAGCCTTTTTTTTGTCCCAAACCACTTCTTTTGCAGCTTTCTCTCCTTTTCTACAATCTGTCTGATGAAGGGTTCCTCCAGCACTTTGTGTGTAGGTCAAGATTCCAATATCTGCTCCTCTTGTGTCTCCAGATCCCACTTCTAGTTCTTTTCATCTTTTTTTCCTACAATGCCCCTTGCTTTATTTTCTGCTAGTTTCCCCTTTCATTGGGTAAATACAGTGGCTTGCAAAAGTATTCATACCCCTTGAACTTTTCCACATTTTATCACGTTACAACCACAAACGTAAATGTATTTTATTGGGATTTTATGTGATAGACCAACACAAAGTGGCGCATAATTGTGAAGTGGAAGGAAAATGATACATGGTTTTCAAATTATTTTACAAATAAAAAACTGAAAACAAAAGTGTGGCTTCAACTCAAAGAATCTAGACCAGCCAAGATTATTACTCTTACACCCCAGCCTATTTGTAGTTAGGCTAACACACCATTTAACACGTTAATGTGTTTTCTCTGATTAGTTTAGTTTAGTTTAGTTAGTGTAGTCGTTTAGTTTGATTTAGTTTAATTTTGTTTAATTTAGAGACATAGCGTGGAAACAGGCCCTTTGGCCCTCTGAGTCTGTGCCGACCAACGATCATTCCAGTTCTAGTTCTATCCTACACAATAGTGTCAATTTACAGAACCCAATTAACCTAGAAACTTGCACATCTTTTGGAATGTGGGAGGAAAACAGAGCTCCAAGAAGACATCCAACCAGTCACAGGGAGAACGTACAAGATTGGTGCTCGGGTTGCGATTGCCAAAATGTTCATGTGTCGTGACTTTTAATGAATGTTCAATGCTGTCGTTTTTCCCTATTGTAATCATTTCTGTATTTCTGTATTTCTGTACGGCATGCTTTGCCTGCGACATCCCTGGCTGCCCACTAAACCTGTCTCCCTGCACCATGTCCACAGATTGACTCTCTCTCTTGTTTGTATTGTCAGCAAACAGACATGTCACACTAAATCCTCTCACCAAGGTCGCGAGGTCATATAGAGTTGCACAGCTAGGAAATAGGACCTGCGGCCCACCATGTCTGTGACGGCCATCAAATGCTTTCCCACGCTGTTCCCCTTCGCCAGCACTTGGTACAAATGTATCCTAATAGTGTCAATTTACAGAACCCAATTAACCTAGAAACAAAAAACAGAGCTCCAAGAAGAAATACGTACAAGATTGGTGCTCGGGTTGCGATTGCCAAAATGTTCATGTGTCGTGCTGTTCAATGTTTTTCCCTATTGTAAATCATTTCTGTGACATTTCTGTATTTCTGAATCATTCTGTATTTCTGTATTTCTGTACGGCATGCTTTTCCCTGCGACATCCCTGGCTGCCCACTAAACCTGCTTCAATGTCCTGGGCCTCCTCCATTGCTAGAGTGAGGACACACACTAACTGAAGGAACAGCCACTCATATTCCGGCAACTTACAACCCAATGGTATGAGCATTCAATTCTCCAGCATTTTAGGGAATCTCTCACAAACTCCTGCGTCCTCTCCTCCCCCCCTAACCCCCCCCCCGCAACCCCCATTCAATTCTCCAATTTTAGGGAATCTCTCACAACAAACTCCTGCCCCCCCCCCCCTCCACTCCCCCTCCCCCCCCCTCCCGTCCCATGTGCCCCACCTGGATTTGCACATATCTCCTCTCCCCCTCCACCTACATTTCTTCCTCTGGCTTCACAATTCGCAATACTTCAAACATTTTGTCTCACAACTTCTGTATTTATCTCTGGGTGAATGTCTGGTATCAAACCACCCATGGCTGGTATGGCTGACATAAGATGCTGGAATAACTCAGTGGGTCAGTCAGCATCTCTGGAAAAAAAGAATAGGTGAGATCGGAAGAAGAGTTTCAACCCGAAACGTCACCTATTCCTTTTCTGCCTGATCCGCTGTGTTACACTAACATTTACTGTGCATCTTCGGTATAAACCAGCATCTGCAGTTCCTTCCTAGACCCTCTCATTGAAATAGCTCTCCCTTAAATCCCTGCTTAAATTACATTGATGATGATTGTAAATAACACGGCACCAAAATGAGATTCTTATGCTCTGCATTTGCAACATCCAACATGAAAATGATGGTTCTAATCATTCTCCTTCATGCATCTTATTCAAACCCCTCTTATTATTCAGCTGCACTACTTCATGTTATAGTATTCCCACGGAGCTCAGAAGCGTCTGCATTTTGTTCTCCATTTGATTTTTTGGGTGACTATTGTATTTTCATAGTTTTAGCTTGGGCCCTTCGGCTCACTGAGTCCACGCCGACCATCGAGCACCCGTTCACATTAGTTTTGTGCTATCCCACTTTGTGCTATCCACTACCTATACACAAGGGACAATTTTTACAAAGGCCAATTAACCTGCAAACCCACACATCTTTGGGATGTGGGAGGAAACCGGAGCAAACTGCATGCAGTTACAGGGAGAACGTGCCAACTCCGCACAGACTGCACCTGAGGTCAGGATTGAACCTGGGTCTCTGGAGCTGTGAGGCAGTGACTCTAACAGCACTCAATTTTAGTTTAATTTAGAGACACAGCATGGAAGTCGGTCCATACCGACTACAGATCTCCCCTACACGCGTTCTATCCTACACACTATCATCAATTTACAGAAGCCAATTAATCTAAAAACCTGCATATCTTTGGAATGTAGTAGGAAAACCGGAGAAAACTGACGCGGTCACGGAGGAGAACATTCAAAACTCCATACAGACAGCACCCATAGTCAGGATCGAATTTGGGTTTCTGGTGCTGTAAGGTGGCAATTCTACCACTACACCACTGTGAAGTCCAATAGCTTTGAATTTTCCCCCAATTCTTGTAAATCAGCATAGGTTTAAGAAAACAAAGTATGAAGCTCTCGAGTCGAGAAACATAAAGATCTTTTCGACCATTGACTGGCAAAGCGGTTCTCCCTCCCACCAGTCCCACATTCCTTGAATTTAATTTCCATTTGGAAAGTGGTACCATGTGTTCTAAAAGGGAATTTGAAGCCAAGATATCCCTTGGCTCTGCTGTAAGAATTTGTAGACAACTCTTTGAGAATGGAACTCGTAAAAACATTTGGTTGTCAACTGAAACCCACGGGTGCTAATTAAGTCATTATTGCCTCTTGTACAACCATCTTAGTGCCTTTTAGTCGTGACTTTCAATTAATGTTTCACATCTTTTGGGAAGGATCACATTTAATCCACGAGTCGGACAGTCTAGGACCAGAGGGCATAGCCACAGAATAAAAGGTCATACCTATAGGAGGGAGATATGGGGCAACTCCTTTAGCCAGACGGTGGTAAATCAGTGGAATTCATTGCCACAGACGGCTGCGGAGGCCAAGTCATAGGGGGTTTATAAGGCAGAGACTGTGGGCTGTCAGAGAGTGAAGGGGACCGTTGGAGAGCGAGGGAACCATTGAGAGTGAGGAGGGTCGCCAAGAACAATGGGGGACCTAGCGGGAGGAGCGGGTGGTGGGGGGGGAGGGTGCTGCTGCCACGTGCGGCGGCAGACAGTGGATGGGACTGTTCAGTGAACTTTAGTAACTTTGTCGATGCCAAAATGTAGTGACACTTGTGCACTGCATAAGTGTTGTCTGTTCCATGGCTTTACCAGGTTAAATGCAAAACCAAGCCTTTCACTATACCTAGATACATGCGACAATAAAGCATCATTGAATCATTAATCCCAATGTGCTCCAAGGAGGAAAGTTGGGATATTCTACTCTGGATCCTGGTCAATATTTGATGATGCGAGGATAGGTGGTGGGGCAGGTTGTGTTGAGAAAGCAGGTACTCTGCAAATGGACATGGACATGTTGGGAGAGTGGGATAGGAAGTGGCAGATGGAATACAGCGTCGCAAAGTGTGCAGCTAAATGGAGAGAGGAATCAGAAATCGGAGGTGTAAAAGGGAATTGGGTGCTGCTGCGGGATTCCCAAAAGGTTAATTTGCAAGTCGAATTGGTAGTAAGGAAAGACAAATGTAATGTTAGCATTTATCTCGAGAGGAATAGAATATAAAAACAGTGATGTAATGAGGCTTTATAAGGCACTGGTCAGACCACATTTGGAGCACTATGAGTAATGTTGGGCCCCACAAGGGTCCAGAGGAGGTTTACGAGAATGATCCGGGGATGATTAGGTTGACCTATGATGAGCATTTGAAAGCATTGGGTCTGTACTCGCTGGAGTTTAGAAGGATGAAGGGGGTCTTAATTGAAGTTAGCCGAATAGGGAAAAGCCTGAATGGAGTGGATGTTTCCACTAGTGGGAGAGTCTAGGAATTTAAGGCGGAGATTGACTGATTTTGATTAGTGAAGGTGTCAAGGGTTATGGGGAGAATGGGATTGAGGGGGAATGATAGATCAGCCATGATTGAATGATGGAGTAGACACAATGGCCTAATTCCGTGTCTCTGACTTATGAACTTATGAACTTATATTTACCCTCAATCCACATTCACTAATCTTGTGCCAATCTGCTCACCATCGCTGTGATATTTGTGGAGATTGTTGGTCTGATTTCTGCCGTGTTTTCTGTTGACCAGTGAGTTAAATCCAAAAACGTATGGTATACCGGCTCTTCTACTCATTGCTTTAATAGGTCGAGGCATTGGGTATAAGATCCAGGAAGTCATGATGCAGCTTGAAAGGACTTTGGTTAAATTGCATTTGGTGCATTGCGTGTAGTTCTGGTCACCACAGGAAGGATGTGGAGGCTTTGGAAAGGCACAAAGTGCTGAAGTAACTCAGCAGATCTGGCACATCGCTGGGGAATATGGAATGGTGACGTTTCAGGTCGGGACCCTTCTTCACACATTCAGACTTTGGAAAGGTTGCAGAACAGGTTTACCAGAATGATGTCTGGATTGGAACGTATATCTTACTAAGATACATTGGACAGACTTGAGTTGTTTTCTCTGGAATTCAGGTTGAAAGGAGATCTGATAAAAGTATATACAATTATGAGAGACAATCAGGGCTTTTATTCCCAGTATCAAATACTAGAGAGCATCGTTTTAAGACGAGCGAGGACAAAGTTTAAAGGAGATGTGTGGGACAAGTTTTTTACACAGTGGGTTGTGGGTGCCTGGAACGTGCTGCCAGGGGTGGTGGTGGTGGTGGAGGCAGAATATTAGTGGGATTTAAGAGGCTTTTGCATAGGCATATGGATATGCATGGAATGGAGGGATATGGATGACATGCAGGCAGATAAGAGTTTGCATTGGCATCGTGGGCATTGGTGAGCCGATTGGTCTAATTCTGTTGCTATGACTTATGAATGTGAACATATGTTCAGCACAGACATTGTGGGATGAAAGGCCTGTTCCTGTGCTGTACCGTCCCATACCTATATTGGAATAAGTACACTGTTCGTGAAACATGCCGTGGAAATGCATGTTGTTTGTTTCTGGGTTTTTTTCCTCTGGACCAAAGCCAATTTTTTAAAAAGACGTTATTAATAAAGGACAACTGGGCTGTGGAGGTAAATGTGCTCTGGGTGGTATAGAGTTACACACATCAGAGAGAGGACTCCAGATCTAATTCCAGCTCTGGGCTGAGTTAGTTCAATCACAGCCAGATGTGTGCAAGGAGCAGCACAGCTGGGCTCCGCCAGTCCAGGTTAGGAGAGCGGGCGGTGGGGGGGGGAGGGGGGTTGGGGGGGGGGGGGGGGGGGGGGGGGGGGGGGGGGGGGGGGGGGTTGGTGTGGGTGGGTGTGGGTAAGGAAAAATTCATCCCGGGTTTCCCCTGCTGATAGCGTTTGCATGTTCCCCATTGTAAAGCATGCGTGCTCGCGTGCTCGCGTGTTGGCCAAGTGAAGCTCAGCTGTGATGTAGTTGCTGGCTCAGCATCATCTTGACCATCAGCATGCGCGCAAAGAATAGCCGTCTGGCTAAGGACTGTGGGATCGACACGTGCCCTGGTGGACCCAACGCACAGGTGAGGTGGGGAAGATCTGGATGTGATTACTGTACGTTTCCAGTTTCCACGCTATCTGAACACGAGTGCAAATGGGGGAAATGTTGCTGTAGAATATGGAATCAAGGTGCAGAGAGAGAATGATTGAAGCAGAATGTCTGGACCAAAGGGGAGAGTTCATATTCATAAGTTCGGGGAGCACAATTAGGCCGTTCGGCCCATCAAGTCTACTCCGCCATTGAATCACCTATCTCTCCCTTTTTGAGAGCAAATGGAAAGCAGTGCTGGAGTAACTCAGTGGGTCAGAAGGCATCCCTGGAGAACATGGATGGGTGATGTTTCAGGTTGGGACCTTTCCTTAGTCTGAGAGATTGGACCAGAGGAGAATGGATGGTGTCAAGGAGGATGACATAAGTTTGATGGGCAAGGCCGGGCTGAAACAATGAGTCTGACAGGGCAGTCCTCATGGTGGAGTTTGGGCAGGAGATAAGTGTGGGCTGTGTGGAGCAGGGTCACTGTAGGGGTGGAAACTGTGAGATGGAAATCTACTGAGCAGATGAGATCCATGACCATCTGGTAAACCATTGTCCGATGGTCATTCATTGGACTTACGCTGAGGGAAATACATAGCCCTATCCTAACCATTCTCCAGCTATTCACCAACAGTAGGTGGTACAGTGGCTCAGCAGTAGAGTTGCTGCCTTACAGTGCCAGAGACCTGGGTTCGATGCTGACTATGGGTGCTGTCTGTAAGGAGTATATACATTCTCCGTGTGACCATGTGGGTTTCCTTCTGGTGTTCTGGTTTCCTCCCACACTCCAAAGATGTTCAGGTTTGCAGGCATCTGCAAATTGGCTTTTGTAAATTGTAAATTGTCCCTAGTGTGTTGGATAGTGTTCGCACATGGGGTGATCGCTGGTCAGCGCAGACTCAGTGGGCCGAAGGGCCTGTTTTTGCACTGTATCTTTCTATCTGCTGGTATCAGCCACACAGTAATTAGGAGCAGGAAGAGGCCGCTTCACCATTGGAGTCGGCTCAGTCTTTTACTGTAATCACGGAAGTCCATCTATATTCAGATCCTGGTCCCAGCTTCTCCATATCTGCTTTGATCGCTTTAGCCTTTCGTATTATATAAAAATCCTTCCAGCAACCTTCTGGCAGTAGAAATACCCTTTGTTGTGACTTGAATGATGCATAGAGTAGAAATCCAGCATGCATTAAATTCACTATGTAAAATGTGTGAAAGTGCAAACTGATCCATTGAAATTTATGTCTAAATTTCAGAATTCTCAGAATTCTCTTCAAATACTTTAATGCACTGTGTGTTTACTGCACACAGCAGAAAACACCACTGATTACACAAGGAAGCAGCAACCTCCATTAGTACTTGTTCATCCAAGCCTTTGTGTACTTTCATCTTTGGCATTTAGTTAGTGTAGAGATGCAGACTGGAAACAGGCCCTTTGGCCACCGAGTCCGTGCCGACCAGCAATCATCCATGCACTAGTTTAGATTAGTTTAGTTTAGAGAAACAGTGTGGTAACAGAACAGGACTAGTAATCAACCTGTAAGCTAGCTCTATCCTACACACTAGGGACAGTTTTATTTAACAGAAGCCAATTAACCTACAAGCTTGCGAGTCTTTGGCATGTGCGAGGAAACTGATGCACCCGGAGAAAACCCACACGGCCACAGAAAGTTCGTAAGTTCATAAGTTATTGAATTGTCTATTCTGCCATTCAATCCTGGCTGATCTATCTTTCCATCTTAACTCCATTCTCCTGCCTTCTCCCCATAAACCCTGACACACGTACTAATCAATGTAAAAATTCCGTACAGATAGCACCCGTAGTCAGAATCGAACCCGGGTCTCTGGCGCTGTAAGGCAGCAACTCTATTGCTACACCACTGTGCCGCCTTTGTCTAACCATCTGCTAATCAAAAGCCCCCCCTCACCTGTATCCACCTGTCACTGGCCAGGCAACACAGGACAAATTCTACAAGAAGACTACTTCTCTCTCCATGGACGTTTAGGTTAGGGCCTTAGCATTACATCCCAAATGTCTGATCATATAGAGTGGCACAGCAGTATAATTGCTGCCTTGTAGCTCCAGAGATCCGGGTTCAATCCTGACTACGAGTGCTGACTGTATGGAGTTTGTACGTTCTACCTGTGACCAGCGTGGGTTTTCTCCGGGTTCTCCGGTTTCTCCCCACATTCCAAAGACGTACAGGTTTGTAGGTTACTTGGCTTTGGTAAGATGGTAAATCGTCCCTAGTGTGTGTAGGATAGTGCTAGTGTGCAGGATTCGCTGGTCGGTGTGAAATCAGTGGGCCGAATGGCCTGTTTCCGCATTTTATCTCTAAACTAACCTAAATGAAACCATGATGATCTCAGCACTCTCCTCCATGTCAATGGGATTGTTGCTGCACCTAAAGCCCAAGCGGTTAGAGATTGGGACGGATGACTCTGGATGAGAGCTCGGTTCATGAACGTCCAGACAGGTAGAGCCCAATTATTCAAGGAAGGATCATTCTTCCACAAAGCACATTGGAGTGATGGCAAATTTTAATCTTAAGCATAACCACAATATCACATGTTAAAAAAGACCAGCATAAATCACATCACATCTATTGTTATTATACCACAGCCTTATTACACCATAGCTTTTACCGATGCGTCATGGGAAGCATTTTGTCGGAATGCATTACAGCATGGTTTAGGAACAGCTCCATCCAAGGCTGCAAGAAATTGTAATGAATTGTGGACGCAGCCCAGACCATCACGCTAACCAACCTCCCTTCACTTCCTCTTTTTCCCTCTCCCATCAGGCAAGAGCTACAGAAGTGTGAAAAAGCACACCTCCAGATTCAAGGACAGATTCTTCCCATCGGTTATCAGGCAACTGAATTATCCTATCAACAACTGGAGAGCAGTCCTGAGCTGCTATCTACCCCGGACTATCTTTAATTGTACTTTACTAGACTTTATCTTGCACTGAACTTTATTCCCTTTGTCATGTACACTTTGGCGGCTCAAATTCAATCATGTATTGTCTCTCTGCTGACTGGTTAGCACGCAACAAAAGCTTTTCACTGTAACTTGCTACACGTGACAATAAACTAAGCTAAACTAAACCATTTGGCCCATGGCACCCATGCTGACTGCCAGTAGAGCGATTCCATCATTCCACTCCTACTGTTGCCCTGCAATTTATTCTCTCTCATGCGCCCACTCACCTCCTTTTTTGATTCTTTTGCCACTGAGTCACACTAAGGGGCAATATAGACTCATAGTCATGCAACATGGGAACAGGCCCTTCGGCCCAACTCGTCCATGTCAACCAAGAAGCCCCATCTAACCTAATTCCATTTATCAGGGCCCATATCCCTCTAAACCTTTCCTATCCATGTACTTGTCGAAGTAACTTTTATACATTGTTATTGTACCAAATGACCATTTGGTAACCTGTATTTAACTGCTGACAATGTTACTGAGGTTTTAGACATTTACAACCCACAGTGGGATTCTGTTTGAGGATTAAAGTTTGAGGCAGCAACTGGAGTGGATAATTTTTGACGGTGATTGGTTTGGCAATGGGACTCGGTTTCATGTTACAGCTTCCCGTATGTGAAAGAGACTCCAGTTGATCACAAATGCTGGGGCAGACCCCATGGCCCAAATTGGTGCATTATGTGATGTAAACTTCACAAATTTTAGCGTCTGTCTTTTGTGGAGTTTTTAATATAAATGGCCGAGGCAGTGATGGTTTTTCATTACGAGATAATTTCTTTAGTCAGAGGGTGGTGAATCTGTGGAATTCATTGCCACAGATGGCAGTGGAGGCCATATCATTGGGTATTATTGAAGCAGAGACAGATTCTTGATTAGTAAGGGCATTGAAGGTCACAGGGAGTTTTGGTCTCCTTACTTTAGTAGCAATGCCCCTACTGTATATTGTGTGAGGTGAAGATTTATTGGACTGGTTCCAGGATTATGAGAAGAAACTGAGTACAATAAGTTTCTCTGGTAACTTATTTTTGGCTCCAGATTTAGAACATAGAAAGGGACAGCACAGGAACAGGCCCTTCAGCCCACAATGACTGTGCCGACTATTAATTAAACTAATCTCCTTTGCCTGTACAAGATCCATATCCCTCCATTCCCTGCACATCCGTGTGCCTATTTAAAAACATCTGCCTCAACAGGGCGTTCCAGGTACCTATCACTCTCTGTGTTAAAAATACTTGCCATGGGCTAAAAAACTTCCTTCTATGTGGTTAGAAAATACATGCAGCTATATTACAGCTGCCAAATTCTATAGCAATGTGAATAGGACTACATTACAATTAAGTCAATTCTGTGACAATATAGATCAAGTTATATTGCAAATAGGCCCAATTCTGCAGTAAAATGAATCGAGCTGCATTACAACTGCCAAGTTCTGTCAGAATATCTTGGATTCCGAATAGACTCCATCTGGGCCAGTTGTTTTCCGTAGATTCACTCCCATACCATACGACCATTGTTCAGACCCGACCCAAAATATCACACATCCTTTTTCTCCAGAGATGCTACCTGATCCGATGAGTTACCCCATCACACTGTGTCTATCTTTGGCACAAACCAACATCTGCAGTTCCTTTCCACACTCTTATCTGGTTTGTTGCCATTTTTAGGGAGATATGGTGTTGGATTCCAAGATCCCTCTGTGCATCATTGCTCGTAAGGGTCATGCCATTATTTGTACACTTTCACTAGAGGCTGTGGAAACTCTGTTCTTATCTTCATTTAACATGGAGATCTATAGTTTTCTAGTCATGAAACAAATCAAGGGATATGAGCATAGCGCTGTTAAATGGAGTTAAGGTACAAGACCAGCCAAGATCTTGATAAATGGTGGAGCAGAGTTGAAGAGCCAGATAGCCAACTCACAATCCCATTTCCTGTGTTATCTACTTTCTCAGCAACCAACATGGGCAGCTTGACAAAGCTTCCCAGTTCCACCACACTATACATTCAACTGTAGGAACCATTTATCAAGATCTTGGCTGGTCTTGTACCTTAACTCCATTTACCAGCGCTATGTTTGCTTGTTTTGCCTTCATGTGAAAGTATTGTCTTTCAAATGAAACCAAGGACTTATCTTCCTTCGATGAAGGGTATAAAATGTGCCTTGACACGACTAATAAAGTAGAATAGAATTGCTCAGCGACTTGGCCACTGTACAACTCTCAAAACAAATCCACCCTTTAAAGCATATTTACTGGTCAGTGACTTATTTTATGTGGGTTCCTACCAGATACAAACACATAAGTACTGCATTGTGACAGTGACACTCAACTCAGAGGTGTTTCATTTTCTGTAAAGATCATAAGATTGTAAGATAAAGGAGCAGAATTAGACCATTTAGCCCATCAAGTCTGGTCTATCATTCAATCATGGCTGATCTATCTTTCCCCCTCAACCGCATTCTCCTGCCTTTTCCCCGTAACCTTTGACACCCATACTAATCAACAATCTGTCACCCTCTGCCTTAACAATTCCCAAAGATGGCCTCCTGAGGCGTCTCAGGCAATGAATTCCATAGATTCACCACCCTCTGGCTCAATAAATTCCTCCTCATCTTTCTAATAGTGCGTTGTTTTGTTCTGAGGCTGTGCCCTCTGGTCCTCGACTCTCTCACTCATGGAAACATCATCTCATTGTTCACTCTGTCCAGGCCTTTCGCCATTCTCCTGCCTTCTGCCAGTAACCTTTCTAGACTCCCTTCTAGACCTAGACTTGTTGTATTTGTCCCACCATTGGAATTTCTCAGTGGCGGCACAAGTAGAATGTACTGTCCGTAGTGTGTAGGATAGAACTAGTGTACGGGCGATCATTGGTCAGCGTAGACTCAATGGGCTAAAGTGCCTGTTTCCACGCTATATCTCTAAACTATAGGTTTAAATATTTCAGGTTTATAGGTTAATTGGCCGCTGTAAATTGTTCATTGTGTAGAGTGATTGACGGTCGATGTGGACACAGTGGGCCGAAGGGCCTGTTTCCATGCTACATCTCTAAACTAAACTAAACCATGTAGACATCACTCCGACAATGGGGTGAGTATAAGCTCTTTAAACAGTTGGGGAACCGGTAACGTTATTTTCTCTGGAACATCAGATGTTAAGGGGAGATCTGATTGAAGTACATAAAATGATGAGAGGGATTGAAAAAGGTTCTGACTGTCTATCCTGACAGTCAGAACCTTTTTTCCCAGGATAGACATGTCAAAGACTAGAGGGCACAGTTTTAAGATGAGAGGAGCAAAGTTTAAAGAAGATATGCGAGACAAGTATTTTTTACACAGTGCCTGGAACGTACTGCCGGGGCTGGTGGTGGAGGCAGATATGATAGTGGTGTTTAAGAGGCTTAAATAGGCACATGGGTATGCAGGGAATGGAGGAAAATGGATCAGGTACAGACAGAGGAGATCAGTTTAACTTGGCATCACGCTCATCACAGACATTGTGGGCCAAAGGGCCTGATCCAGGTGCTGTGCTGTTCTATATTCTATGTTAAGGAGAATTCAATGCTACCTCCTTGTTAATTAATTCCTGTTTTTCCCTTGTGGATTGCTGGTGAAGCTGCTTTTCTTTAGTGTGATTTCTCTAAGCAGCCAGTAAGATTTACTTCAAGTCCATTCATTCCAAGTCTCAGGTAGTAAGGTTGGTACCAGTAATGGTACGCATCACCGCACGATCCTTTCAAGGGGGTTGTGTGGGGGGGTGGGGTGGGAGAAATGGGGTGAGGTAGGCTGGATACACTCTCTGAATTCAGGACACCGGGATGGATAGTGATCAATAAAGTGGATTGGGTGCAACAGGAAATTATTGATCGCTGGCACCAGATTTGCAGGTTCTTTTATCTGCTGAGTGTCTCGCGACATAAATAGTGCACAGTTTGTCAATGGAGAGAGGGCATGAAAGGAATAACAGTTTATTACATTTGAAAGCACAACAGAGGCCAGGAGAAGCTCGATGAAATAAACTGGTCGAACTAAACCTGTGTAAAACATTACGTTGTGACAGCCCCCCCCCCCCCCCCCCCTTAAAAACCTTGATAAAAACATTAAATCAGTGTGATTACATTTTTTCTGATCTGCTTGATAAGTTGCTGTGATATGTGTTCACAATTATCTACTGTATATTATTCCATCACCAGAAGGCAATGTGTTAGAGGATTCCACAGCTATAACTCAGATTAAATGGACATCCTTAATTCCTACATGATTTCTTTCCCAGTCTTTGTAAATATAATGCATTGTCACCACATAATGCTTCATCTTTAATGTCAAGCTTGATGGTTAATGGGAAATGGTGCATAATAAAAAAAAACCCTGGAGTTTTGTGTTTTGCATGGTGGCTAAAAGATCAAGAAAGGTCAGGATGGCAGGAAGAACAAGAGAAAGGAGTTCACAAAATTACATTTTCAGGAAGTCTTTATTTAGAGTTGTTTTATTGCTGTGTTGTGCATGATAACTTTAGACAGGACATAGAACAGTCCAGTACAGGAACAGGACCATCGGCCCACAATGTCTGTGCCGAACATAATGCCGAGATGAAGAAACAGGGAACTGCAGATGCTCATTTACAGAAAATGATACAAAGTGCTGGAGTAACTCAGCGGGTCAAGCAGCGTCTCTGGATGACATGGATATGTGATGTTTCAGGTAGGAGCCCTTCTGAAGGGTCTGAAGAAGGGTCCCGACCTGAAATATCATCTATCCGTGTTCTCCAGAGATGTTGCCTGTCCCTCCGAGTTACTCCAGCATTTTGTGTCCAATATTGCCAGATGAACTAATCTTCTCTGCCTGCATGTGACCCTTACCCCAATATTCCCTGCATATCCATGTACCTATTTAAAAGACTCTTAAACATTACTATCATATTTGCTCTACCACCACTCCTGACAGCATGTTCCACTTGCCACCCTCTGTCTAAAAATCTTGCATAGTGCTAGTGTCTGGGGATCGCTGATCAGTGTGGACTCGGTGGGCTGAATGGCTTGTTTCCATGCTGTATCTCTAAAGTCTAAAAAGCTAAAGCTGGAAAACACACTTCTTACTTCATAGACCCGCCTATCACTGAATTAATTTAAACTTTTGTGGCGAGTTGGCTGATTCTATTCTTTCTTCACCTGTGGCGCATTTGAAAGAAACTCTAACTGACTTTTAAAAGACATTTGGACAGATACATGGAAAGGAAGGGTTTACTGGGCTATGGGCCAAATGTAGACATATGGACGATCGTGGGTTGGCGTGGACTTGGTGGGCTGAAGGTCTTGTTACCACACTGTGACTTTAAAGTCTTTGTTTAGTTTAGTTTAAAGATACAGTGCGGAAACAGGCCCTCCAGTCCACCGAGTCCATGCCGACAAACGATCCCTGTACACTAGCATTATGCTACACACTAGGGATAATTTACAAACTGTACCAAAGCCAATTAACCTACAAGCCTGTATGTCATTGGAGTGTGGGAGGAAACTGGAGCACCCGGTTAAAACCCATGCAGTCACAGGGAGAATGTCCAAACTCCATACAGACAGCACCCATAGTCTGGATCGAACCCAGGTCTCTGGCGCTGTAAGGCAGAAACTCCACCGCTGCACCAAAGATTTTGCCTTCGCTAAAGCCTAAAGTATGGGCAATGGTCTACTCACTTCCACTTGGAATGTCCATTAGACAGGTTGTTTGGGACTGATCGTGCAGAGAGTCATGGCATTAACTTCTCAGTGTTAGCTTGGCATCGCTTGGTGCCATTCATGTCTCCGTACACCAGAGCATAGTGCCAAAACAGCTGTTCGTTAATACAAATGCAGCGCTGAGAGATGGAAGAAAGTGTTCTTGAGGCTTGAACCACCATCTCTCTCTGCTGTCTTTCACAGATAACCATCCAAATCACAGCATGTTGTAGGTGTAATGCGTTTAACTTGAACTGATGTGACTCGGGGAAAATTAGCTCGTTGAATTCTTGTTGCCCAAGTTCCAACAAATTGTAACACTAATCCTCCCTGGCTGCTGCTTAATGGATTTTAGCATTGCTTGTGGCTTGCAGTCATTTTATTTTCCATTGAACTCTGCCTGTGTTCAGTCATGTAGCTGGCAAAAAGATGATGTCACCTCCAAAACATTGCCTTGTTTCAACTTTTGGAATGGTTTCAGAATAAATATTGTTATCCAGAAAGTACACGGAGCTCACAATATTGCTGGAAGTATCAGTGAATTTCCATCTTCTTCCAATCAATTAAACGCTTCAAGCTTTTGACTCTGTTTATACAGTGGCTTATGTAGTCCAGCACCAGACACTGATAATTTTACTTGTTATGCATTAAATGTCTCTGTTCGTTCTGTGGGCTAGGCTGCCAGACTCTCTCCAAAGTTGTAGACATAAGGAACTGCAGATGCTGGTTTACAAAAAAAAATAGATGCAAAGTGGTGGAGTAACTCAGCGGGTCAAGCAGCATCTCTGGAGAATGTGCATAGGTGACGTTTCAGGTCGGGAACCTTCTTCAGAGTGTGAAGAATTATGCATGTCAGACCTACACTTCTACAGAACCATTCCTGGCCAGAATGTGTAGGAAGGAACTGCAGATGCTGGTTGACACCGAAGATAGATACAAAATGCTGGAGTAACTCTGCGGGTCAAGCAACATCTCTGGAGAAAAGAAATAGACAACCTTTCAGGTCAAAACCCTTCCTCAATTTCCATGTCAAACATGATACCACATTAATCATCTCTGATATCTGTTATTGTCGGTACGCTTGTGGGATTCAGGCAGGGATCAGGACAAGGGCTTTTCATAAGTTCATAAGTTTTTGGAGCAGAATTAGATAATGCAGCTCAGGAACAGGCCATTCGGTCCACAACATCTGTGCTGTGCAAGATGCCATGGTAAACTATTCTCCTCAGCCTGCACATGATCCATATCCCTCCATTCCCTGCATTTACTGGCTCCCACAGGCTACTGATGAATCGGTCAAACCTTTTCATTTGTTACTGATTCCTTCATTGTACAAAATGCAATTTACAAATATTTATAGACTCCCCTAACACAACGCTATTGAGTTACCAGTATATTTTTTCAATTATTTTTTTGAGGATTGGTAAACTGGAAAATGCATTGCTCCAGGCCACATCTGGACTGCTGTCTCCTTGCGAGAAGGAGTCCAATTACTGCTGAAGCAATTTTTTTTTAAGAGTAACGATTTCCTCTGGGCAAAGGTGAGATGAGTTTTCTTCCAACGTGAAACAACAGTGGAATAGAACAAATTCCAGCTGCCTGCTCGCTGTCAGAGTTTGGACCCCGGTCTCCCTGTCCCGCAATTTAAATCTTCCATCAGAAAGAAAGTTGATCACTGGGCTGAAGAAGTGTCCGGACCCACAATGTCACTTATCCTTTCTCTCCGGAGCCTGACCCGCTGAGTTACTCCAGCACTTTGTGCCTATCTTTGGTATAAACCAGCATCTACATTTCTTACTTTCTACATCTTTTACTTTAGATTTTTACAGATAAAGCACATACATAGGGCATTTGGACCACTGAGTCCTGGGCGACAAGCAATCCCCCAGCACTAGTACAGTACCACATACTAGGGGTAATGTTCAGTTTTACTGAAGCCAATTAACCTACAAACATTAATGCCTTTGTAATGTGGAAGGAAACCCGGAAAAAGCACAGGGGGAACGTACAAACTCCGTACCGACAGCACCCATAGTTAGGATCGAACCTGGATACATGGCACTGTAAAGCAGCAATTCTACCGCTGCGCCACTGTGCCACCCATCTTGACCATTGGGCGTACAGGGAGCTAACCCACTTTGTCATAACGAGATCTTAGAGAAACATGAAAATCAAAAATACTGCAGATTCTGGAAATATAAAATATAAATATATAACACTGCACATGGCCAGCAACACCTAGGTAGAAAAAAATTGTGTTACCGTTCGGGTCCAAGACTATATTTTTGGATCAGTTTTGTTGAAGGGTCTTCAGCCTGAAGCATTAACTCTGTTGGAGAACACAAAGTGCTGAAGTAACTCAGTGGGTCAGGTTGCATCTGTGGAGAACATAGATAACAATGTTTCGAGTCAGGACCCTTCTTCAGAAAACGAGTCTGAAGAAGGGTCCCAACCTGAAACATCACCCAGCCATGTCCTCCAGAGATGGTGCCTGACCTGCTGAGATACTCCAGCACTTTGTGTTCTACCCGATTCCAGCTTCTATGGTTTCTTGTATCTATAATAACTCTGTTTCACCAAAAAGTAAAGCGACTCGAATGCTTGTGAGATTTTAGAGCACTCTCCTTCAAAGTATAATGTAAGCAGAGTCTAAATATTTTTAAGGCAGAGGTTGGATACAATTTTTGATAAGCAAAGGGATGAAAGGGAACCTTGGAGTTGAGGGTGCTGTCAGATCAGGTAAAGGCGGACCAGGCTTATATTTTGTCTGAAGATCCCGACCCAAAACGCCACCTATCCATGTTCTCCAATGTTGTTGCCAGACAGACTGAGTTACTCCAGCAGAGTCTTAGAGTCATACAGCACAGAAACAGGCCCTTCCACCCAACCTGCCCACACCAACCAACATGTCCCATCTACACTAGTCCCACCTTCCAGTGTTTGGCCCACATGCCTCTAAACCTGTCCGATCCACAAACCTGTCTAAATGTTTCTTAAACGTTGCGATAGTACCTGCCTCAACTGCCTCCCCCAGCAGTCCGTTCCATACACTCATCACACTTAGTGTGAAAAAGTTACTCCTCAAGTTCCTATTAAATCTTTCCCCCCACATCTTAAACCTATGTTCTCTGATTCTCAGAAACTCCCCTACTTTGGGAAAGAGTGTGTTTACCCGATCTATTACTCTCATGATTTTATATATTTTTGTTTTTAGTTTAGTGATACAGCGCGGAATCAGGCCCTTCACCCTCCGAGTCTGCATTGACCAGCGATCCCCACATATCAACACTGTCCCACACACACTAAGGACCATTTACAAATATACTAAGCCAATTAACTTACAAACCTGTACGTCTTTGGAGTGTCGGAGGAAACTGATGATCTGGGAAAAAACCCACGCGATCACGGGGAGAACGTACAAACTCCGTACAGACAGCACCTGTAGTCGGGATCGAACCAGGGTCTCTGGTGCTGCAAGCGCTGTAAGGCAGCAGCTCTACCGCTGCGCCAACATGGCTGCCCTAAGGACAAGGCCATAACATTGTGTCTTATTTTTTAAACCTGCCTCTGCAGTTCCTTGTAACTCCTTGCATTTTGCACATTTAGAGGCATAGAGATATAGAATCATAGACTACGGAAACAGGCCCTTTTGCCCAACTTGCCCATGCTGACCAAGATGCCCCATCTATACTCGTCTCACCTGCCTGTGTTTGCTCCATATCCCTCTAAACCTTTCCTATCCATGTACCTGCCCAAATGTCTTGTATATGTTGTCAAAGTACCTGCCACAGATATGTTTGTAAGACAGCAACTGTCTGTTGGCTGACCCATCTCCTCACCACAGGGATCTCTCTTAAACCTGGAAGCCCTGAGCTCACCACATTGGTGTTGAAAGGCTTGGCTGCATTAAACACAAAGTCCCCTCGGCAGAAATAGACAGGACAATTTCAGATATCCAGTACATGGATCAGACAATGTTTATTCCTTATGAGGGTGATGTGCATAATATTAGCAGCAACTTTTAAAATTACATGACAACCCATTGCCTGGGGCACTTGTGAAAGGGTAAGACTAAATAAGAGGAGCAGAATCTTTCCCTTTGCATTTCCAACGTATTGACAAAAATATTGATCTCCATTACTGCTGTGTATACAGAAGCTGCGTTACTGGGAAATCAAACAGCAGGCAAATGCTAATCTCTTATTGAGCTCTGTCTTTAAAGACACTGGCCCCACTGTGCTCATGTCTTCATTGATTGATCATACAAGTTTAATTAGGGTTTATTTTTAATGCAAAGATTGTGAAAACAATGAAGGAGTTAGATGGAGTAAATAAGGAAAAGCTGCTTCCAGTGACTAAAAAGTCAGCGTCTGGAGGACTTTGATTGAAAGTGATAGGTAGATTACCAAGAAAGGTTTTCTTTTTGTACGCAGTGTCTCCTTGTTCTGGAAAGCTCTGTGTTGTGGGTTAGAGGAAACAGATTCAATGAAAACTGAATTCAGATTTAAGAGGGTAACGGGATACACACTTGAAGAAAATATGTCTTGGTAAACCATAAAGTCCTGGCGTACCTCAGCGTGTCAGGCAGCATCTGTGGAGGTAATGGATAAGGCCATATTTTAACGTTATTAGAAGGGTCCCGAGGTGAAACGCCGCCTATCCATTCCTTTCACAGATGGTGTCTGACCCACAGAATCACTACAGCACTTTGTGTTTTGTTTAATGCCCAGACTCAATGGAATGAATGACTTTGGCGCTGCATCATCGACAACGATACAGATCATTACAGTAGGTATGAAGCATGTAGCACAGGAGTAGTGATATGACCCCTCGTGCCTTCTCCACCATCAATGAAACCATGGCTGATCTCATCTTGGCTTTGCACCCACATGGATAAATGGGACCAGCTTAGAGGGGCATCTTGGTCAGCATGGTTGGGTTGGGCAGTGCTGTATGACTCCATGACACAGACCATCTATATATGGCAGCTTATAACCCAGTGGTATGAATGTTGAATTATCGAATTACAAGCAACTGGCATTCCTTCTTTGTGTGTGTGATAGTGCTAGTGTACGGCGTGATCGCTGGTCAGCGGGGACTCAATGGACTGAATGGCCTGATTCCACGCTGTATTCTAAAGTCTAAAGACTAAAGTGAAACTCCAAGTACATTACATCTCCCAATTCCCCCTTATCGACCATGCTTGTGGCATTCTTAAAGAATCCTTGTGAATTTGTCAGACAAAATTTCCTTTGAATGAAACAATACTGGCACTCCTTAATTATATTATGACTTTTTAAAATGTTATGCTATTGCTTCCTTATAATGAATTCCATCAATGATGGAAGTTCAGTTAGATTGACATAATTTCCCTTTTTTGTCTACCTCCTTTCCTGATAGAAGTACATACAATTATGAGAGGCATGGATAGGGTAGACAGTCAGAACCTTTTTTTCCCAGGATACCAGAGGTCATAGCTTTAAGGAGAGAGGGACACATTTTAAAGGGGATATGCGGGGCAACCTTTTTACACAAAGGGTGGTGAGTGCCTGGAATGAGTTGCCGGGAATAGTGGTTGAGGTAAATATGACAGTGGCATTTAAGAGGCTTTTGGATAGGCAATGGATATACAAGGAATAGAGGGATATGAATCACAGCATGTGCAGAGAAGAGATGGTGTTGTCATCATGTTCGGCATGATATGCCTAACATGACAGCAAGATAACCTATTCTCCTCTGCCTCCACGTGATCCACACGGTCACAGGGAGAACTTGCAAACTCCACACAGACAGCATCCAAGGACAGGATCGAACCCGGGTCTCTGTTGCTGTGAAGCAGCCGATTCACCAGCTGCATCACTGTGCTACCCATAATGTTGTTGACTGTTCAGTGCAACCTGAAATAGCCCAACAATCTGCTTAGTTCAAGGGAACTAGGGATAGCCAATAAATATACATTTTTATTTCAAATATATATTTTCATAAATATTTAATGTATATTTGCTGCAGAACATTGAAGCCAGCACTTTTGCCACATTATTCCCATTACTTAACTTTATCATTTTATATATAACCCTTGAGTAAACAGTTCATGGGATTTTACAGTGATTCCAGCAAATAATGTGTAATTGTGGTCAGGCCGTGATTTGTGGCCTTTGAGTATTAACCCTTTAAAATTAAAGCTGGCCTTGCCCATTGACTCCATCTATACTTCACGCTGTCTCAGCAACATAATCAAAGTCTTATTCCACCCTAGTCATTCCTTCTTCACCCTGCTCCTGTTGGGCTGAAGATACAGCAGCTAGCACCGCCAGTCTCAGGAACACAGTGTAGAAACAATGAACTGCAGATGCTGGTTTACACAAAATGACACAAAGTGCTGGAGTAACTCAGCGGGTCAGGCAACATCTCTGGAGGACATGGATAGGTGCCATATTTATTCCCCTCTGTAATTAAGCTTCTGAACAGTTCTTCCATAAGCTAGGATACTGTCTGATTCACCTCTACCCCATGGATGGACATTGGACTTCTAGTCTGATGCACTACAATCCTGAGAACCGTATTCTGCACTCTGTATCTTCCCCTTTGCTCTCCCTATTGTACTTGAGTGTCATGTAGATTATTATTTGAATTGACTTGGTAGCATGCAAAACAAACCTTTTCACTGTTCCTCAGTACACATGTTAATAACAAACCTATATATAAACATCCACATCCTACAATCATTTTTTATTTAAATGAATGCTTGTTTTGGATTGTAGTCATAATGTTTAATGTGGACAGTCACTTTGACAGCGCAAGCCTTTCCTAGCTGTACCCTGAGAGTGTCTGCCTTTGGAGTGTCAGCCTGAGGTAATGTATCTCTAGTTGTGATCCCACCACCTTCTGACTGTTCCCGAGTACAGACCGATTCAGATTCAAAAGTTGCCATTGAGTGAATGTGTACATGGGTGCAACTTGTGGTCTCCGTACCCAATAAGCACAAACGAACCAATTGCCCCAAGCAGTACCATGTCAGAATAGATTCTAACAGAGATGCAACATGCACAATTCATGATCTGGATTCTTCCCTGCTCATAAAGACAAGAAGAAGCTTACTTTTCCGATCTCACTTATTCATTTCTTTGCCACCACCGGGCTGAAATGTGTATCTCAATGTCTACTCCCTGATCTAACTGTGAGAACACTCTCTCTTTGTCTCTCTCACTCTCTCTTTCTCTCTCTCTCTCTGTCTGCCTGTGTCTCTCTCTCTTGTTCTCTCCCTCGTTCTCCCTCTCTCTCTAACTCTGTCACTCTAACACTCTCACACTCTCTTTCTTTCTTTCTCTTTTTCTATATCGCATTCTCCAACTCTCTCTTACTAACTCTCACGCTCTCTCTGCCCCACCCTCTCTCTCCACCCCTCTTTCTCTCTAGCTCTAACTCTAACTATTTATTTTGTTTGCTAAAGGGCCTGTCCCACTTACGTGTCATTGGCATGCAAATTACGCAACCTCGTTGTCGCATTGAGGCACACAGGCACAGCGTGGAGGGGTATGTAGTTGTGTGCGACATCGCGCGGGGCTCCGAAATTTTTGTAGCGAATGAAATCTTTGCGCGCCCAAGGCCTGTCGCGTAACTGACGGCCAAAGTGGGACAGGCCCAAGCCCCTGGCGCGATGCAACGTCTCACCATCAACAGCAGCAGAAGCAGGCAAACGATCGCCGAGCTCTGCCTTGGGCTCACGGCCGTTGTGGTCCGGATCCGCCCCCGCTTCTACTCCCAGAGCGGGGCCAAGAAAATTGAAGATAGACACAAAATGCAGGAGTAACTCAGCGGGACCGGCAGCATCTCTGGAGAGAAGCATTGGGTGACGTTTCGGATCAAAGCCCATCTTTCAGACTGAAGAAGAGTCTTGACACGAAACGTCACCCATTGCTTCTTTCCAGGGATGCTGCTGGTCCCGCTGAGTTACTCCTGCATTTTGTGTCCATCTTCAAATGACGTCACGCGCTCCAGACGGCTGTGCAGGCGCATGAAATCGCGTACGACCTTCGCGGGATCGTCGCGCCTCAACGCGACCATGAGGTCGCGTAATTAGCGTGCCAAGGCCACATAAGTGGGACAGGGGCTTAACTCTCTCTCACACACACTCTCACACTTAATTCTCTTGCACTCTGTCACTCTCTGTCTCTCTCTGACTCACTAACACTCTAATCTCTCTCTAACTATCGTTCTCTAACTCTCTCAAACTGTCTCTTTCTCTGTCCCTGTCTCTCCCTCTAACTCTCTCCAACTCTCCCTCTCTGTATCTTACTCTCTATCTCTCTGCCTCTCACTCGCTATCTCTCGCTAACTCACTATCACTCTCTAACTCACACACTCTCTCTCTCTCTCTCTCTCTCTCTCTCTCTCTCTCTCTCTCTCTCTCTCTCTCTCTCTCTCTCTCTCTCTCTCTCTGTCTCTCTCTCTCTCTCTCTCTGGGTCTAACTCAATGAAGAAGCTGTAACTACGTACAACAGGCCTTTCAGCACTGAGAGAAGCATCTGAAGCAGGGATTTCCACTCTGTCAGCTAGGCTGCAGGGTGCTCAGGGAACCCTTCCTGTGTTTGAATAGTTGGGATTGTTCTGTGGAGCAAGGATATAAAAGAGGTGTTGATGGATTTGGAAAAGTCTGACACACTTACTCACTGATGGTTTCCAGTCACTGATCATGTGGACAGTAGTTCAACTCATCGTTGCACAGAGGCTGAATCTCTCTGATACTTACAGATAATGTTAGATGCTGCGAGATGTTTGAGGATACCGTCTCCCACCAAGGAATCAGAAAGGCATGAGTTGATGAGTTAAGGGTTTAACCCTCATTTCCATCCCTGGGAATGTCATGTCAAGTCAAGTCAAGTCAAGTCAAGTTTATTTGTCACATACACATACGAGATGCGCCGTGAAATGAAAGTGGCAATGCTCGCGGAACAACAAAACAACCAAACAAATTATAAACACAATCATAATCATGTTTGGACCTGACTGGGAATTACTGAGTACTTGGTAATGCAGGTCACCCACCCACAAACCCAGGGCCTCTGGGGACATTCCCTGGGCTCCATTCATCACGTGTACTCTCGCAGTCTGGAACGTCTGGGGTCTGTCCATCCCAGAAGTAGCCCGCTGACGCTCACTGCACCGAGGAATGCACATCAACGTCAAATAAGGATTCCAGTTGCAGCTCCAGACATTTCACTGTGATGTTCCTGTCTTGTTGTTACTATTGTTGTTCTTCTTCTTCTCCTTCTCGTTCATCTCTATCTCTATATCTCCTACTTCCTTTTCACTTTCTCCTCTTTCTTGTTCTGCTTCTCCATCTTCCTTCTCATTCTCCTTCTCCTCCATCTCCTTCTGCATTTTGTTTTCCTTCTCTTTCTTCTCCTTCTCCTCCTCCTCCTCCTCCTCCTCCCTCGATGGTCCCTCCATCTACCCTGCTTCATTGTGCTCTGTGGTGCCGGTGAGCAATGTAGGAGCTGCAGACTCTTCTAAAGCCAAGGCAGATTGTGGTGAAAGGGGAGAATGCCGGGCATTTTGTGAGGCAGTGCCTCTGCCACCACCACCACCACCACCAACGCGAGGTTTATTTATGCTCTCGATGCATGAATTCAAGGATCCCAAATGCTGCTTCTCCACTTTGCGTGGTCATAGGCCTGAGGTTCCCAGGAGTCTTGATAAAAGTACGTAAAATCATGTGAGGCATAGATAAGGTAGAGAGTCAGAATATTTTTCTCAGGATGGAAATATCAAAGACTAGAGAGCATAGCTTCAAGGTGAGAGGGACAAAGTATAGAGGTATGTTATGTGGGCCAGGTCTTTGGCACAGAGGGTGGTGGATGACTGGAACGTGCTGCCGGGGGTGGTGGTGGTGGTGGAGGCAGATGTGTTAAGGGGATGTAAGAGGCTATTAGATAGGGACATGGGTATGCAGGGAATGGAGGGGTATTGATCACGTGCATGCTAAGGAGATTAGTTTATTCTGGCCTCACAATCGGTACGGACATTATGCGCTGAAGCGACTGTTCCTGTGCGATGTGTTATATGATCTATGAGTCAGGAGAGATGTTCCTCCATTTTCTGCATATCCATGTGCCTATCCAAAACCCTCTTAAATGCCACTCTCGTATCTCCCGCCCCCACCCCCCTGCACCACTCCTGACAGTGTGTTCCATGCACTCAACACCCTCCGTGTAAAAAAAACCTGGTCTTTAAACTTTGCCCCACTCACCTTAAAGCTATAATCTTTGATTTTTTTCATCCTGGGAAAAAGGTTCTGACTGTCTACCCTATTTATGCCTCTCATAATTTTGATATACCTGTATCAGATTTCCCTGCAACCTCCAGAGAAAACAATCCAAGCCGCTCCATCTCCCGCCCAATCAAACCTCTCCCTGTAACTAATTCCCTGTAATCCAAGCATCTTTAGACTTTGGACCTGAGATATTGCATTGAAACAGACCATTCGACCCACCAGGTCCACATCGACTTGCGATCACCCCAGACACTAACACTATACTACACACGAGAGACAATTTACAATTTACAGAAACCAATTAACCTACAAACCTGCACATCTTTGGAGTGTGGAAGCAAACCAGAGCACCCGGAGAAAACCCACACGGTCACAGGGAGAACGTACAAACTCCATACAGACAGCACCCATAGTCAGGATCGAACCTGGGTCTCTGGCGCTGCAGACAGCAACTCTACTGCTGCACCACGGTGCCGCCTTACAATCTTGTTGTAAGACTTGTCCTGATTGATACTCAGTGAAGAGAGAGTGCTCTGTGTTCAGCTTGTAGCCAGGCAGCTTCAGTCTTTGTTATCTTGTTGTTTGCACTAACAGCTGGATTTGAATCTCAATGCTTTAGTGCGGTGGGAATCAATGACTACAGCCTCTTATCTGTGCTAATAAGTCGCTTACTGACATTAAAGGACTGTGTAATGTACTGAAGAAGCACAAGTGGAAATCTGCATGGTGAATGGAAAGCTGTCATTAATTATGTAAAAAGGTGCTGTATAAATTAAGGGAATATATGTTTATGCATTCTCCATAAATTTCTGAAGGGATTGTGTTCTTTTTTTACCCCATGAAATTCACGTTAATTACTTTCTACACAATTAACTCAAAAGGTCCATAAATTATTTCTGATTCAGTTTACAAATGAAAATTAAATTAATTTTAATGTTCACGCTATGGTAACAATGTCCTTTAGAATGCATAAATGAACAGTAAATGCCTAACTGTCCTTGTGCAATTCATGACACGGAACACCATTGAGACATAACCCGAGACAGAACTGATGTTTTCTCTTTCACGGTGGTTTCATTGGTAAAATGATCATTGCAATAATGAAGGAAGGCATGTGACGTGATTTGGAAGTAGGGTCAATGGTCTCTATTGTCACGGGTACAGACATACAGTGAAATTATTTTATTTTCGTATACAGTCCAGTAAAGTATCGCCATTCCTAAGCACAATTTCTGATTAGTAAAGAGTGTATAGAAATAATCCACTGAGACCGCATGCAAGAGTTGCCAGGTTTTGGCGCAATTACCAAAGTTCAGCCTCTTCCGGGTCTCATACCCAACTACCCCTCCAGCAAATTGGCATCATTCTAGCATTCACTGGTCTGTAAGTCTAATGAGACCCTATATTGAACTAAAAATTCCCACCTTCATGAATAAACAATTCAAGCAAACCAGAACAAACATCGCTGCTTTTAAAAAGTATCACACTGATGTAACATACTTTAATCTTGTACATGCTGTGATAACATGGGTGTTATGTAAAAGGTCTGTCCCTTTTAGCTCCAGTGGAAAGAAATGGGAAGCATTCTTCTTTTAGTTTTAGTTACAGCATGGAAACAGGCCCCAGGGCCCACCAATTTCACACTGACGGTCGTTCACCCATTTACACTAGTTCTATGTTATCCCACTTTTGCATCCAACCCCAACAGTGCTTCCTCACCTCACGCAAACATTTTCTTAAATAGAATCCAAAATTTCCTGGAATTTGATGGTATTTCCTGAAATTCCCTAACTACGTATGTGCGACTGCTGCCCCAACTGCGCACGCGCGGATAACGGGCCTGCGCACGCGCGGGGAGACAACGTCATTTTGCGTCCCTACCGCGTTACCGGCGCCATTTTCAATTGTGACGCGGCTGATGGGCCTCCTCCAACTGCGCGGGCGCGGATGGTCGTAAATATATCTGTTGCTGCAGCACAACAGAATATTGTAGGCATAAATACAGATCAGATCAGTGTGTACATATACCATAGAATATACACACATAAATAAACAGATAAAGTGCAATAGGCTGTTATAGTTCATCGTTTGTTTGAAGTTGTGTTTAATAGTCGGATGGCTGTGGGGAACAAGCTGTAGAAGTCCCAGATAATGCTCCTTGATATACCGACTCGGTAATCTTCTCAGGAAGTAGAGGCGCTGATGTGCTTTCGTTATGATTGCATCAGTGTTCTGGGACCAGGAGAGATCTTCGGAAATATGCACGCCCAGGAATTTGAAGTTCTTGACCCTTTCCACCATCCACCCGTTGATATAAACGGGACTGTGGGTCCCTATCCTACCCCTTCCGAAGTCCACAATCACTTCCTTGGTTTTGCTGGTGGTGAGAGCCAGGTTATTGTGCTGGCACCTTTTGGTCAATCGGTCGATCTCACTTCTATACTCTGACTGATCTCCATCAGTGATATGTCCCACAACAGTGGTGTCGTCAGCGAACTTGATGATGGAATTCGCACTACGTCCGGCTATGCAGTCATGAGTATAGAGTGGGTACAGCAGGAGGATGAGCATGCAGCCTTGAGGTGCTCCCATGCTGATTGTCATCGAGGATGACACATTTCCACCAATACGGACAGACTGTGGTCTGTGAATGAGGAAGTCGAGGATCCAATTGCGGAGGGATGCGCAGAGACCCAGATCTGAGAGCTTGGTAACCAGCTTGGAGGGGATGATGATACAGCCATGAGAGCCTGACATATGAGTTTTTGTTGTCCAAGTGGTCCAGAGCGGAATGGAGAGCCAGTGAGATCGCATCCACCATTGATCTGTTGTGGCAGTAAGCGAACTGCAGTAGGTCCAGGTTTTTGTCGAGTTATGAGTTGATTCATGCCATGATCAGCCTCTCAAAGCACTTCATCACCACAGACATTAGTGCCAGTGGTCAATAGTCATTGAGAACGTGCAAACTCCACACAGAGAGCACCAGAGGTCAGGATCGAACCCGTGACTCTGACGCTATGAGGCAGCAGCTCTACCCGCTGCTCCATTGTACCGCCCATTCTACCCTAGCTGCTTTGCATACATTTGCAACGTTGAATAACTTGGGTACATATCAGGTTAGAAGGTAGAATCTCCATTAATGCCTCTAAACAAGCCAAAGTGTGTTGTAAGCAATCACAAAATCTTTGAAAGTGGTCACAGTTTGTTTCAATTTAGTTTTGTTTTGATATACAGTGTGGAAACAAGCTCTTTGGCCAACTGAGTCCACGCTGAGCAGCAATTACCCATGCACTAGTTCACACCGACTCACTACACATTTTACAAGAGGCCAATTAACAACCTACAAACCTGCACATCTTTGGAATGTAGGACGAAACTGGAGCCCCTGAAGAAAACCCACTCGGCTCCAGGGAGAACATGCAAACGCCATACAGACAGCGTGGTGAATCTGTGGAATTCATTTCCGCAGATGGCTGTGGAGACCAGGACATTGGATATTTTAAAGTGGAGATTGATAGGTTCTATATTAGCACAGGCTTCAAATGTTCTGGGGAGAAGGCAGGAGAATGGGGTTGTGGAAAAAATAGATCGGCCATGATAAATGGTGGAATAGACGTGAAGGGCCTAATGGCCTAATTCTGTTCCTATGTCTTATGGTCTTCAGATGGAGAACGTTAATTTGTGTTAGTACGAAAAGATCAATCACTTTTTTTAATGTATTGGTACACAAGATGTGGATATTGCTGTCAATGCCAGGATTTTAGTCCCTCCCTGAACTGAGAAGACAGTGAGAGTCAACAACATTAGTTGTCCAGAGTCACGTACTGGTCAGGCATTGCGAAGGACAATGGATTTCCTTTCCTCAAGGACATTAATGAACCAGACTGTTTCATGGTCACCATCACCGAGATAAGATTTATTTCTAATGTGGGACACAAAGTGCTGGAGTAACTTGGCGGGTCAGGCAGCGTCTCTGGAGAAGAAGGAATAGGTGACGTTTCAGGTCAGGTCCCTTCTTTGGTCTTTTTGTGTCTATCTCAAAGTTCAAAGGAGATGTGCGGGCCAAGTTCTTTTAAACAGAGGGTGGTCAGTGTCCGGAACGTGCTGCCGGGAATGGTGGAGGCAGATACAATAGTGATATTGAAGAGGCTTTTTGAATAGGCACATGGATATTCAGGGAATGGAGGGAAATGGATTACCTGCTGGCAAATGGGAGTTGGTCTTGGCATCATGTTTGGTGCAGATATTGTGGTTCTTATGCTGTAATGTTCTATGTTTTATGACTCGCTTAGTTCCTCCGTCACTTTGTGTTTTGCTGAAGCTTCCAGCATCTGTAGTTCCTTGTGCCTCTGCTATTCCAGGGCAGTTATCAATGGCACACTTCAGACAATTCTTCAATGCACCATAGGTCAAATACTGCACCAAAGGTTTTCACAAGAAGAAACAAATTATCAATAAAAATATCCTATTGCAGTTTTTCATGGGTTTATGCTGATTTAATTCTTGTGCGGTACAATATCTCGCTCCTGTCACCTCTCTCTAGCAGTACACTGAACCTCATCCATCAATCTTGAGCAAAAACGCAAAGGAGATTGAAAGCAAGGAAGAGAAATGTGTATTTATATTTCACATTTCTTGGCAAGAATACTTCCCAAAGCAGCTTACAGCCCATGAATTGCTTTACGGAGTGTGATTACTGTTGTAATATCAGGACACGGCAGCCAATTTGTGCACAGCAAGATCCCACAGTTAACAAACTACAATGTAATAATGGTCGGACCATCTGTTTTTAGTGTTGGCCAGGCACCGAGGAGAATTCCCCCTGTTCTTCCTGCAAGTAATAACATTTACCACTGCCTGAGAGGGCTGTTCAAAGCCTGCTTTGACAGTCATGGAGTCATACAGTGTCGAAACAGGCTCTTCGGCCCAACCTGCCCACACCAACCAACATGTCCCGTCCACACAGGTCCCACCTGCCCACATTTAACCCATATCCTTCTAATACTCTAAACCTGTCCTATCTATGTACCTGTCTAAATGTCTCTTAAACATTACGACAGTACCTGCCTCAAGTGTCTACTCCAGCAGCTTGTTCCATGTGCCCACCACCCTTTGTGTGAAAAAACTACCCCTCAGGTTCCTATTACATCTTTCCTCCCTCACCTTATGTCCTCTTGTTCTCAATTCCCCTACTCTGGGCAAGAAACTGTGCGTTTATCCAATCTACTCCTCACTTCTGAAAGGCAGAATGGGGAAATAAAATACAAGGTATGCAAGAATCAGGAAGAGGCCAATCCGCCCTCTCCATCAATCTTTCATAAAATTATTGGGCAAGCACATTTTCTTGAACTGGTTGTCACATTGTACGTCGATATTTTCCACGCAGTTTTTCTATTTGCACTTTTTAACGTCGACACAGACGTGTAATAGACGTGGGTACGTGGAAATGTCCAGAGGAGGTAGTTGAGGCAGGTACAATAGCAACATTTAAAAGACATCTGAACAGGTACATGGATAGGAAAGGTTTATGGGGATATGGGCCAAATGCAGGCAGGTGGGACGAGGGTTGATGGGGCATATTGGTCGGTATGGGCAAATCAGACCAAAGTGCATCTTTACATGCTCTATAAATTTATGACAGTGGTGCAACCAGTTGAGTTGCTCTCTGACACCACCAGCTGCCCAGATTTGATCCTGACCTCTGGCGCTGTCTGTGTGGAGTTTGCAAATTCCCACTGTGAGTGAGTAGGTTCCCTCCGGGTGCTCAGTTTTCCTCCCACGACTCAAAAAATTGTATGCCACCAGGTTAGCTTGACCACTGCAAATTGCCCAAGTGTGTCTATGAGTGGTTAAACCTGCTGGGAAAACCATGGAATCATGGGTAGAAGGGGATAGGATGAGTGTACGAGTAGATGCTCAATATGGTCCATAGACTTGTTTCTGCGCAGTATTATTCCAGAGCACACTGCTAGAGAAACTCAGCTGACCAGGCAGCATCTGTGGAGGGAAGTGGAATGATGCCATTTCAGCCTGGGCTCCTTCTTCAAACCGATGAAGAAGAGGGTCGGCATGGACTCGGTGGGCTGAAGGGCCTGTTTCCATGCTGTATCTCTAAAGTGGAGATTGATAGATTCTTGATTTGTAAGAGCATCAAAAATTATAGCGAGAAGGTGAGAATGGAGGGAGAAATAGATCAGCCATGATCAAATGTGGAGTAAACTTGACAGACTGAATGGCCTAATTCTGCTCCAATTTCTTATGGTCTCCAACCATCCTCAACACTCAGTGCAGAAGTATTTCCTGACAGTATTCTTGAGGGCCACACATAATTGTTATTGACTGCGCCTTCATCCTCGATTTCTCAGGCATTGCATCTCTCCATCCTCCCGCCTCCCCTTACATATTTTGAAAATTCAAACATCCTCCAACCAAATTTTCAGAGGATACAAATGTAGTCTAACATCTCTAATGAAAGGTATTATCTGAAACATGGCAGCACACTGCAGAGTCCAGTGCGTGGAGAAGTCTTTGTTATGGGCCTGCCCACGTACGCAATTTTTGTGGCGACTTGACGGCACCTGTTATAGTCACATCAGGTCGCCGAAAATCTTCAACATGTCGAAAATGCAGCGGCGACCAGAACAAGGAACGGCTCTTTGGGCGACTACTCACGACCATACAGGCTTCACCCAGCGACATGTCGCCAGAGTGTCGCCTGTATGGTCGTGAGTAGTCTCCTCAGTCGCCCAAAGAGTCGTCGCGTCTTTCTGGTCGCCGCTGAATTTTCAACATGGGTGTCGGCAATCGCCGAAAATGTCGCATAAGCGGGACAGGCCCATTAGGAATCTTGCCTGGGTCTTCAGCTCATAGAGAGAGAAATATTAAGCATGGAAATAGGCTATTCGACCAATCAAGTACATACATAATATCATTCAGCCCTTTCTGAATGTTCTCAAGCATTTATAGTATGATTATTTCATAACATTTAAAATATCAAACTTCCTGGTGACAATACTGAGCAAAAAGCTCACTGATGGAGGAACTCAACAAATCTGGCAGCATCTGTGGAGGGAAGTGCACACATGACATTTCAGGCTGGGTTCTTTCTTCAAACTGATGAAGTAGAGGGTCGGCATGGACTCGGTGGGCTGAAGGGCCTGTTTCCATGCTGTACCTTTAAACTCTAAACTCCAACCTCTGAAGCAGGCAATGGAGGATAAAACAAAAGAAAGAGTCTAACATAGAACCAGTGTGAACGGGTGATCGATGGTCAGCATGGACTCAATGGGACGAATTGCCTGTTTCCACACTGTACTCAATATTTTCATCCATAATTATCAGACACAAGGCAGCAAACGCCCGAGGCTTTTGCTTCAATGGTGATCTGAAGGAGATGTCTGTTCATAATCCAAAACCAGGTTCCATAAAATGTTGTAATAACTCAGCGGGTCAGGTAGCATCTCTGGAGAAAAAGGATGGGTGATGTCTTGGGTTGGGCCCTTCTTCAGTCTGAAGAAGGGTCTCAACCTAAAACGTCACCCATCCTTTTTCTCCAGAGATGCTGCCCGACCCGATGAGTTACTCCTGCACTTTGTCTCTACCTTTGGTATAAACCAGCATCTGCAGTTCCTTGTTTCTACATTCGAACAGTGATAATTTTGTTTAAAAAGATGTGAGAAGGGAGGTTGCAGAAACTGCCCAGGTAATGATACAAAGAGCATTTCCAGATGCAGATCATTAAAGTTGTGACTAGAGTGATTTAGTTCACCAACGCAAGAAATGTATAAACACTTGGGAATACTGCAATTTCCTCTCAGCTGCTTTTACGTATATTAAAGTTTATTAAACGCACCAGGCCAGATTGTGATTGTCATTGCTAAGCACTCATGTTCTCTGGAGGAAACCTTGTCAGATGTGTTAAAATGTTGTGGTTTCGCCAAACAGAACCCCTCCCAGTGGTGCTTTTACTGAGGTGAGAATCGCAAGGGTCGACCCAAAAAGTCACGGTCTGGAGAATCGATTATTTTCTTGGATGGGGTGGCAAATTCTCCAACCCTCTTGCCAAGAAACAACCTAGCATAGAAAGTACTGGAAGGGTCAAAGGTATATCCAACACCTGTGGAAACTGGCAGAAGATCTAAGCACGGCTCAATGCTGAAAATAGAACAGAGCCATTGCTTTCTTTTAATGATTACAGAGTAAAGTTTGCAGGACATCAAAGTGAGACATCGGTTGCCAGGAGCAATGTTTGCCCTGAGAAAAAAAGGCGAAATGGCTTCCATCTGATGTTAGGGAGGATGAAGGGGAAAAGGAGACAAACTAATTCCTCAGTGTCTGCCACCTCACACACAAAGCTGATGTGTCAGGTGAGAGAGCTTGGCAATCTCCCCTGCAAATGGCAACCGACGTCAGGTCAGTAATTACTAAATGAACCCTGAGGTTGGTTGAGTTTTGTAAAGCAAAGATATTATGGGATACTGAGTGATGTCAGGTGTGTGAAACTACAGATCTGCCGTGAATACAGCAAATGATAGAACTTACAGATAAATGGCCTCTTAGGTGCTGGTATAATTATTGGTATTGGTTTTGGCATTAGTATTGGTAATGGTATGGGTATTGGTTTTAGTATTAGTATTGGTATTAGTATTGGTAATAATATTGGTGTAGTTATTGGTATCGGTTATGGTATTAATGTGGGATGACAGATGGCGCAATGGGCTAAGTGTTTGGCTGGCGACCGGAAGGTAGCCGGTTCAAATCCTGCTTGGAGTGCATACTGTCGTTGTGTCCTTGGGGCAAGACACTTCACCCACCTTTGCCTGTGTGTAAATGTAATGTAATTATGTGAAGCACTTTGGGGTCAATGCAAGTTGACTAAAAATGTGCTATATAAATAAGATTATTATTATTATTATTATTATTATTAACATTGGTGATAGTATTGGTATAGGTATTGATTGGTGTTGGTAATAGTATCAGTATTGGTGTTGGTAATAGTATGAATTGTTAGTATTGGTATCAGTATTGGTACTTGAATTGGTATTAGTTGGTATTATTGGATCTGTTCTTTGTTAAAATTATGACATGACATCCATTGCAATGACCTGAGAGGACAGGGGTGATCTTGAATTCTCATCTGAAGGGCAACGCTCCCCCAGCACCACACTAGAGTGTCAGTATAAGTCTCTGGAATGGGAGTTGAACTCACTATTTCTTTGCCTGAGAGGCCAGTGTTGCTACCGGCTGTTCTTTGGCAGCCACACAAAATAGGAGATCAGAAAGGTGGTACCTGGCAGGTGGAGTCCTCGAGGCCAATGACGAGAAAGAATACCTTGTACCCTTTATCCTTTATCTGTACTCTGCGGACAGCTGGATCCCATTCACAGTCCTTTCTTTGGTGCATGTATAATTTGGAGTTACGATTGACACTATTTAAATCCCTTGTCAGCATGACAATCATTATTCACTTTACAGAGAGTTATAGTTAGTTATATGAACATGGGAGGATCTTGCAACAGATTAATCTGCAGTGAGGTATCAACTCTACCGCTGCGCCATTGTACCGACCATTATTGGTGTGACGCAATGCACAGGTTTCTTGGTCTCAGCGGTGAGTGATCTTTGTGTAGTTAAAGTTGTGCAGGTTTATCCATCAAAGGCTATAATGTTGCCCATCAATCACTCAGGTTCCATCACAAGCAAACCAGGACTCAGAGTGGGAATGTGGACTGGATTCACTATACGAGCGGCACGGTGACACAGCAGGCAGTGGGTGGCAAGATGGCGCAGCGGGTGGCACAGCGGTAGAGTTGCTGCCTTACAGCAGTTGCAGTTAAGATAGTTCCTGCCTCAACTACCTCCTCTAGCAACTTGGTCCATATACCTAGCACCATTTGTGCAAAAACGTTGCCCCATAGGTTCCTATTCAATCTTTCCCTCTTCACCTTAAACCTACTGTATGTACTCTGGTTCTTGATTCCGCTACTCAAAGAAAAAGACCATATTTATTCATCTCTTGATCTTCCATACCTCTACAAAATCACTCTTCATCCTCTTGAGCTTCAAGAAATAAAGTCCTAGTCTGCTCAACTTCTCCCTATAGCTCAGGCCCTCGAGTCCTGACAACTTCCTGGTAAACCTCTGTACATTTACCCTATCTATTCCTCTGATATTATCCATTTTGCTATTGTGTGGACTAAAGGATCTCAGCACCTCAAATCCCCATCATTCTTAATAAGAAGCCAATAGTAATAGCCAAGTTAATCAACCCGACTAATAAATTGCTGGAAAGATTCTGAACCCCACCAGAACAGATGTGAAATTCCAACATTATTTTAAATACAATCTACAATAAAATGATTACATCAAAAATAAGGTATTCTTGAAACATCTGGATTGTTGCTACAAACACATTTGGCTCACTAATGTCTTCCATCCATATTTGCTCTGATCTATATAGGACTCCAAACACACCGAAGTGAGATTGAATCTTACCTACTCATGAAATGACCAAAAAAAACCCCCACAAAGTGCTGGAGTAACTCAGCCGGTCAGTCAGCATCTCTGGAGGACATGGACACATACAGTTTGTATGTTCTTCCTGAGACAGCTGAGTTTCCTCCGGGTGCTCCGGTTTCCCCTCATGTCCCAAAGGCATGTAGGTTTACAGGCTAATTGGCCCTCTGTAAATTGTCGCTATTGTGTAAGGTGTGGATGAAAATATGGGACAACATCAAACTAATGTGAATGGGTGAACACAGTGTTGGCTCGGTGGTCTAATTCCATGCTGTATTTCAAAACAAAACAAATGGTTATGAACACTGGTCAGAACTAGGGTTGGTGGGGGGTAAAAGGATGGGGTTAGATTGGAGACCCTGGAATTGAATCAAATAAAGTTGAGGGGAGATTTGATGAAGATGAACATGGTCATGATGAGTTTGGAGAGAAATAAACTCTTCCATTTGCAGCTAATTGAAGGATCAGGGCCAGAGATGTAGAACTACCTGCTGCTTGACCCGCAGAGTTCCTCCAGCACTTCAGCATCTGCAGTTCCTTGTGTCAAAATTTATTTGAAAGATCCAAAGAAAATATGAGGTTTTTTGTGTCTGGATTGGAATTTGGAATTCATTGCCTGTCAGGGTGCTGGAAACAGAATCAGAATCAGAGCCGTCAAAAGTAAATAGGATAGGCACTTGCACAATACATAGAGTCATACAGAGTGGAAACAGTGCATTTTGCTCACTGTGTCCATGCTGATCACCGATCACCTGTCTATGTTATCCCACTTTCTCATCCACTCCCTATACACTAGGGACAATTTACAGAGGGCCAATGAACCTACAAACCCGCATGTCTTTGGGAAGTGGAAAGAATATGTAGGGATGGCATACTGTCGCACTTGGTATAGCTTCTGCCTCACAGCCCCAAAGACCCGGGTTTGATCCTGAACTCAGGTGCTGCCTGTGTGGAGTTTGCACATTCTCATCTGAGACCGTGTGGGTTTCCTCGAAGTGCTCTGGTTTACACATCCCAAAGACGTACAAGTTGTAAAAGATTGCCCATAATATCAGGGAGTGAATGAGAAAGCGAGATATCATAGAATCAACATGAATGGGTGAAAATGGTCAGCATGGACTCAATGGGCCAAATGGCCTATTTCCATGCTGCATCTCTAAACTAAGCTAAATGTTAGTGTTTAAGGGGACATTTGTAGTTCCTCAATCATTAGCTGATGCTTTTGTATCAGAGAGGAATCGAATTTCATGGCGCAAAGAAAGGTTTTTATGCTCTCAGGCACATCCTAAAAACTAAAACTGGCATATACACTAAAACAGGCAGACAATATAACTTCTCTACCGAGGACTGCCAGTCGACATAATGAGCTAAATATCGTTAGTATAGTTTAGTTTGGTTTATTGTCATGTGTAACGAGGTGCAGTGAAAAACTCTTTTTGTTGCCCGCTATCCAGTTGGCGGAACAACTATACACGAGTACGATCGAGCTGTCCACAGTGTACAATAGACAATAGACAATAGGTCCAGGAGTAGGCCATTCAGCCCTTTGAGCCAGCACCGCCATTCAATGCGATTATGACTGATCATCCCCAATCAGTACCCCGTTCCTGCCTTCTCCCCATATCCCCTGACTCCACTATCTTTAAGAGCCCTATCTAGCTCTCGCTTGAAAGTATCCAGAGAACCAGCCTCTACTGCCCTCTGTGTACAGATACAGGATAAAGGGAATAACGGTTAGTGCAAGGAAATGTCCAGTAAAGTCTGATTACAGACAGTCTGGGGGTAGATAGTAGGTCATGACCACTCTCTAGTTGTTGACAGGATGGTTCAGTTGCTTGATAACAGCTGGGAAAGAATTGTCCCTGAATCTGAAGGTATGCATTTTTAAGTTTCTGTACCTCTTGCCTGATGGGAGAGAGGGGAAGAGGGAGTGTCCAGGGTGAGACTCGATCTTGATTATGCTGTTGGTTTTGCTGAAGCAGCGTGAAGTGAAAATGGAGACAATGGAAGGGAGATAGACTCAAAAAGCTGGAGTAACTCAGCAGGTCAGGCAGCACCTCTAGAGAAAAGGAATAGGTGACATTTCAGTTCAGATCCCTTCTTCAGAATTCCAATGGAAAGGATGTTGGTTTGGGTGTAAGAAGGAGCTGCAGATGCTAGTTTACAAAATGCTGGTGTAACTCAGCGGGTCAGGCAGCATCTTTGGAGAAAAGAAATAGGTGACATTTTGGGTCGTGACCAGGGCCCATTGGGTGATGAACTAGGCTGCGTCCACAATTCTGTGCAATTTCTTGTGGTCTTGGATGGAGCTGTTCCCTTCTTCTGGCCTGTGTGGTTATTTAGTGATTCTATTGGCAGCCATTGGAATAATTACCTGGATTTGCGGCTTGTTTTGTACTTTAGCAAGTGGCTCACTGGTTCTGACATGAGACAAGGTTGGGACAGATGCTCTAGATTTTATTTCACTGCTGTGTCCTCACACTTTGATGTAAAATGATGATTGCCTGTGCGTGTTTAGCTTATCACCCTACCCTCGGCACTTGTCCTGCCACGCAAGGGCTGGAAATCATTCCAGCTCAATAAAAATGCAATTTCTTGAACATTATATCCATTCCGCTTAAGAGCCCCGCACTAAAATAAATAAATGTTTGACAAATACAATCACTTTTTCCCATGACTTTACGAGTTCTATGAATTAGAAGTCCCATTCAATGCATTGAATGTGGTAACTCTCATTTCTCCTAGCCTAATCCATGATGGTTTAGCCTAAGCAATCGTTTTTTTTGAAAATTTTGGATGAACTCTCACAGATGCTGGAGCTTGTACAGTCGGTGTTTCTGAAGCAGACCAGTCGCTGCATGATAATTATCTTTCTTAATTAGCTCCTTATGCACCTCTGTTGATTTCTCACTCATTAGTGGTGTGGCTCCTGCCTATTGCCGAGTGGCGCTACAATCTGCTTGGTGCGAAGGCTAAGACAGTGAGTCTGCATGTGGCTTGGGTCAACAGTGGGAGACCTCAGTAGGTGGACCTCTCACCTCTGTGGTGAACTGATTGTGTCTATGTATGGTATATCTGATCTCTTTAGATATCATGCAAAATAAAGCTTTTTCCTGCACCTCTGTACTTGTGACAACAATATGCTTAAATCTGAACCTAAAGATTGCATCTATCAGTCAAAGCATTAGCCCGGGCTCTTGTCTATCCTGTAAGGTTCAAGCATATGATAAGAATCCATAATTTAAAGCAAAACACAGGGCCTTTCTTTCCTGTCAGCCTAGATCGATAATCAGTGCTCAGTTAGCAAAACAATCAGATCATCGCACTGTGAAGCATGGGATTTTGCTGTGCATCTTGTCTTGCAAACGCAGTTTATAGTTTCGTTTTGAAATGCAATGTGGAAACAGGCCCTTGGGCGCACCGAGTCCACGCCGGCCATCGATCACCCGTTCACACTAATTCTGTGTTATCCCAATTCTTCATCCGTTCCCCAAACGCTGGGGGCAATTTTACAGATACCATTTCACCTACAAACCCACCTGTCTTTGTGAAGTGAGAGGAATACGGAACACTCGGAGAAACCCACACGGTAACAAGAGGAACATGCAGACTCCATACAGAGAGTACACGAGGTCAGGTTTGAACCCGGGTCTCTAAAGCTGTGAGGCAGCAGCACCACTGTACTGCACCACTTGGACTTCAGAGATTGCTGTAAAAACACTTGTAATTTCTCATAGACTCATGGAGTCATACAGCATGGAAAAAGGCCTTTCAGCCCAACTTGCCCAAGCCAACCAACATGTCCCATCAACACTAGTCCCACCTGCCTGCATTTGGCCCATGTCCCTCTAATCCTATCCTATCCATGCACCTGTCTAAACATTTCTTAAGCATTGCGATAGTACCTGCCTCAATTACCTCCACCGGCAGCTCATTCCATACACCCAGTACACTTTGTGTAAAAAAATGACCCCCTAGGTACTTAATAAATCTTTCCCACCTCACCTTAATCGTATGTCCTCCAGTTCATGATTCCCCTACTCTGGACACGAGACTCTGTGTATCTACCCGATCTATTCCTCTCATGATTTTGTACACCTCTACAAGATTTCCCCTCATCCTCCTGCACTCCATGGAATAGAGACACAGCCCATTAAACCTCCCCATATAGCTCACACCCACAAGTACTGGCAACATCCTTGTAAATCTTTTCTGAACCCTTTCAAGCTTGACAATATCTTTCCTATAACATGGTGCCCAGAACTGAAGACAATATTCTAAATGCGGTCACACCAACATCTTATACAACTGCAATATGACCTCCCAACTTCTGTACTCAATACTCTGACTGATGAAGGCCAAAGTGCCAAAAGCCTTTTTGACCACCTTATCTACCTGTGACTCGACCTTCAAGGAACCATACACCTGTACTCCTAGATACCTCTGCTCCATAACACTACCCAGAGGCCTACCATTTACTGTGAGGTCTTGCCCTTGTTTGACGTCCCAAAATGCAACACCTCACACTTTTCTGTATTAAATTCCATCAACCATTCCTCCGCCCACCTATCACCCACTATCACCCAATGTTGGAAGCCTTGCAGCTGTACCTGCATGCTTACTTTCATTGACTGATGAACAAGGACCCCCAGATCCTGTCAGTGGACTTCCCCTTTTCCCAATTTGACGCCAATTAGATAGTAATCTGCCTTCCTGTTTTTGCTACCAAAGTGTATAACCTCACATTTATCCGCATTAAACTTCATATGCCATGCATCTGCCCACTCCCCCAACCTGTCTAAGTCACCTTGCATCCTCATAGCATCCTCCTCACAGTTCACACTGCCACCCAGCTTTGTGTCATCTGCAAATTTGCTAATGTTATATTGTAAATAGCTGCGGTCCCAGCACCGAGCCCTGTGGTACCCCACTAGTTACTGCCTGCCATTCTGAAAGGGACCCGTTAATCCCTACTCTTTCTTTCCTGTCTGCCAACCAATTCTCTATCCATGTCAGCACTCTACCCCCAATACCATGTGCCCTAATTTTGCCCACTAATCTCCTATGTGGGACCTTATCAAATGCTTTGTGGAAGGAGCAGAGGACTTTTAAACAGCAAACACACTCTTTCAAAGAGCAAGTACAGGCACAATGGGATGAATGGCCTCCTCCTGTTCCTGCGAGGTTCTCTTATTGAGTGATCCAAGCTGTAAAATAATATTTGTGGAAGGGAAAATCAATGAATTATATTTTGAAAGGAGCGGCGAGGAAATAAAAGACAAACATAAGAGCACAGCAGGAACGAAGATGACAAGATTTTATAATGGGCAAAATAACATGCATTATTGAACCTGTAGCAACAGCACACTGCTTGCTGTCAACTCTGAATACCACCCATTTATTAAACCATTCACTAACGTTGGACTCCCACACTGACACTCGTTCTATTAGTCTTTTCATTAATGGAAGGCTCCTAAAATTAGTTTTATTGATCGGGAAGACCTGTAAGATGCCCTCAGCTATTGAACACTTATAGCTTTGCTTTATTTACCTTGGATTTTTTTTTTTTTGCTTATAAATCCTGGTTTCTTAAGCATGTGCCCAGAATAAATGGAGAGAGGGCAGGCAGCCAAGGTTTTAAGCACAGACTTCCTTCAGGAGTATCCCAGCTCCCGTAATCTATCAATGTTTCCTCTGGACTGTATTAGATGGGGGCCAAATAAAGGTTGCCTCCTGAGATAGAGATTGCAAGTAAATTGTTAGAAACATAGAAACATAGAAACATAGAAAATAGGTGCAGGAGTAGGCCATTCGGCCCTTCAAACCAGCACCACCATTCAATATGATCATGGCAGACTATCCAGAATCAGTACTCTGTTCCTGCTTTCTCCCCATATCCCTTGATTCCGTTAACCTAAGAGTTATATCCAACTCTCTCCTGAATACGTATGTGTGTGATGGGTGGGGAGAGGGATAGTTGAGTGAAGAAGGGAGAGGGATGCTTGGAAGGTTGGCTAATGTATACAAACTGAACCCTGCCTAAAGTAACCAAAGGCGCTGGTGTAACTCAGTGGGTCAGGCAGCATCTCCAGAGAAAAAGGATGGGTGATGTGTGATGTTTTGGGTCGGGACCCTTCTAAGAACTAAACGTCACCCATCCTTTATCTCCAGAGATGCTGCCTGAGCCGTTGAGTTACTCCAGCACTTTGTGTTTATCTTTGGTATAAACCAGCATCTGCAGTTCTTTGTTGCTACTAAAATAACCAAACTTGGTTAGGGCTGGGAATGTCATTGAGCCAGGCAATTGTTTAGAAGGCAATAAAACAATTATTTTCACAGCATGTCCCTGCTCCCTAATAACAATCATGGTTATTTACAAATCTCCCCGTTTAAATGACTGAAGGTGGCACTTGCCCCTTGAAATGCACTGTGTGGGATATCATTTATTCAACACTGCACTAAAGGTTTATTAAACCTCGTGGTGGGCCCTGATTGAAAAGGGAAGCCTTACAATCATTTGCATATCTTTGAAATGAAGTCAGGCACATATAAGACAATCTAAGCAGCTACTTATCCATCTAACTGACAACCAGGTCTTTAGTTATGATAGGCACATAATGCTGGAGTAACTCAACGGGTCAGGCAGCATGACTGGAGAAAAGGAATCGGTGACATTTCAGGTCAAGACCCTCCTTCAGACCTTGGTTATATCCAATAGTGCAAGCTAATAACCATAAGCAAACAGTTAAGCTGTATGTGGTATCTTCATCATAGTCATAGAGTTATAGAGCCATACAGCATGGAAACAGGCCCTTTGGCCCAACTAGCCCATGCTGATCAAAAGGCCCTAGCTACACTCGATCCACCTGCCTGCCTTTGGCCCATATCCCTTTCCTATCTATGTAGCTGTCCAAACATTTTTTAAACATTGTGGTAGTACCTGTCTCAGATATCTTCTCTGGCAGCTCATTTCATACACCCACTATCCTGTGTGTAAAAAGGTTGCCCCTCAGGTTCTTATTCAATCTTTGCCCTCTCACTCTAATCCTATATCCTCTGGTTCTTGATTCCCCTTCTCTGGGTAAAGGATTCTGGGCATGTATCCTATTAATTCCTCTCATTATTTTGTACATCTCGATAAGATTAACGCTCAGCCTCCTGAGTTCCAATGAATAAAGTCCAAACTTGCTCAACCTCTGCCTATAGGTCAGACTCTCGAGTTCTGGGAACATTGTCATAAATCTTTACTGCACCTTTTCCAGCATCAATGGATATAAATTTAGGGAGGTTGAAACAGGGTGGCGACTTAATGCAGCCACAAGGAACTGCAGATGTTGGAATCTTGCAAAAAAATACAAAGTCCTGGTGGAACTCAGCAAGTCAGATGGCATCTATGGAGGGAATGGATAAAGGACATTTCAGTTTGGGACCCTTCCTCACACTGATTTTGGGAGGGAGGGAGGGAGAAAGCTAGAAAAGTGGTGGGAGCGATAGAAAGCCTGGCAAGTGATTGGTGGCCATAGGTGAGGGGGGTTTGATTTGCAGATGCGTGGACAGGCTAGAATTGAAAGAGAGACAAAGGGAAGTATAGGGGGGAAGGGGCCAGTGAGAGGGGGGGGGGGGGGGGGGGGGGGGGGGAGAATCGTGGGAGGAATGGGTGCGCACTGAAGTGGATGAAGAGGCATGGGAAAGAGAGTGGGGGAAAGGAATGTTACTTAAAACTGGAGAATTCAATGTTCATGCCATTGACATAAGCTGCCCACATTGTATACAAAATGCTATTTTGTGCATCTAATGCAACCTCTAAATCCTGGCTTACAATATTTCCGAAATGCTTAATTGTCCATAAAGTGTTTTTGCGTTGTCCAAAGGATTAAAATCTTATTGAGAGGCCAGTTTTCAGTCAATTTCAAATTTAGGGAATGCAAATCCAATTAATTGATCTCCCCTTGGTGAGTGAGTCTTTGAGCAACAGTCTATTGACTTTACTGAATGACCTTTATGTTTGGATGAATGCATTTTCTGTGTAAATCAGTAAGCATTAGGTTTCTTTGGACAGAATTCACAGTAATCTGGATAGGAGTTGCCTCCGTAAAAAGCAGAATGCTGGAGTAACTCTGCGGGTCTGGCAGCATCTCTGGAGAACATGGATAGGTGACAATTCAGGTCGGGACCCTTCTTCAGATTTCTTCTGGTTACATCCAGTACAAACCATCCTACAGTATCTTGACAGGACACATGAGGTTTTGGTTTCAAACATCAAAAAGACACCTCCTGCAGTACAACACATCTGTGGTACTGTGTTGGAACGTGAACTTGGATTGAGGTTTCGGATCTTTGGCTGCAGGTTATCCACACTTTTTAGTCTCAGGTGTAGGTGCGTTGCCAGCAGATTCAAGGCTGTTTTACCCTCCACAGGGGCAATAGAATAATATTTCCAACGTACATTCATGATACTAGGCCACAGCATAGCAGCACAGTGCAAATGACAAAGGATGTTAAGACAGCGAATAGCAATGAGTGTCAATGAATGGCATTGAGTGGCAGTGCAGGTCAGTGAAAATCAGGCATTGGCTGTCAATGGCAATGAATGTCAGCCAATAGCAGTCAATGGCAACAAATGTTAGCCAATGGCTGTCAATGACAATAAATGTCAGCCAATGCTGCCAATGGCAACACGTCAACCAATCATTTTCAATGGCGGCGAAGGTCAGCCAATGGCTGTCAATGGCAGTGGATGTCAGCCAATGGCTTTCAGCGGCAGCGAGTATCAGCCAATGGCAAGGGATGTTAACCTGGGACATGGACACAGCTCCCTGCAACGTGACTCAAATGACTGAAAGAGATAAAATTGTTGAAGAAAATAAAAAAGAATAAAACCAAAGAAATCGTACTCATCATGTCAACACAAACACATTTCAAACAAGGAAATTATCTGGTATGAGTGTAAAAAGATTATCCAAACATATGGGTTATTGATATAATAGCTTTACACTTACATTTTACGACCTTCTTAGTACTTCTTAACTCATTATTTTCTGCAGAGAGGCAGTGTGTATCATTCAGTGTGTAACAATTTCAACAGTTGCGACACAATTTAAAGATGGTGTTATATCCCATTTATTACAGCAGAAATGTTGTCACTGCTCGGAAAACACAGCAACCAAAAGTTCTCACAGGAAGGACATTAAACATTTGCTTAGTTTTGTTTATTGTCGCATGAAAAGCAGCCAACATTATCAAAGACTCGTCCCATCCTGGTCATTTTTTCTTCTCCCTGCTCCCTTCGTGCTGAAGGGATAGAAGCTTGAAAGTGCTTACCACCAGACTCAGGTACAGCTTCTTTCCCACCGTTATCAGTCCTTCCGTAAGCTAGGGTACCATCCGATTCACCACTAACCCAGTGCGGCCATTGGACTTTGACTACGGAAGTGGAAGGCTACAATGTTTAGTTTAATTTAGTTTTGAGATAGAGCATGTAACCAGGCCTTGCGGCCCATAGAATTCACACCAACTATAGATTATCACACTAGTTTTTTTGTTATCCCACTTCCGTATTACTCCCTTCACACTAGGGAGCAATTTGCAGAGGGCCAATTAACCTACACACGCACAAGCCTTTGGGATGTGGGAGGAAACTGGAGCACCCGGAGGAAATCCAGACAGACACAGGAAGAATAAATGCAAACTCCACACAGACAGTACCCGAGATTAGGATTGAACCCGGGTCTCTCGCACGATGAGACAGCAACTTTACCAGCTACGCCACAGTGCTGGGAACTACTGTATGTCCTGCACTCTCCATTCCATTTTGCTCTGTCTATTCAACTTGAGTTTGATGTTTGTATTTATGTGCAATATTATCCGATATGTTTGGCAGCATGCAAAACAAAGATTTTCACTGTACCTCAGTTCAGGTGACAATAAGAAACCTAAACCTGAACCAAAGAATGTGGAGACCTAAAAGATGGTCTCCTCGATATACTCTCTTGTGTTTTCTCTTTTATGGACCAAGCTAAATGATGTTCATCGCTAAATGGTTGCACATAAAGGAGCACAGTTGGCTGGAAATGGTTTTCTCATCTTTATCATTAATATAGCCTTCTCTCTTCTTAAAAGCTGCACGGCCCGTCTCCATGGAGACAAGACATTAGGCTGCCTCCCTCCAGCAAACAGGAAGTCTACAGGATTTCAAAGGCTTGTCTGTGATGAGTGTTTATGAAGTCCCTATGTTGTCAGTCTATCTAAAGCTGGGAGTAATTACCTGCTTCCCTGGGCAGCTAACAACTAATAACCCTGTTGACTAACACAAGCACTGGGCTGCAGCAGAAGGGAGTCTTGCCTACAACCATATTTACTTAAGAATCCCTTCATTTTAATTTCACAGGAGTCAGGGCTATTTCTAAACTGAACTGTGCTGTGATCAAAAAGTATCTGAGTTGTTGAACACAGAATAACTCTCCCCTCCCCCCCCCCCCCCATTAAGTCGGTGACAGAATCCTAGACTTGGAGTCACTTTGTTTATCATTAAGGTCTCTAGCGGAAGCTAGTTTACATGATCTGCGGGCATCTACAGGCCAGCCAGCTCGGTCGGACGTGCCGTTTTTATCTCTCTGTAACTGTGTGTGTCTTGCCTCTCGTTCGGAGATCATAGCCTGGGATTAGAAATTCTTATTCAGGATCAGAGACTCAGTCATGTCCAAGTCAAACTGCGGACAGAACAGTGTTGAACACTTTCCAAACCTTCCCCATTCTGACCGATTGCACACGTAAATTCACTTGTTTGTTTTGGAAAAAGAGAATTGTGTTTGGATAGGGAGAGAAGCCACTTTAGTTTTTAGTTTTGGTTTTAGGGATACAGTGTAGAAACAGGCCCTTCGGCCCACCGAGTCTGCGCCGACCAGCGATCACCCCTTTCCTACACACTAGGGGCAATTTACAGAAGCCAATTAAACCACAAACCTGCACGTCTTTGGAGCGTGGGAGGATCCGAAGCACCCAGAGAAAATATACGCGGTCACAGGGAGAATGTACAAACTCCATACAGGTAGCAGCCATAGTCAAGATCGAACCCAGGACTCAGGCCCTGTAAACCTACTGCTGTGCCAGTGCTCCACTTATTAACAAGGAACTGCAGATGCTAGTTTACTAGACACAAAGTGCTGAAGTAACCCAGCGGTCAAGCAGCATCCCTGGAGAACATGGATGGGTGATGTTTTTGGTTGGGATGCTTCTTCAGACTGATTGTCGGGGGTGGGTGGGAAGAGGGAGGGTGGGAAGCTGGGGAGGGGGGGGTGGAGAAAGCAAGGAGGGGAGGAGATCCATTTATTGATGCCATCTAGAGGTCTGAGATTGGAATTACCGCATGACTGTTGACGTCGCAAAACTGAATTGGTAGTGTTGTGGAGTCATGGATCTGTATAGCATGGAATCAGACCCTTCAGCCCGCCTTGTCCATACTAACCAAATTGGCATTTTGTGCTAGTCCAATTTGCTTGCATTTGACCCCTTGACTAAATCTTTTCTATCCATACATCTGTCCAAATGCCTTTTAAAAGTCATAATTTGATCCACTTCTAGAGATTCTTCTGGCAGGTTGTTCCATATACAGACTACCCTTTGAATGAAAGAGTTATCCTGAGAACCTTCTTAAATTGCTCCCCTCTCATTTTAAGTTTATGCCCTCCAATTTTAGAATTCTCTATCCTGGGAAAAAGGCGGTGAGCATTCACTTAATCCATGCCCCCCATGATCATATACACGTCAGTAAAGTCACCCCTTAGCCTCCTACACTCCAAACAAAACATGTCCCTGTCTATCCAAGGAGAGAAGGTGCCGGTTAATTAGAACCAAATTTTGTGACTGCGGGTTCATGAGGAAAATGCTTTCCTTCCACTTAAAATAAAGATTTTCAATAAAGACAGAAAATGGTTGTATTTTTGGCATGGCAATCGGCATCTGTGGAGAGGGAACCAGAGTTAATCTCGCTGGTCAATATTCAATATGAGGCATTGAAACATGTCCTCTCTTCAGTAAAATAAATAAACAGTGAATACATCAATAAACCAAGCATACACGTCGTTTTTATTTCTTTATTTCTTGTATTTTATTTCTTTATTTCTTGTAAGCAGTTTTCGAGACATTTCTGTGAATTTTTTGTGTATTGGATCATAAAGTCACCGTATCAATCATTTCACTGTAGTTACCTTGCAAGCACACATAATAATTTTTAAAGGAGTCATCAGAACCACATCAATAGGATTATTTTATATTGTTGTCCATTGGTGGTTATTTGGGACTGTTTTGTGTTTTATAACTTGCAAAATGCAATCAATAGACTTTTAGGGAATGTATATCAAGCGCTACAATCATAAATGTTGATCATACTGTGGTATTGACAGGCATTGACTGGGATTTGTGGATCACAGCCAGTTTACTAGTAACATGGTACATGAACCTGAAATGTTTATCTAACAGCATCCACAGAAGGAATTTAATCTGAGGTAAATCTGCTGATCAGTAAAAAGGAATCAATAGAGAGGTTTGTGGGAGTGATCCCATAATATGTTACACCGCACAAGAGACCCGGGTTCGATCCTGACAGCGGGTGCTGTCTGTATGGAGTTTGTACGTTCTTCCCATGACCTGCGTGGGTTTTCTTCAGATGCTCCGGTTTCCTCCCACATTCCAAAACGTACAGGTTTGTAGGATAATTGGCTTGGTAAAATTGTAAATTGGCCCTAGTGTGTAGGAGAGTGCTAGTATATAGGGATCACTGGTCAGCGTGGATTCGGTGGTCCCAAGTTTCCACGTTGTATCTCTGAACCAAATTAAACTTAATAATCAAAGACTTGTCCCACCCCAATTATTCCTTCTTCACCCTGCTCTCATCGGGCAGAAGATAGGGAAGCTTGAAAGAGAGCACCACCAGACTATGGAACAGCCTCTTCCCCTCCATCATCAGGCTTCTGCACCATCCTTCCATAAGCTGGGGTACTGTCCGATTCAGCTCTACCCCATTGTGGACATTGGACTGTGTCTGTGGAACTGATGCACTACAATGCTCAGAACTATATTCTGCACTCTGCATCTTCCCCCTTACTCTACCTATTATAGTTTAGTTTGACTTGACTGTATGTATTTATAGTATTATCTGATCTGATTTGATAGCATGCAAAACAAAGCTTTTCACTGTACCTCAACACACGTGCCAATTATAAATCTAATTCTAAACCCAGATATGTTAGTCTCAGTTTGTTGAGTTGCAACATTTCTGGACAAGTCAGTACATTGTGGGTTTGTGTCTCTTCACTGAGCCCCAAACCCTGGTCACTTGTATAATATTGTCTTTTGGAGCTCATTTAGGCTTTCAGATAGACACGTGAATATGCAGGGAAGGGAAGGATATGGGTCACATGCATGCAGAGAAGATCACTTTAATTTGGCATCATGTTCAGTTCAGACATTGTGGGCCAAAGGGGCTGTTCCTGTGCTGTACTGTTCTACGTTCTATGTTGTGATGCTGGTTGCCCCATCTTTGAATGGGCTATTGAAACAAACGGCCAACTGTCTCTCTGGGCCTTCCTGCAATTTATCCACACCACAGCTCCAGTGACCCGAGTTTGACTTGATTTTGACCTTCACTGCTGTCTATGTGGAGTTTGCACATTCTTCCTATGACCGCACAGGAGATCCAAATTTCTCCCACATCCTGAAGTTGTGAAGATTGTTAGATTAGAACACAGAGCCTTAAATAGACCATGAACATGCCCTTCGGCCCATGACATCTGTGCTAACCATGAAGCCAATTTAATTTGAACATCTGCCCGTACATGGTCTATATCCCTCCATTCTTTCCCTGTTCATGTGTCTATCTAAATCCCTCTAAAACATTGCTGTCATATCTGCTTCCACCACCACCCCTGGCAGTGTGTGACAGGCAATCAAAGCAATGATTCAATGATACTTTATTGTCACCTGTACGTAGGTACAGTGAAGTGTTTTGTTCTGCATACAACCCGGTAAAACCTCACCTCACAAAGTGCTGGAGTAACTCAGCGGGAGCGGCAGCATCTCCGGAGATCACAGATAGGTGATGTTTCGGGTCCTTGAAAGGCTCTCAACCCAAAATATCACCTATCCATGTTCGCCAGAACTGCTGCCTGACCCACTGAGTTATTCCAACACTTTGTGTCCACTCTGACTGTCAGGCCAGTCTGCGTCTCTCGTGAATTTATATCGGTAATTGGCTCCTCTAGGTTACTATGAGTGGAAGTTTTCGGTTGAAAGATCAGAGAAAGCTGTTACTAGACACGTGAGAAGGGATCGATTATGGGGGATTTACATGGGAAGGGGTTTCAGGGAGGTTCTGGCATTGACTCATTCTGTCAAATGGTCACCTATGTTGATTAGAAATATCCATATAAGAACTCTTCATTCTGGCAGGAATGTAACTGCTGAAGATTTGCGTTCAGGTTTGAAACCTTGTGTTGTTAACTCAAAGGAGGTTTGGTTAGTTTTAGTTTAGGTTATTGTAACATGAAACGAGGTACAGTGAGAAGCTATTTTGTTGCATGCTATCCAGTCCGCGGAAAGGCTGTACATGATTACAATCAAGCTGTCCACTGTCTGCAGATACAGGGAATAATGTTTAGTGCAAGATAAAGTCCAGTAAAGCCCGATTAGAGATAGTTTGGGGTTTTCCATTGAGGTAGATGGTAGCTCAGGACCACTCTCCAGCTGGGGATAGGATGTTTCAGTTGCCTGATAACAGCTGGGAAGAAATTGACCCTGCATCTGGAGGTGTGCATTTTCACACTTCTGTACCTCTTGCCTGGTGGGAGAGGGGAGAAGAGGGAGTGACGGGCGGGGTGGGGGAGACTCGTCCTTGATTAACTGGTGGCCTTGCTGAGGCAGCGTGAAGTAAAGATGGTCCTGTCAAATAGCCACCTATGTTGATCAGAAATATCAATATAAGAACTATTTTCAACAGGGAATAGAAATCTATCTGCCAGACATTTTGCTAAAGATTCTGGGTAGAAACCTTGTGTTATTAACTCTGCGGAGGTATGGTCTCATGAGTAGAGAAACCACATTTCAAAAGCTGTCAAGCACTTTGTAATCGTCTGGCATAGGGGGCTCTATTGTTTAGCAGTTGGATTGCACAAGGTTTTGTTTTTACGGTGCTTCCTGATTCAATTTCAATGCAAGGCAAAATATCGTGCTAAAGCTAAGCGGGCAGGTCATGACATTTCCTTCCGAGGCTTCTTCCCATGCCTTTGACACGCAATTCTACAGGGCTGCACGGTGGCGCAGTGGTGGAGTTGTTGCTTTATAGTGCCAGACACACAGGCTCAATCCTGACTACGGGTCCTTGTCTGTACAGAGTTTGTACATTCCTCCTGTGACCGCGTGGGTTTTCCCCAGGTTCTCCAGTTTCCTTCCACACTCAAAAGACGTGCAGGTTTGTAGGTTAATTGGCTTCTGTAAAAATTATAAATTATCCTTAGTGTATAGGATAGTGCTAGCGGGATCGCAGATCGGCGATCACTCCATATGCTATCCCATTTTCTCATCCACTCCCGACACACTAGGAGCAATTTAGAGGGCCAATTAACCTACAATTAACCTACATTCCCAAACATCTTTGGGATGTGGGAGGAAACAGGAGCTCCAGTAGGAAACCCAGGCAGCCGCAGGGAGAACGTGCAAATTCCACACAGGCAGCACCTGAGGTCAGGTCGACCCCAGGTCTCTGGCGATGTGAGACAGCAACTCTACCAGCTGCACAACCATGCCACCTACTCTTTCTCAATGTGGAGGCAAAATTGGGCCTTTTTTCTCATCAAGAAACTGTGCTGATGCAAAGCGTGAGTTTTCTGACTTTTAACTGATAAAAGCTACAAAGAAGTCCAAAGGCCAACTCGGAAATATCGCTCTCCCTAAAATAGCATCCTGGCAATAAATCCCAACCTTGCAGAACTTTCATTTCTATTCTTTTTGCATTTAATTTAGTTTAGAGATACAGCGCAGAAACAGAACCTTCAGGCCACAAAGTCCATGCCGACCCATTCACACATGTTCTTTGTTATGTCACGTTCCCATCCACTCCCTACACACGAGGGGCAATTAACCTACAAATCCACACGTCTTTGGGGTGTGGGAGGAAAGCGGAGCACTCAGAAGAATCCTACGTGGTCACAGGGAGAACGTGCAAACTCCATGCAGACAGCACGGAGGTCAGGATCGAACCTGGATCTCTTCCTGCTGCATCACGTTGTCACCATTTGAGCATGGTTTTCAGAATGTCCATATAAACACCAGATCAATCGCATTTGTTTGTGGCAAGGAGCAGGTTGGTGTGAAGAGGCTTGCATCCAGGAAGATTGGAACAAAGATATAATGTTAATATGGTTTTGTAAGTGCATCTGTTATTAATATACCAGTTTTTAATTCAGTCTAGTTTAGCTTAGAGGTACAGCACAGAAGCAGGCCCTTCAGCCCACCAAGTCCTTACCGACTTGCGATTCCCATACACTAGCACTATACCAAACACTAGGGACAATTTGCAATTTTTTCCGAAGCCAATTAACCTACAAGCCAGTACGTTTCTGGAGTATGGGAGAAAACTGGAGCACCCGGAGAAAACCCACATGTTCACAGGGAGAGCTCGGTACAGACAGCACCCGTAGTCAGGACCGAACCTGGGTCTCTTGCGCTGTAAGGCACCAACACTACCACTGTGCTACTGTGCCACCCGTCGTGCTGTACGGAGACAAAGTTGATGCATTCCTTGATCGATGTTTAATACCATAAATATTTAATTTGACAAAACACGAATAAAAACCAGAACAAATCATCCCCAAACTGACCCAAAGGACTAAACCAAATAGGTTTCAAGCCCTCGCATGTGAAGGTATATAGCTTTATATATTGACTAGAATAAACCTGGTGAACTGAAGTCAATAAATCTCAGTCTGTTTGTATGTGAGACCCCACATATTTCACTTATTCTCAACTACCTTGTTCCTTTGTCACTTGGGAAGCTGATCTCAAAACCTCCAGTAAATCTTCAGTGCCACTGTTCTGGCAGTGACAGTACTCCCTCACCTATTTATGCCTTAAACGCAGAGACACTTGCATGTTTGATCCCCAGAGTCACAATTGACATTTTCAGTCAACTCCCAGTACATCCGCCTTCTCCCCCATCCCATCCATTTATCTTTGTTACCTATAGCACTGTGAAACTCTCATAAAGGACAGACAGATTACTCATAATTTGCTTTATATGGATGTCAAGAGGTTGTAACAAAAGGAAATGGCATTGTTTAATGTCAAGTGAATTGAGTATTGACTGCAGTGTATATTCTGAAATGAACGTCATTATCCAACAGTGAGATTGTGTGTGCTGGAATATTGACCCCTGAGCAATTTAATCTTGTCACCTATTTTGTTGGATAGCTTTGGAAAAGCAGTGCTCAATTTCTTAATTGTAGCAAGTTGATCCCAAATTATCATAAGAAGCGGCACATTAGCGCAGCGGTAGAGTTGCTGCCTTGTATGAAGTTTGTACGTTCTGCCTGTGACCACGTGGGTTTTCTCCAGGTGCTCCGGTTTCCTCCCACACTCCAAAGATGTGCAGGTTTGTAGGTCAATTGGCTTCTGCAAATTGTAAAATTGTCCATTGTGTCTAGGATAGTGCTAGTGATCGCTGGTCAGCTCAGACTTGGTGGGCTGAAAGGCCTGTTGCCATGCTGTATCGCTAAAATCTAAAACCAGTATGTAGTGTATAGTAGTCACAAAGTCGTAAACAAAATCTGCCTGCTCTCATTCCAATCTGCTTGGCATTTCGTCATCCAAATTTATATTAAAGCTCACAATGACTTGTTCCTTACAGCTACCTCCAGTAAAAGAATTACCCGAAGATTGAAAGATTTCCACAAGCTTTCTCCTTTCTTAGTCAATAGAATTCAGAGCCTTTGGCCCTTGCTGAACTATTCTTGGGTTAGAATCCAGATAATTTATTCCTAGCTGTTTGAAATTTTACAAATGGAACTATTCCCCTTTGTGGTGAGTTTGTTCCAATATCAATTGATTGATTTGCTGGGAAGTTTCTTAGATTTTAGTGAGAAAATTCCTTGCGGTATTTTCAACGATGAAATGCTCTCTTCAGCATGTGACGGTGAACTAGGATACTCTCTAGTCCTGCAGATGCTGGTTCATCCACAAGATGAGACAAAGTGTTGGAGTAACTCAGCGGGTCAGGGCGGCATGGTGGCGCAATGATAGACTTGCTGCCTTACAGCGCCAGAGACCCGGATTTGGTCCTGACTACGGGTGCTGTCTGTACGGAGTTTGTACATTCGCCCCATGGGTTTTCTCGAGGTGCCCTTCCACACTCAAAAAACATGCAGGTTTGTAGGTTGATTGACCAGTAAAAATTGTAAACTGTCTCTAGTATGTAGGATGGTGCTAGCGTATGGGGATCACTGGTCGGCGATCACCCTGTATGTTATCCCATTTTCTCACCCTCTCCCTGTACACTAGGAGCAATTTAGAGCACCAATTAATCTACAAACCCACATGTCTTTGGGATGTGGGAGGAAAGTGTTCTCCCTGTGACTGTATGGGGTTTCCCTGGGTGCCGTTGCCTCCCATATCCCAAAGACGTACAGCTTCGTATGTTAATTTGGCTTTGGTTTAAAAATTGTCCCTAGTGTGTAGAATAATGCTGCTGTACGGGTTGATCGCTGGTCAGCGTGAACTCGTTGGGCCGAAGGGCCTATTTCGGTGCTATATCACTAAAATTAAATGAAGCATCTCTTGGGATCATGGATTGGTGATGTTTCGGGTCGAGTCCATTCTTCAGATTCTTCTTCTTTGGTCTGAAGAAAGGTCTGGACCCGAATTGCAACCCATCCATGTTCCCCAGAGATGCGGCCTGATCTGCTGAGTTACTACAGAACTTTGCGTCCCTTTGGATGCTCTCTAGTCGTTCAAGGGATCAAAGAGTGTCTCATTCAGTAGCTGAGAGTTGTTAGTTCTCTGTACCCATCGCAGTTTTTAACGAAAAGCATGAAGTGTTCCTGGTTCTCTGGCAGATATTAATTTCTCAGTAAATTAGATTGTCTGACCATTGTCTACGGGAGCTTGCTAAATTAGCCCTTGTGATTCTCACAATGCCTTAAGGGCTTGTCTCACTTTCACGACTTTTTCGGCGACTGCTAGCACCCATCATAGGTCGCCGAAAATTCAGCGGCGACCAGAAAGAAACTATGATTCTTTGGGTGACTAGGAGACCTCTCACGACCATACAGGCGATCCCTGGTGACATGCCCCTGGTGACACCCCTTGACAACCGCGACGTGTCGCCAGGGGGTCGCCTGTACGGTCGTGAGAGGTCTCCTAGTCACCCAAAGTGTCATAGCATCTTTCTGGTCGCTGCTGAATTTTCAACATGTTGAAAATTTTCGGCGACCTATGACGGGTGAGTCACCGACTTTCCTCACATCTCCTTTAAACTTTGCCCCTTTCACCATAAAGCTACACCCTCTCGTCTTGTCATTTCCACCTCAGGAAAAAGGTTCTGACTGTCTAACCTATATACGCCTCTCATTAGTTGATATATTTCTGTCATTTGTGATAGAACTAAAAGTACTAAATGAAACAGTAGAGTACATTCTGACCACATTAAACAATACGGCCCCAGTACTCAAATTACGGTGATTTATTCTGGATTGCAAAGTCGAGTGATGGAGTGTGGACCCATTAAAAAATGTATTAAAAAGTTGGATTTTCACAACAATAGGATGTCCTCAAATGCTTCACAGTCAATAAAGTAATTTTCAAAATGGAGGCACTGAAGGTGTCTTACGCGACTCTTTCGGCGACTGCCACAGACCCATTGAGTTACTCCAGCACCTTGAGTCCACGCATGATTCCGGCATCTGCAGTTCCTTGTGTCTACACTGTACTGTTCTATGTTCCAATTATTTTTACACACATCCATATTGAACTATTTCAGCCCTATACTGTGCCTGGTTATCAAACAGATCCAAATCTGACCGCTTTATTTCCATTATTTCCATTGCCTGATTCATCTACATCCATGGAAAATTTGAAGTTTGTGATTTTGGTTACATGTTTATAAGCCTGTAAACATACCAAGGCTGACGCCTCGGTCCAACGCTCATAACTTTTTCCGAGAATGAAATGTTTCCATTCACAGCCATCCTGTTTCAATTTTATAGTATGTTTGGAATTGAAAGTCTTGGTTTACCCCCTGTCCATCAGTGTACTTCACAGATGTGGAAATCAGCCAAAACCCTTTTCTGAAAATAAGACATCCATCATTCTTTGCCTTATTACTCATATCAATGATATGGTTGCAAGATACCAATGCATCTTTTCGCCACTTTTTGCTTCTGCCCTTTTATAAACAAAGCCAGACCTATTCGGGAGCCTTATATTTGACCTTTTATTTGTGGTTTTAATCTTGCGTATGGCGTGTACAACCTAAAGTTGATCAAGTGGCATGAAAAACGATTTCCATTTGTTTGTGCACTTCGGTTTGATTGCATTAGTCGAAACAGGGTGGACCACGTGAAGGCTGCAATCTCCCACCTCTATCTGTAGTCATTTGTGTGTGTGTGTGTGTGTGTGTGTGTGTGTGTGTGTGTGTGTGTGTGTGTGTGTGTGTGTGTGTGTGTGTGTGTGTGTGTGTGTGTGTGTGTGTGTGTGTGTGTGTGTGTGTGTGTGTGTGTGTAACATTTTTTGAGACTTCTATTTGTAATATAGAAAGGGGCGGCACTGTGGCACAGCAGTACAATTGCTGCATTACAGTGCCAGAGACCTGGGTTTGATCCTAACTACGAGTGCAGTCTGTACGGAATTTGCATTTTCTCCTGGAGCACCCGGAGATAACCCACACAATCACAGGGAGAACGTATAATCTCTGTACAGACACACCCGAGGTCAGCATCGAACCCGACTCTCTGGCACCATGAGGCATCAGCACTACCAGCTGTGCCACTGTGCCTCCCTGTATTTACAAGGCAACTGTGAGCAAGAATGTGTCCAGCCACCTGATGCATTGTCATGAAGGGAATCAGGAATCTCAAAGATTTACAGCGCAGAAAGAGGCCATTCAGCCCATTATGCTGGTGCAGGCCAAGTCAGTATGAAGAGCAGGTTAATCCAATGGTGCCCAGTTGTAGGCAGCAAGATTTGATTTCGTCAAGATGAGAGACTCAAGATTGTTTTATTGTCAAATGTACCAACAATAGAACAATCAAATTCAGACTTGCACCAGCTTAGCAGGATTGTAATGCAATACACACAGATAAATATATAAATGCCATCCTTCAGAAAATACTTCTCAAAATACTTAGCAGGTAGCACTGCAGAGAAACTGAATTCACATCTACACCTAAAAAACACACGCATCGCAGAAGTAACTCAGCGGGTCTGACAGCTTCACTGGAGGAAATGGATCGGAGATGTTTTGGGTTTAGAATCTTCTTCTGACGAATTGTAAAGTGGGGGGGGGGGGGGGGGGGGGGGGGGGGGGGGGGGAGGGGGTGGGAAGAGAGGTCAGCTCAAAACCTGGCAGGAAATAGGTTGATATAGGTGATAGGTTTTTTTGATCGGCGGATGGTTGGAAAAAGGCCAGAGATGAAAAGGTAGAATGTGTAAGACAAAAAGATTGAAGGTTGTGAGTTGTGAAGCTAGAGGAAGGAGAGTAGGTGGAAGGGGAGGGTATTCACACCTGATTCAATCTGAAGAAGGGTCCTGACCGGAAATGTCACCTATCCCTGTTCTCCAGAGTTCCTGTCTGACCTGCCGAGTTACTCCATTGGTGGGCAATACCATTGGTATTTATTTGAGATGTAGAAACTACGATCATGTTCCAAATGTCCCAGGATGTCATTGCTATTTCATTTTTATTTCTTAATTCTTATTTGGGAAGGTGCTAATTTTACTAATATTAAATTCTTTAAGAAGTCTTATTTTCTGCCTGTGCATGGAGATGTCTTAGTGAAATATATTTTTTCTCTCTCCCACTTAGGTCAGCCTTTCCAACGAGTCCAGCTGTGTGGAAGAAATATTGCGGGTTGGTCACCTTCCATTCTATTTTAACTTCACCGTGGGCATTTGGGGGGATGCAGAGGTGTTTACAAAACAAGTCAACACACGTGTAAATGCAACAGGGTCGTACTCTGGCTTTTGCTCACAGGTGGGAGAAGGATGGGACTCGTGCCTTTAAGGTCATGTGACTGGGGCAGCACAGCGGCGCAGCAGGTAGAGCCGCTGCCTCACAGTGCCGGGGACCCGGTTTCGACCCCGACCTCGGGTGCTGTCTGTGTGTAGAGTTTGCATGGTCTCTCTGTGGCCGCATGGGTTTTCTCCGGGTGATCCGCCTTCCTCCCCCATCCTAAAGTCAGAAGAAGGATCTCGACCTGAAACGTCACCAATTGCTTTTCTCCAGGGATGCTGTCTGACCCACTGAGTTATTGTATTCATTGTATTCAAAAAGCAGACACTGTAATGGGCCAACAATGTCCATGCCGAACATGATGCCAACTAAACTAATCTCATCTACTTGCATGTGTTCCAAATCCCTTCATTCCCTGCATATACATGTACCTATCTAAAAATGCCCCTATTGTATGTGCCTCAACGCAGTATGTAGCAATGTTACAAAACTTTGAGATTTACAAAATCAAGTCTTTAATTTATCCCAAGTCTTTAATCTATCCCATCAGATAAAGCATAAAAAGAAGTTTAATTTGACACCTAATTCACTTTCATATTTTCAGTTTTAAAAAAAGTTATGGCCATTTTCATACTCGGAAATTGGCCTATTGGCTTTTTCATTGACTAAACACAAAAGCTGTGATCGAGAACATTTAAAGGCCGATAACTTTCTTAAAATTTAAGATAACTGAAAGAAATTGTCAGTTATTATAGATTGAAGCATTCTGAAACAAATATGAAACAATCTTACTTAGATGAAATTAAAGCATATAATTAGTTAGTTACCTAATTGTAGCTAATTACAAAATTCAATTACTAGATCTAAACATCTATCGTAAGAATAGATTAACATTTTAAAATAACCTAAGTGTCCAAATAACATTCACAAGAATTCAGAATATAACTTAATTTTTAAATCTCATTGTCATGGGTTTATAGGCCAAATGGAAGGAATTTAATGTTTAATACCTGTAAATTAATGGTCATTTAAATCATCTTGCGAGTGGGATTTTCTGGAACGGGACCCTTTAGAACGTTGATAATGCGGTGAATTTATACCCCCATATCTGCAGCAAATACACTGCCGGTTCTTCAGGGGAAAATCACCGTTTCGCAACTTAAAATGTGAATTAAATACATCTTAAGAAACACTTTTATACATAAAAATAAACTACTTTCTTTTACCTGGTCCTCCATAAAATCCATCACAGTTGTCGGCATTGACGGCTTCAGAAGCTGCTTTTAAAATCATTCCAGCGATTAACATGTCGGGTGAATTAAAAAAAAAACACACAGAAGGAACGATTCTTTAGCAAAATCTTGCACTCCAACAAATATAATTCAGGACTAGGTCGGGAAAAAACCCCGTTTTAACCCCCCCCCCCCCCCCCCCCCCCCCCCCCAAAACGCGCCTAAATCACGCACATGGCCAGTGGCAGAATTACAGCGCCACTGAAGGTAAGTTTTGTAACATACCTACAGTATGTTCCAGACACCCACCATTTCTGTGTAAAAAAACTTGCCTCCCACCTGTCCGTTAAACTGTGCCCTTTTTGCCATGAAGTTTTCCTGTAACACTGTTTCTGATGAAAGACTTGGACCATGGAGGGAATTCCTCGCACACATCGTGAGAACATGATAAAATTGTCGGGCCCCTGGCTCCTCAATTCTGCCCTACCATTCAACTCCTCTTCTGAGACCGTTCCTCAATTCCCTGATCTTTCAACAATTTATCTACTCCCTCTTTATGTACCTCTAGTGATCCAGCCTCCATAACCCACTCGGGAAGGAGAATTCCAGAGATTCACCACCTCAATTTTGTTTTCTATTTTCTCTTCTCAATTTTAAATGACCGTCCGACCACCTTTCCCAACTTGTGGAGGCGGCACGGTGGCGCAGCGGTAGAGTTGCTGCCTTACAACGGCAGAGACCCGGGTTGGATCCCGACTACAGGTGCCGTCTATACGGAGTGTGTACACTCTCCCTGTGACCGTGTGGATTTTCTTTGTGTGCACTGGTTTCCTGCCACATCCCAAAGACGTACAGGTTTGTATGTAAACTGGCTTTGGTAAACGATGTTCCATAGTGTGCAGCATAGTGCTAGTGTACGAGATGATCACTGGTCGGCATGGACTTGGAGGGCCAACATCCCTATTTCCGCGCTGTACCTCTAAAGTTTACAGATCCATTATCTTGCAACAACTTCCTCTTGCTCGAGACTCACGTACAAATGGAAAAATCACAACATGTACAATGCTAATTTGACAACAAGTCATGTCCAGAAGAAGTTGGAGTGTTATGTTACATTGGTACCAGATGTTGTCGTGGCCACATTTGGAGTATGGTATTCAGTTTTTGTCACCCTGCTTTTTAGACTTTAGAGATACAGCGTGGAAACAGGCCCATTAGCCCGCTGAATTCACGCTGTCGAATTATCACCCCGTACACTAACACTATCCTACACACTAGGGGCTATTTACTATTTTCCCAAAGCCAGTTAACCTACAAACCTGTACCTCTTTAACTTGTGGGAGGAAACCGGAACACCTGGAGAAAACCCACACGGTCACCGTGAGAATGTACAAACTCCATGCAGACAGCATCCGTTATCAGGATCGAACCCGGGTGTCTGGTGCTGGAAGGCTGCAACTCTCCCGGTGCACCACTGTGCAGCCCATGATATAGGAAGGATGTCATTGAGCTGGAAAGAGCAGAGAAGATTTATGAGGTTGTTCTCAGAACTAGGGGCTTGAGTTGTAGGGGAGGTTGGGCATTCTTGGACTTTATTCCTGGAAGTGCAAGAGACTGAGGGGTGCAGTTATAGAAGTGTATAAAATCATAAGGGCAATAGATAGAATGATTGCAGTCTTTTACCCAGGGGAGGAGAATCGCGAACCAGAGGACATAGGTTTTAGTTGAGGGTGAAAAGATTTAATAGGAACCTAAGGGGCAACTTTTTTTACGCAAAAGCTGGTGGGTGTACGATCTGCCAGAGGAGGTAGTTGAGGCACCTACTTTAACCATTTAAAACACACTTCGATAGGTACATGGATAGGAAAGGTTTAGAGGGATATCTGTGGAATTCTCTTTCACAGAAGGCTGTGGAGGCCAATTCACTGGATATTTCTAGAGAGAGCTAGATAAAGCTCTTTGGGCTAATGGAATCAAGGAGAAAGCAGGAACGGGGTGCTGATTTAGGATGATCAGCCATGATCCGATTGAATGGCGGTGCTGGCTCGAAGGGCCAAATGGCCTACTCTTGTTCCTATTTTCCATGTTTGTATATGGACCAAATGCATGCAAGTGGGACTAGCATAGATGGGCATGTGGGCAAGTTGGACCAGTGGACCAGTTTCTGTGCTGTACGACTCTCTACTGAAGTGAAGTAGATCAGCTAGACAGAAGAATGAAAGAACCCACTGACAGTGAACCTAACATGAAATGCGCGGAGTTTCAACATAACGAGGCAGCTTTAATTTAGCTATGAAAATACAACATGTAACTATCTCACCAGTGCAAGAGGCCATGATATTGATGGTGATTGTTAGGTTTGACATACTAATAGGATAATAGCCTCAATTTTCAAAGACTTCAACATTATTATGTCGTAGATATGAAACACCGGTGAAGGTTCAGGCTCTGAGCATTAATACTGTGTTAATAACATCCAGAATCTCAAAAGTACAGGAACACTGAGACACATAAGGCATACAATGAGACCGTGTATTACTTTCTGCACTTATCCCTTAATGCCTTTGGCTAACAAGTATCTAGCGATCTTCAAGATGAACAATGACCCTACATTAACCGCTGATTATGGAAGGGAGTTCCAAACTTCGTTAACTTTCTGCCTATTTCTTATCACTACAGGAAGGCCTGGTCCTAATCTGTGCCTGGTCCCAGACTTCTTAACCACGTGCTTTATCACCGCTATCAGATCCACTTAATATCTTAGGAACTTTGATTGAATCAACCTTTAAGCTTCTAAATACCAGAGCATGGAACCTTAATTTGTGCCATGTCTCTGGACAAGTTAACCCCTTGGATTCAGGTAACTTGGCTCAGTTTAGTTCAGTTTATTGTCACGCTTTTTTGCTGCGTGTTATCCAGTCAGCGGAAAGTCATTACAATCGAGCCATCCACAGTGTATAGATACGGGATAAAGGGAATAATGTTTCGTACAAGATAAGATCCAGTAAAGTCCATTAAAGATAGTCCGAGAGTCTCCAATGAGGTAGATAATAGGCTATAGACTGCTCTCTAATCGTCAATCAGGTAGTTCAGATGCCTGATAACAGTTGGGAAGAAACTGTCCCTAAATCTGGAAATGTGAATTTTCATACTTCTGTACCTTTTGCCTGATGGGAGAGGGAAGAAGAGGGAGTGGCCGGGGTGAGACTCGTCCTTGATTATGCTGGTGGCCTTGCCGAGGCAGTGAAGTGTAGATGGGGTCAATGGAAGGGAGGTTGTTTTGCGTGATGGTCTGGGCTGCATCCCCAACACTCTACAATTTCTCTCGGTCTACATTACCTTGTCTCTATTGCTCAAAGCTCCGACAACCAGGGCTTCTTATAGGTGAAGCATAGTTGCTTCCTTCATGATTTCTCATCCTCGAGATGTTAAACTCAGCATTACACTAGCTCTCTAATTGTTTTTATTGCTCACGCACGACGGTTTAATGATTCATATGGGGGTCTCTAAATCTCTTTGACCTCAAATGCTTTTAACTTTTCACCATTTGGAAATTAATCTGAGTTAGCGTTTGATGGTCGTATGTGGCTGACCTCACTACTGTTACATCGAAATCCATTTGCCACGGTTTTGCCTGTCTGCTCAATCTATTAATATCATTTTATGCTTCCATTTGTACAATGCTTTCTCTCTCCCTGTCACCAGCTAGCTTTGATATGTGGCCCTCCATCCATCATCGAAGTCATTGATAAATACAGGGAATAGCTGAGGCACCAACACCTATCCCTGTGGGAAATCCACTAGTCGCATCCTTCCAATATGAGTACTTGCCCATTATCCCTGCTCTATCTCACAACCTGGGCAGTTTGCTCATGAGATCAGTAACTTACCCTCCTGTAAGCTTAATTTATGAGGAATAGCCTCGTGTGAGGAGCTTTATCTGGTATTTTCTGGAGGACACGATAGTGGCATTCAAGAAGCTTTTGGAGAGGCACATTGATTTGCAAGGAATTGATATGCAAGGAATGGAGGGATATAGATCAGTTAAGTTTAGAGATACAGCACAGAAACAGGCCCTTCCGCTATGCTAGTCCCACCTGCCCACATTTAGACTTTAGACTTTAAAGGTACAACTTGGAACCAGGCCCTTCACCCCCCCCGCCCCCCCGAGTCCGTGCCGACCAGCGATCATCCCGTACGCTAGCACTGTCCTACACACTAGGGGCAATTTACAATTTTTGCCGATGCCAATTAAGGTAGCCTTTGACCGAGGGACGAACCCCGAGCACCCAGGGAAAACCCACGTACAAATTCTGTACGGACAGCACCCGTAGTCAGGATCGAACCTGGGTCTCCGGTGCTGTGAGGCAGCAAATCAGCAGCAGTGCCACCGTGAAAGGCTGAAGCACCAACACTTATTCCTGTGGGGCATTCGTCCAATATGAGTACTTGCCTATTATCCTTGCCCTATGGGCGCTTTTCTCATGAGATCATTAACTTACCCTGTCCTATAAGGTTAATTATGTGAGACTTTGTCGACTGTCTTGTGGAAGAGTTTTTTTTTGAGGATCTGATGTATTGATGATGTTACCCAGTTATAGTAGAATAAATTCATTTGATTTAACCCATTTTTTTCACGTCTCACATTACAAGAAGGGGATAAGGGAGGGACTAGTTTTTTAGACAGGGGGTGGTGGATGCCTTGAATGTGCTTTTGGGACTGGACGTTTTGTTTAGGACTCATTATCAGACTGAAATAAGGGTCCCTATCTGAATCGTCACCTATCCATGTTCTCCAGGGATGCTGCAGTTACTGCTAAGTTACACTAGCACGTGTGTCTTTTTATGTAAAACTGCATCGGCCGTTCCTTGTTTCTAAATTATTATAAAAAATTATCCTACCCTTAATCCCTTGCTGCCTTATAAATCCCAACCATTGAATGGACTAGCAGTCAATGGGATCCTAACCAGGTTTTCAATTTCAGGTCACCCACTCCCCCTATTTTTGATTCCCTCTCACAGCAGTCCACCCAAGATCTCTCTCTTTGTTCATTTTTCTTCACCCCTCTTCCCTCTCGTCACCTTTATTTATCACTCACCTGCCCAACACTCACATATCCATTCACCTGCGTTTCATCTCCGCTGATCTATCTTTCATACTCTCTACCCATTCCTGGTTCCATCTGACCATTGGTCCTCTGTGTGAAAAGGTTCCCCCTCAGTTTCCTATTACATCTATTCCCTCTCACTGTATACATTTTTTTAATGTTGTGATGGTACATGCTTCAACTATCACCTCCCGCAGCTCGTTCCATACACCCTTTGTGTAAAAGGTTGCCCCTCAGATTCATATTAAATCTTTCCCCTCTCACCTTAAACTTATGCCCCTTTGGTTCTTGATTCCCCTAACCTGGGTAGAAGACTGTACATTCACCCTATCTATTCCCCTCATGTTGTTATACGCCTCTATGAGATCACCCCCAGCCTACTGTGCATCAAGGAACAATGTTCTAGCCTGCTCAACCTCTCCCTGTATCTCTGTATATGTAAAATTAAATGATATGTATTCATTTCCCTAGATTGGTCTGCGTAGAAGTTGGAAGGATATGTATTCGAGCATCATTACATGACTTTGGGGTGGCACAGTGGCGCAGCTGTAGAGTTGCTGCCTCACAGAGCCAGAGACCTGGGTGAGATCCTGATAATGTGTACTATCTGTACAGAGCTTGAAAGCTCTCCCTGTGACCGCATGGGTTTTCTCCAGGTGCTCTAGTTTCCTCCGACACTCCAAAGACGTGATTAATTGGCTTCGGTAGCATTGTAAATTGTCTCAAGTGTGGAGGATAGTGCTGGTGTACGGGGTGATCATTGGTTGGCGAGCTAGGTGGCCGAAAGGCCTGTTTCTGAGATGTAAACTGCATTACGAGGTGCTTTGGAGATCATTATTGAATAGATTATGAACCATGCATTCGTCACATTAAGTAATCTTACCAACTGATAAATTCCCAGCACTGCATCGAGGTACAGTGAAAAGCTTTTTGTTGCCTGCAAATCAGTCAGCGGAAGGCCTATACATGATTACAATCAAGCCATCCACAGTGTACAGATACAGGATAAAGCGAATAACATTTAGTGCAGAATAAAACCCAGTAAAGTCTGATTAAAGAAATTCCGAGTGTCACAGCAAAGGCTGGATAACTTGATCACCTGCACCCTCTGCAATGTGCCGAGATAGTCAACGATGAGACGTCAGTAACCTGTGTAACCTTGATGTCCATCACCTTGGAAAAACAGTTGACAAAGTTAATGGAATACCCTGTGAAGTAAATTGGCAAACAAGCAAAGGGTGAGATGTTTAATCGCCGAGCAATCTGCTGCAATTTCCTTGAACAGGTAACAATAATTGAAACAAAGCGTGCATGATCCTGGACCCAACCTGCTGCTCAGGTTTCACTCCACTTATCCCCGGTGAGTTGCACCAGCTAGAGAGTGGCCCTGACCTACCATCGACCTCATTGGAGACCCTCACACTATCGTTAATTGGACTTTACTGTGCTTTATCTTGTTATTCCCTTTATCCTGTATCGGTACACTATGGTCGGCTTGATCGTAATCATGTGTAGTCTTTTAGCTGACTGGTTAGCACACAACACTGTACCTCGGTACACATGTCACTAAACTAAATTAAACTAAACTGAATAAATCTACACGACACTAAACTGAACTGATCTAAACAGAAGTAAGCTGAACTAAACTAAACTTCCCAACAGATACAAAAAATCACATCTGGGGAGCTCTCCTGCAAGGAAGAGGTATTCATGCAGGTGTGAAGAAGGGTCCCGATCTAAAAAGTCACCTATCCATGTTCTCCAGAGATTCTGCTTTGGAAAGGGTGTGGAGGAGGTTTATCTAGAACAATGCCTGGAATAGAGGGTATTACCTACAGGGAGTGACTGTAGAAGGGTCTCGACCCGAAACGTCATCTATCCATTTTGTCCAGGGATGCTGCCTGACCCGTTGTTATACTCCAGCATTGTGTGTGTTTTTTATTAACCAGCATCTGCAGTTCGATGTTTCTACCGACAAAAATTGGTTGGGCAGAGTTAGATGTTTTCTCTGGAATACCAGAGGTTGCAGGGAGACCTGATAAAAGTATATAAATGAGTGTATAAAATTATGAGAGGCATAGATAGGGTAGAGAGTCAAGATGGAAATATCAAATACTGGAGGACGTAGCTTTTAGGTGAGAGGGACCTGACCTGATGTGTTATTTGAGCATTTTGTGTCTTTTTTTGTAAACCAGCATCTGCAATTCCTTGTTTCCTGTAGCCTTGATACATAATGGTTATATTTATTTAAGCAAGAACACTGAAAGCATTAAAAACATATTGCAATTAAAATGCTAGTTAAAAAAAAAGTGATTAAAATAAATTGAGTAAATACTTATCTGCTCGTGGGGCTCAGATTAGTTTGGTTTCGAGATACAGTATGTAAACAGGCCCTTTGGCACACCGAGTCCATGCCGCCCAGCAATCACCCCGTGTACTTGCACTATCCTACACACTTGGGCAATTTCCAATCTTTACTGAAGCCAATTAACCTACAAACCTGCACTACTTTGGAGTGTGGAAGGAAACCGGAACACCCGGGGAAAACCCATGGTGTCATGGGGAGAACGTAAAAACTCCATATAGACAGCACCTGTAATCAAGATCGAACCTGGGTCTCTAGCGCTGTGAGGCAACAACTCTACCGCAGGCGCAATGGTATCGCTCCATTGGATTCACAGTTCTTTGGTTAGTCCTTCCTGGTATAGAGTTGAGGCCCTGAATACAGGCTTAAAATTGCAGTCCTTTAGGAGAAGGAACAAGAGACTGACATTAATCAAAAAAATGCTTCAGCTGTGATAGACAGACATGGGTTATGCACAGGTAAGTGATGGTCTTGGCAACCGTATTGTGGGCCGAAAGGTCTAGAGATTAGTGTGCAAATCTAACCAAAAGGTCTAGAGAAAGTCCAAGAGATTAGTGTGCAAAATTAGAGCAGATGGTATTGGGGGTAGGGTATTGACATGGATAGAGAACTGTTTGACAGACAGGAAGCAAAGAGTAGGAATTAACGGGTCCTTTTCAGAATGGCAGGAAGTGACTAGCGGGGTGCCGCAAGGCTCGGTGCAGGGACCACAGTTATTTACAATATATATTAACGATATAGACGAGGGAATTAAATGTGACACCTCCAAGTTTGTGGATAACACAAAGCTGGGTGGCAGTGTGAGCTGAGGTGAGGATGCTATGAGGCTCCAGGGTGACTTGAATAGGTTGGGTGAGTGGGCAGATGCATGGCAGATGCAGCATAATGTGGATAAATGTGAGGTTATCCACTTTGGTGGCAAGAACAGGAAGGCAGATTATTATCTAAATGGTGTCAGATTAGGAAAAGGAGAGGTGCAACGAGACCTGTGTGTCCTTGTACATCAGTCACTAAAAGTAAGCATGCAGGTACAGCAGGTAGTGAAGAAAGCTAATTGCATGTTGGCCTTCATTGCAAGAGGATGTGAGTTTAGGAGCAAGTCCTACTGCAGTTGTACAGGGCCCTGGTGAGACCGCACCTGGAGTATTGCCTGAAATTTTGGTCTCTAAATTTGAGGAAGGATATTATTGCTATTGAGGGAGTGCAGCAGAGGTTCACCAGGTTACGCATTGTGTTCAGTTTTGATCACCCAGTTATAGGAAAAATGTTGTGAAGGAGGAAAGGGTGTTGAGATTATTTACAAGGTTGTTGCCAGGACTGGAGGGCCCGAGTTAAAATGCAGGCAGGTAGGACTAGTGTAGATGGGGCATGCTGGGGCATGCTGGTTGACATGGGCCTGTTACCCATGTTAAACAAATGGGTTTTCTCCAGGTGCTCCGGTTTCTCCCACACTCCGAAGATGTGCAGGTTTGTAGGTGAATTGGCTTCCGTAAATTGTCCCTAGTGTCTAAGATAGAACAAGTGTATGGGTGATTGCTGGTCGGCATGGACTCAGTGGGCCGAAGGGCCTGTTACCATGTTGTATCTCTACTAAACTAAACCAAAAGGTGCCAACATGTCAGTGCTTTTGAAATCAAAATGGAAAACGCAAACATAGCATAACTTTCAAACATTTGGCGGGGATGAGTGACTATTGGTTTTATCTCATAAATCCCAGAGATTCTGTTGTATTTTGGCAATGCTGTTCTCAAGATCATGATGTGAAGGATGTATTCTCAGCAGATGTACAAATTGCATGTTTATATCTGAAGATTTTCTGTCAGCACTGAATTTCTTTTTGCTTCAGTTACCCAACTATTAAGTGCTTCTCTTAATGTTTCTTTCTTGGTACGAAGTGTTTTATTTTAAACTAACATTGCCTCACTGACAAACTCGCCAATTGCCATTGATCGCAACGGATGCCTTGTCAGGGAAGCATTATGGCTCACAAAACTCATGATAGGTGTGAGAAGATGTAATTGCTGTGAACAAAAATAGTAGTGAAGGAAAGAGCTGGCAATGTTTATCCGCAAAGATTATGGACAATGTGAAGTGTGTGGCGGCCTGAGCCATTTTGGTGTTGAACCATCATTGCTCAAACTCTTGAGTGGACCAGGCGTGATCTGGGCCGACCAGTCAGGGGGATGGGCCGTTAGGAGGTTGGAATTCAAAGGCGGCAGTTGAAATTGAAGGATTGGCAGTTGGAGTGGCACTTGGGTTTGTTCACGAGCAACGGCACATTAGTAGTAAAATAATAACTTGATGCGTGCATGAACGATGGGGCTGTATCGGTTAATTATTAAACAGAGTGTTTACACAATGCATGGACCTCTACAGTGGTGACCCCGACAATCCAAAATGGCCTATTTTGGATTTGATCATGTTTGCAGTCGACAACCCAGACCAGCAGAATGCAGTTTCGATCAAACTGCCCACTTTCTGGGAATCACAGCACCACGGAAGGAAAACATAGAGAGAGTGGTGAATCTCTGGAATTCTCTGCCACAGAAGGTAGTTGAGGCCAGTTCATTGGCTATATTTAAGAGGGAGTTAGATGTGGCCCTTGTGGCTAAAGGGATCAGGGGGTATGGAGAGAAGGCAGGTACAGGATACTTAGTTGGATGATCAGCCATGATCATATTGAATGTCGGTGCAGGTTCGAAGGGCCGAATGGCCTACTGCATCTATTTTCTATGTTTCTATGAACAGGCTGAAGCCCAGTTCCACATTTGGCAGATCACTGCCGATGCCACCAAATACTACTACGTAGTCAGTGCGCTGGACCAGGACACCGCTCTCACCTAATCGATTACCTTCGCCAGCCACCAGCCGACGGCAACTACGAGGGCCTCAAAATGCTCCTCTTCCGCACTTTCGGTCTCAGCCGCCATGACAGGGCAGCCAAACTCCTTCACATGTATGGCCTAGGCAACCGCAAGCCACCCGTGCTTATGGATGAAATGCTCGCCTTGATGGGCGGACACAAGACCTGCCTCCAGTTCGAACAGGTGTTCTTCGAGCAGATGCCTGATGACATTTGCCTGCTCCTCGTGGACAACGATTTCACCGACCCCCGAAGGCTGGCTGCCCATGCGGATGTGCTGTGGCAGGTCAAACAGCAAGGTGCCTTGGCGGATCAAGCGGCCGGTCCCAGCCTCCACTGAAGGCACGGCAATGAGTCCAGCCACGAGCAACGATGGCAAAGGTATGTGGTGCTACTACCACCAAAGATGGGATTCTGAGACCCGCCGATGCCAACCATCCTGCACGCATCCGTGAAACGCCTCGGCCGACCTCCAGTAGTGGCTACTTTACACCTGGGACCGTCGTTTGGGGCGGCGTTTACTCGTGGACACAGGAACAGAGGTCAATGTTTTGCCCTCATCGGCAGCCGACACTAGTTCTGGAAAGAAGGGACCTCCTCTGTCCGCCATCAATGGCAGCAACATCAAGACATACGGGGTCTGCATGATCCCGCTCACCTTCAACTCCTATCACTTCAATTGGCCCTTTACTATCGCCGACGTCTCCACCACCGCTGCTGAGTCCCAATTTCCTCTGGGCGCACTCCCTGCTGTTCGACGTGAAGGGACAACGTCTCATCAATTCTGAGACGTTCAAGTCGATCGCCTTGCACCCCACCAAATTGACTGCCCCACATCTCAGCTCGGTGACCTTCTCCAAAAACCAGTACACCCAGATCTTGGCTGATTTCACTGACATCATAACCCACCAATTCCCAACAGCCAGCCCCAGGCATGGGGTGAAGCACTGTATCCCCACCACCGGACCACTATTCCATTCACGCGATGCAGACTGCCCCCTGACAAGCTCCAACTGGCCAAAGATGAGTTCTGCAAGATGGAGGAAATGGGCATTGTGCGCTGCTCAGACAGCCCGTGGGCATCCTCGCTTCACATTGTCCTCAAAGCGTCTGGGGGCTGGAGACCCTGTGGAGACTACCGCCATCTCAATGACATCACAACGGCCGACCGGTACCCTGTCCCTCACATCCAGGATTTCACGGCCAATCTGGACGGCGCCAAGGTTTTTTCTGAAATTGACCTGGTACGTGGCTGCCATCAGATTCCGGTCCACCCAGACGACGTCCCCAAGACGGTTCTCATCACCCCGTTTGGGCTCTTTGAGTTCCTACGGATGCCTTTTGGCCTCACGGTTACTCTTCCAGTGGCTCAACCAGCATGGCCTGGCCATCAACCCTGCCCAGTGTCAGTTTGACCACCCTTCCATCAGTTTCCTCGGCCACCACATCAACCAGCACGGAGCGGTCCCTCTCCCGACCAAGGCCGAGGCCATTCACCGGTTTCCCAAACCCTCTACGGTGAAGGGACTCCAAGAGTTTGTCGGCATGGTCAACATCTATCACCGTTTCAGGCCAGCAGCCGCCAGGATCATGCAACCGCTGTTCAAGACCCTGGCCAACAAGCCGAGAAAGCTCGTTGGGGACAACACAGCCACAATCGCTTTCAAAAACGTCAAAGAGGCACTGGAAAAGGTGATGATGCTGGTACATCCACGGGCCAACGCGCCAACTGTTCTCATGGTAGGTACGTTACAATACTTACGTTCAGCAGTGCTGCAGTTTTGCCACTTGGGGGGGAGGGGGGGAGGGGCGAGATTAAAATGCCATTTTCTCCTGCATGTCCGAGATATATTTCCTCGGGCTGCTAGATGATGCTGAAAAATCGTTCCGACTTGCGTTCTCAGAAGTTTAAAAAAAAAAATCGCGGGACAATTTAATCGCTGGAATAAAATAAAAAAGCGACTTCTAACGCCGTCAATGCCGACAACGGGACGGATCTCACGTAGGGGACAAAACTTAAGGCAAGTCGTCTATTTTACATATAAACTTGCTTCTTAGGATGACTTTAATCAACATTTCCTTGGCAAAAATGTGATTATGGCCCCATACGAACCGGCAGTGTTTTTCCTGCCGATATGGGGTTCAAATTCACTGCAACCGCAACGTTCCAATCGATCACGTTCCACAAAAACCCACTCACAAGATGATTTAAATGGCCATTAATTTACTGGAATTAAACATTCCTTCCTTCCATTTGGCCTATAAATTCATGACAATGAGATTTACAAATCATGTTATATTGTTAATTCTTGTGTGAATGTTATTTGGACACTTAGGCTATTTAAAAATGTTAATCTTTTTTTAAGAAATGGATAGATGTTTAGATCTAGTAATTGAATTTTGTAATTAGCTACAATTAGATAACTAACTAATTATATGCTTTAATTTCAGGTCATCCAAGTAAAATTGTTTCATATTTGTTTCAGAGTGCTTCAATCTATAATAACTGAAAATTTCTTTCAGTTCTCTTAATTTTTAAGAAAATTATGGGCTTTTGACTGTCCTCGATCACAGCTTTTGTGTTAAGTCAATGGAAAAGCAATAGGGAACAAGATGCTAATTTCGGAGTATGAAAATGGCCATAACTTTTTTTAATACTGATGATATGAATGTGAATTAGGTGTCAAATTAAACTTCTTTTTAAGCTTTATCTGATGGGATAAATTGCAGACTTGATGTTTTAAATCTCAAAATTTTGTAACATTGTTACTCATGGTTGATGCATCTGGCACAGCTGTGGGCGAAGTGCTGGAGCAACTGATTGTTGGAAGCTCCTTTTTTCAGTCATCACCTGAGACCCCCCCTGAGCAGAAATAGAGTACTTTCGACCGGGAACTCCTTGTGCTCTACCTGGCCATCCCGCATTTCCCTTATATCCTCGTGGGCAGGCGTTTCACAGCTTTCACCGACCACAAGCTACTCACATTTGCCTTTGCCAATGTGTCTTCTTCTTCTTTCGTGTGGCATGCACAGCTTAAAGTTGTAGGACAACTTGGCCAAGGTGTCTGATCCTTGGTCAACCTGGCAACAACGTCACCTGGCCTACATCTCCAAGTTCAAGGCTTGCATCCAGCACATCGCAGGCAAGAACAACCGGGTCGCAGATGTGTTGTCCCGCACCGCCATCAATGCCATCAAGCTTTGGCCCCAGGTATCGACTGCACAGCCATGGTGGCCGCCCATCGAGAGGATGGGAAGATGTTCACCTACCGCGCCGTCTTCTCAGGCCCGTTTCTCGAGGATGTGCGATTTGGGCAATCTGACACCACGCTCTACCGCGACGTGTCTACCGGGCAGCCATGACCCATCATCCCCACAGCCTGGCGCCGCCAGATCTTCGACATGGTTCATGGTTTGGCTCACGCTTCCACCCGGGCAACACTGGCACTGGTGGCGGCCAAGTTCCTGGGGCACGGGTTGTGCAACCAGGTCAGCAACTGGGCCAGGACGTGCATCCCCTGTCAAACCTCAAACCTCAAAGATTCGCCCTGTCACACCGGCGTTTCGACCACATCCACGTCAACATCGTTGGACCGCTGCCCCATCCAGAGGTGTCACCCTACTTCTCACCATCATGGAATGATTCATGAGATGGCGTCCCCTGACCTCAGATACCTCAATTGCGAAATGTGCACGTGCCCTCACTGCCCACTGGGTTGCCTGCTTTGGTGTGCCGGTGGACATCTCCACTGACAGAGGTGCACAGTTCACCTCCGAGTTGTGGTCAGCAATGGCCTGGCTGCTTGGCCCTCAGCTGAACCACACCACCACCAGCATGAAAATAACCTAGTGGAGAGTTTTCACTGGCACCTGAAGGCGTCCCTAAGGGCACAGCTCGGACCGGATGGGCGAGTTGCTGTGGGTCCTGCTGGGCATACGCACTGCCCCGAACGAGGACCTGGCAATTTCCTAGGCCGAGCTGGTGCATGGTGCCCCGCCCACAGTCCCATGGGACTTCATTCCGGTGGCACGTGGGCATCAGGAACCAACCATGACCATGCTGATGAGCCTCTGGGAGAAAGTAGGTACGCTCTCACCAGTCCCAACATCACGCTACGTCCTCACCCGCCCTCCAAGACTGCCAGTACATCTTCCTTTGCCGCGATTCCCACCGTACGCCACTGTAAAGGCCTCACGAGGGACCTTTCCAGGTACCGCAATATGGCATCACGACTTTTGTCATCAACATGGGCGGGGCAGGGAGGAGACTGACTCCGTGGACCGTCTTATGCCAGCACACTTGGACATTGGCAAACCAGTGCATGTTGCACAGCCCCGCCGGGGAGGGCATCCGCCATCACGACCGCACCCGCCCTCACCTCTGTCAGCTGCGACCCCGAACACAGGAGACGCCTACATGAGATCAGGCCACCTCACTCGTGAGCCTAACAGCCTCCATTACTCCAGTTCTGGAGGGGAGGGGGGGGGTCATATGGCGGCCTGAGCCATTTTGGTATTGAATCGTCGTTGGTCGGGCTTGAACTCTTGAGTGGACCGGGCGTGATCTGGGCCGATCAATCATGCGGTCAGGGGGACGGGCCGTTAGGCGGATGGAATTCAAAGGCGGCAGTTGGAATTGGCAGTTGGAGTTGAACTTGGGTTTGCTCACGAGCGACAGTACAGTAGTAGAAAAATAATAACTTGATGAGCGCATGAGCGACGGGGCTGTAACGGATAATTATTAAACAGAGTATTTACACAACGCATGGACCTCTGCAAGTGCACTATTTAGCAAAGAAGCCATGTTTTGTATTAGTCATACAGCACAGAAACAGGCCCTTCAGCCCCGACTCTATGCCAACCAAGATGTACCATATAAGCTGGTCCTATTTGCATGTGTTTGTATTTAAATTTTAGACTTTAGAGACAAAGCGTGGAAACATGCCCTTCGGCCCACCAAGACCGCGTCGACCAGAGACATTATTAACACCATCCAACACACTAGGAACAATTTACAATTTTTACCGAAGCCAATTAACCTACGAACCTCTATGCCTTTGGAGAGTTGGGGGAAACTGGAGCTCCCGGAGAAAACCCACGTGGTAACAGGGACAACATGCAAACTCTGTACAGACAGCACGTGGTCAGGATCAAGCCGGTGTCTCTAGCACTGTAAGGCAGCAACTCTATTGCTGCCCCACCGGGTTGCCCTGCAGTGTATGTAACTATGTAACTCACACTGGTTTGTGTGAAACCTGTTAAAAATCGAGTGCTTCATGTTGTGTTGGTATTGGTTCATTGGTTCATTTTTGTCACGTGTATCGAGAGTGGAAAGATTTTATTGTGTCCTATCCAATTAAATCAGATAATACTATACATGAAATCTATGGGTATCGTGTAAGAGTGAATATTACCTGTTAGAAGTAGAAAAAATTATGAGAAGTATAGATGGGGGTAGACCAGGGGTGGCGAACCTTTTCATGGTGGAAGGCCGCATTGTTAGTTGTAATCTAATAAGGCCGCATCAAAGAAACTTCAATTTGATATACTTCAAAATGTACATTATTTTGTTAAAATACCCTCATGACTTACTAATGTTTTAAGTGTGGCCGTCAGTCGGGGAGGATTATTTCATTGAATCTTCTTTTACTCTTTGGTATTTTAAATACGTTCATTTTAAGATTAAAATATAAATAATAAAAGATGAACAAAAACATAGAAAATAGATGCAGGAGTAGGCCATTCGGCCGTTCGAGCCTGCACCGCCATTCAATATGATCATGGCTGATCATCCAACCCAGTATCCTGTGCCTGCCTTCTCTCCATACCCCCTGACATAATAATAACAAAAAGATTTGTTATAAAAAATTTGGAATCAGTCAAAAGGCCGCACACTTAATGGCTTAGAAGGCCGCAGGTTCCCCACCCCTGGGGTAGACAGTCAGAACCTTTTCCTCAGAATAGAAAAAATCAAATACTGGAGGGCATAACTTTAAGGTGAGAGGAACAAAGTATAAAGGAGATGTGTGGGGCAAGTTGTTTACACAGAGGGTGGTGAGTGCGTGGAATGCACTGCCAATGGTGCTGGTGGAGGCAGTTACGATAGTGACATTTAAGGGGCTGTTACATAGACACAGGGATATGCAGAGAGTGGAGGGATATCGATCACATGCACCACATAAATTACTCCTACATCTTACGTTCTTAAATTTTAAGCAACAATTGTGGGTGGAATATGTTATTTTTAATTTTGGCTATTTATTTCTATTGTAATGACACTCTGTTGTGACTGTGAGCTTCAGAGAATAGAACAGTGGCAATGATGAACTATAAATGATCATGACTCAATAATTTGGAACAAGCTGCAGCGAATAGTGTATTTTGCTATCAAGATGATACTAAGTGGAATTGCAAAGTGGAAGTGGAAGTGGAAGTGTGGGGCGACACAATGGTGCAGCGGTAGAGTTGCTGCCTTACAGCGCCAGAGACCCAGGTTCGATCCTGACTACGGATGCTGTCTGTATGGAGTTTGTACGTTCCCTGTGACCGCATTAGTTGGTTCCAAGTGTTCCGGTTTCCTCATACTCCAAAGACATGCAGGTTTGTAGGTTAATTGGCTTTGGAAAAATTGTAAACTTCTGTATGGGTTGATTGCTAGTCGGCACGGACTCAGTGCCAATAGGTCTGTTTCTGCACTGTGTCTCTAAAGTCTAAAGTGTAAATCCCATCTCTTTCAGACTAGTCACAGCCGACTGTGGAGGCCAAGTCATTGTGTATTTTTAAGGTGTAGGAATGAACTGCAGATGCTGGTTTAAACCGAAGATGAACACAAAAAGCTGGAGCGAAGGAATGGGTGACGTTTCGGGTTGAGACCCTTCTTCAGATGCAGATTGACAGATTCTTGATTAGTATAGGTGTCCCAGAGGTTATGGGAATATGGGAATATGGGAATGGCGTTGAGAGGGAGAGATAGATAAGCCATGATTGAATGGCAGAGTAAATATGATGGGCAAATGGTCTAATTCTGCTACTATAACTTAAACTTATGAACGAGTGTTGCATTTCCAATTGCTTTTGGCATCTATGTTCCTCTAAGTATCTTGAGTACCTGTGTGTTAATAGAGAGATGAATTCCTAGCAGTCATTGGTTGGTTACTGACAGGCAGTAACAGAATAAGCCTTTAGTTCCAGCGAGTATATTAACAATGGATATTTTTAGGACTGGGCTACTAAGGACAGGCAGGGGACTATGCGAGCAGCTGGACTATTACACTCTGCCTCTGCGAAGAGGAATTATTGAAACTGCTGAGCAATGGTGCAAGAGATGAAAATTTGGCACGTGCTGCTCTCAAAGGACAAGCAGTCACCTTGATTTACAGTGCCTTCCATAATATTTGGGACAAAGACCCGTCATTTATTTATTTGCCTGTACTCCATATTTTGAGATTTTGTAGAAAAAAATCACATGTGGTTAAAGTGCACATTGTCATATTTTAATAAAGGCCATTTTTATACATTTCGGGGGGGGGGGGGGGGGGGGGGGGGGACGATTAGATTTCCCCTTTTAAACAATTGCAAACGATATAAGCTGCAGTCTTAACAATGTCCCTAAGCAATGAAAGTTCTTTTCTTGAAGTGTTTACTTCATAAATAGAGTAGTTAACAAGTACATAGCAAGGATAGGAAATCACCAGGTTTCACTGATGTAGGCAGAGGTATAAACATCGATCAGAATAGCACAAACTCACCTGCTCTTCCTTGAAACATTGCCGTCTTCCTGAGAGAGAGCAAACAATCTCGGTCAAGCACTTCAAGCTAAAATGTAGACACAATGAACCCTTGCCAACCACTGCCCGCCCCCACCCTCTTTCCTGGAAACACACCCACTTCTCACTTTCCCCCTGCCCCTCCCCCCTCCGCCTTGCCCACCTCCCTTCCCTTTCTTTAAAGATGCAGTGCAGAAGCAGGCCCTTCGGCCCACCGAGTCTAGTCCGACCAACGATCCCCGTACATTAGCACCACCCTACACGCTAGGGACAAATTTACAATTTTACAGATGCCAATTAACCTGTAAACCTGTATGTCTGTGGAATTTGGGGGGAAGCCGGAGCACCCATGAGAAAACCCATGCGGTCACAGTGAGAACGTACAAACTGTGAACAGACAGTACCCGTCGTCAGGATCGAACCCGGTTATCTGGTGCTGTAAGGCAGCAGCACTACCACTGCGCCACTGTGCAGCCCTAATGTTGAATAACTAGTCCACAATCAGTCTAAAGAAGGATCCCGACCCAAAGTAATGCCTGTCCATTCCCAGACGCTGCCTGACCTGCTGAGTTCCTCCAGTGCTTTGTTCATTGCTCAAGTGTCGCCTGGTGTGATGGAAGTAGGATCATTAGATATAGTTAAGGTAGACATGGATAAATATTTGGTTTTAAATTATGGATTATGAGGACACGAGGAACTGCAGGTGCTGGTTTACAAAAAAAAGTGACAAGGTGCTGGAGTAACTCAGTGGGCAGGCAGCATCTCTGGAACTCTGGTACAGAAGAGATATTGAGGTTAGAGTAGGTCAGTCATGATCATATTGAATGGCGGGACAAGCTTGAGAAGGCTGGTTGCCTATTCCTGCTCCTATTTTCTTGTGTTCTTGTGTCTTTGCTACTTTCCTCACAGATGCTGCCTGGCCTGATGGATGTTCCTAGCATTTCTTATTTTTGTTGGGGGGGTTTTCAGCATCTACTGGTCCCTACTTCAGACTGATCTTTTACCCAGGGAATGAATCAATGTGAGCGGCCCAGTGGCACAGCTGGTAGAGCCACTACGTTACAGTGTCCGAGACCCGGGTGCTGCCTGTGTGGAGTTTGCACATTCTCTGTGACCATGTGGGCTTCCTCCGGGTGCTCCGGTTTCCTCCCACACTCCAAAGACTTGCAGGGTTGTAGGTTAATTTTCCGTCTGTAAAATTGCCCCTAGTGTGTAGGGAGTGGATGCGAAAGTGGGATTATATGGAACTAATGTGAACTGGTAATTGATGGCATGGACTCGATGGGCCAAAGAGACTGTTTCCATGCTGTACCTCTAAACTAAACAGAACTGAATTAAACAAAACAGTACATACTGTACATACAGTACATACTTAATGATACAGGTGTCTGAAAAAGGGGCCTGACCTGAAACGTCACCTGTCCATGTTCTCCAGATATGCTGCCTGATCCGCTGAGTTACTCCAGCACTTTGTGTTCCTCTTACAAATGTCATCGCCACACAATGCATCGTGTTGTCTCATGAGAGGACTGCAGGACATTTTGTCTTGTAACATAAAGAGAACGTTTGTGTTGTAAATATGCTGCATGTGGATCATGAGTTACCACAAAAGAAGTTCAGGAGTTACTTGAAATTAAGGAAATCAACATTCGTACTGCTGGGTTGGAAGCTGCCCAAACTAAATATGAGTTGCTGTTCCTCCAATTGAATATGAGGGGTTCAGAATTTAAAAAAATGTCACCTATACCTTTCCTCCAGAGATGCTGCTTGACCTGCTGAGTTACTTCGGTATTTTGTGTCTATCTTCGAAATAAACCAGCATCTGCAGTTTCTTCCTACACATCACTCACAAGATGATGGGTACATGGAATGAGCTGCCATAGGACGTAGTTGAGGCAAGTATTATAAAAACATTTAAAAGACACTTGGACAGATTCATGGATAGGAAATGTTTTGAAGGATATGGGCCAAACACAGATTTGGGACTATCTGAGATGGGGCATCTTGGTGTAGGTTTGTATAGGTTCAGTACATATCACATGTACTGAGGAACTTTCGTGTTCGTTTTCTAGGTCTGCACAAAACTTGAGAATCTTTAATTTACAACAGAAGTCTTTAATGCTTTGCTCAATGCTGGCAGCAAGACAAGTCAAAAATGGCTGTGGCACACACACAGACAGGATAAACTATATACAAAACATCTGCCTTTGTCCTGTGCAGCGCCACCTGCTGCACGGGAGGAGCAACGGGTCCTCCCACCCCACACAACTCTACCAAACATCACAGGAACAGTTTGTTTTGCATGGTATCCCAAAATATTGGAAATACCATACAAAGATATAATCAGTTCAAACTCAAGTACAATAGATGGAGCAAAAGGGTAAGGTACAGAGTTTAGTTGTCAAAATTGTAGTGTATCGTAGCATATCAGTTCAGCATGGACAGGTTGGGCTGAAGGGCCTGTTTCCATGCTGTAAGGCTCTATGAGTTTAAGGAATCTATTCCCACTAATTCATTTGCAGGCCATGATAACAGATAAAGAAAGACTACATCACTCACTCTTCGTGACTCAGCTCGGGCTGAACATCACAGCAAAATCAGGTTGAAAATACGTCGGGTGGAGATTGCTGTTTAGCACTGGGGCCTGCACCAGCAGTGTGCGTGGTGTACGCTGTGCATTTCAAATGATCATACAGACGTCATTAGAATCCGGGTAACGTGTGCGCTGGCAGAGTCAATCACACAGCACCGTCAGCCCTGGAGACAGCTGTGGGAAGATGTGATGAGAAATAGCTGTATCCAAGCAACATGGCATTTAGTCACCGGCAGTGACTAACACCACATCCTGAATGATTGAGTCCTATATATAGAGATAGAAAATATAAATATATACACACACACACGCACGCACACACACACACACACACACACACACACACACACACACACACACACACACACACACACACACACACACACACACACACACACACACAAACGTACATATACACACACGCACATATACACACACATATAGACGTGTGTGTGTGTAGCTTATGAAAATTTAACAAATCATAATGATTGAGTCCTATATATATACCTCAGAGAGAGAGAGATATGTGTGTATGCATTTATATATATTGATTGATATATTATACACACATGTGTGTATGTGTATACACATATATGCATAAATATCAGCTATATATATATATATATATATATATATCATATATGCGTGCATTTGCTCGTAAAATACTCAATTATATCTATGTATATATATATATGGTGGTTTATGAGCAATTGCTATTTTTTTAGTTAAAGCAATTAAGGTGAAGTCTTAGAAAGATACAGCAGGGAAACAGGCCCTTCAGCACACTGAGTCCATGTTGACCATCAGCCAAGTGCATCTTACATGAATCCCATTTTATTATCCTCACATTCTCTACATAGTGAAGGCAATTTACAGACGGCCAGTTATTCTACAAAACTGCACGGGTACGCCTTTGGCCTGTAGGAGGAAACCAGAGCACCCAGAGGAAACCCACGCAATCACAGGGAGAAAGTGCAAACTCTGTACAGACAGCACCGGAGGTCAGGATCGAACCCGTGCCTCTGGCGCTGTGAGGCAGCAGCTTTACCCACTGCACAGGGGCGGAAATTGCTATCAGAACATGGGAGAGACAACATTTCTTGGTGGCCGCATGTGCACAGATGCGAGGCTTCGGTCGTGGGCCCTGTGGACGATAACATTGGGAACTGACCTGGTTGGTGACCAACTCCGAACTCTAGCAACAGCAGCTTCGTCCGCCCTGAATTGTGGGGCTTCAATCGGCCAGTTTGCAGGGCCTTTCATCGCCCGGATTTAACATCGGGAGCCTCGATCACCTCTATGCAGCAATTTGACCGCAGGGCGATGGAAGATCCCGCGGGCGATTTTAAGCCACGGCGTGCGATGTAAGGCCCAGCGAATGAGTCGATTCAAGCTCCGCTCTATGATCTTAGCTCCACCAGGACGTCTCCCTCCTCCAATCACCGCACTCCACCCTCAGTCCTACCCCCCTCTTTCCACCTCTGATCGACACCTCCCTCCTCCGGTCATCGCGCTGAATCATCATGTCCCACCCCCTCCCCACTGCCTGCTGACCGACGTCTCTCTCGTCCAATCGGCGCGCTCAATCATCAGTCCCACCCGAACTGACTCGCGGAAAGCAGAGATTTTTAATTGTTTTTTTCACCAAAGTTCAAAATCCAGATTACAAAATATGGGGAGATTTGTCCCCCACCTCTCAAAACATGGTGGGGACGTGGCACTCTTGCCCCCCCCGGGATTTCCGCCGATGCCACTGCACCTCATCCCGTGTAGACATAAATGAGTACATGGGAGACAAAGAAATGTTCATGACTTTAGGAACAAATCACATTTGTATTAATTAGCTTTTATCCCGGCTGTGTTGATTTTTGTGTTAGCCAAATAATATTTTTTGTTGAGTACCTTGAAAAATTCCTGTCAGGAATCGAGTTGCTTTCATGGAATTTCATACTTGTTTTGATGCTTCCTGCCCTGGGAGTGTGTCTGCTAGTGAAGGAGACTAGCAGGAGCCAGCTGGACAGAACACAAGGACATCAGTGAGGGAAGCAGATTGTTTTTTCTCTCGCAGTGAACAGCATGTTCTTGTCGTGACAACTTCTGGGCTGGAGACCGATAAAAAAGCAGCACTTTGAAAGCACAACACCGCAGATGCGTTAACCGTTCCAGCTGTTGCCTTCTGAAGTCAGTGGGAGTAGTTTAATCTCGAATACCTTTTCTTTTAAAGAAAGGAAAATCAGCGTTGAATTCTATCAGATAGATACGCTGGTTGCTTGATCTGTATCTCTCCCTCCACCATACCCCAGTCCGTCTCTGCTTAATGTAGCGTAAGATTTCTGCAGCCCGGTTGGACAACAGCCAACCGACGCTACAAAGAAATGCAGACTGTAACTTGGTGCCAGATTTTCTTTTTGCACAACAAACCAGTTGAGGGTGGTGTAACAGGGTCACCAGTCCCTGGGTCTCATGTAGGCTTGGTTGCTTCCTCCTCAGCTGACATTAAAAGCCGCTTGCCTCGATCCGGTGAGTCCTGCCAAGTTTCTGCGAGGGAACTGAACGGCCGACTGTGCGCCGGGGTTGGGCCGGGGGGAAGGTTGGAGGCGCCACGTGTGTTCGCGGAATGGTGGTGTGGCTCGATGTTGTCAAGCTGGAAAGGTGTGCAGAGAAGATTTACGAGGATGTTGCCACGACTCGATGGCATGAGCTACAGGGAAATGTTGAGCAGGCTAGGACTGTATTCCTTGGAGTGCAGGAGGATGAGGGGTGATCTTATAGAGGTGTACAAAATAATGAGAGGAATGGATCGGGTGGACACACAGTCTCTTGCCAAGTGTAGGGGAATCATGAAACAGAGGACAAAGATTTAAGGCCAGCGGTGAAAGATGTAATAAGAACCTGAAGGATAACTTTTTTCACACAAAGGATGGTGGGTGTGTGGAACGCGCTGCCGGACGAGGTAGTTGAGGCAGGTACTATTACAATGTTTCAGAAACAATTAGACAAGTTCATGGACAGGATATGTTTGGAGGGATATGGGCAAAAAACAGGCAGGTGGGGCTAGTATAGATGGAGGACCTGAGATGAAAAGATAGACGGTCCAAGATAAATGGAATAAAGAGTTGTGAATTGTGAAGAGGAGGGGTTCAATCCTGATTCAATCTGAAGAAAGGTCTCAACTTTACCTATCTTGCCCTCCAGAGACGCTGCCTGACCCACTGAGTTACTCCAACATTTTGGGTTGTTTTTTATAATGTAAACCAGCATCTGCAGTTCCTTGTTTCTACACGGAAGGTTATTACCACTGGCTCACAGAATTCTGGTGGTTTCACCTTTGACCTCTGATCCTTCCATCTATGAAATGGTGTTGAAAGCATAAGGCCAAAATTGGAGGACGTTTATTCATTGACCAACACCAAAAACGCAGATTAAGTTGATATATCATGTTGGAGTTTGGGGTTTCTTGTTGCGCGCCCATTGCAGCTGCTATTCAAGCGGTTCAACACTGACAATATTGCAAAATGCGTTGGCACATTTAGAGGATGAGAGAGACATTGTGGTGATGTTACATCCTTGATTTATTTATTTCCTTTATTCTCTTTCTCTCCAAATCCTCACAATCCACAATCAGTCTGAAAAAGTGTCCCGACCTGAAATGTCGCCTATATCCATATTCTCCAGAGACGCTGCCTGACCCGCTGAGTTACTCTGGCACTTTATGACTTTTTTTGTAATCCAGCATCTGCTGTTCCTTGTGTCTGCATTGTCTTCTCTGTTCAGCCCTGATGTTCTCAATACCATTCTGGATGTACCTTTGCTCATGGGCCAGAGATTCACAGGAGTTCGAGGGGATGTTGCATTTTTCAAGGAGGCTTTGGGACCACCTGTAACTCTTTTCCATTCTCCGCCTGGCGATGTCTTCATGTGCAGGAGCGCAGATTAGCGTGTGTAGTCTTGGACACAAAAATGACCTTGAGCAAAACACACAAAAATTAAACACTTAAATCTTTTCTCTCATGCTCCTGTCCAAATGTGTTTTTTAGATTATATTATTGTACTCACCATCCCCATTTCCTCTAGCAGATGGTTCTACATACCCATCACCCTATCTGTGAAAATTATGCCCCACAGACCTCATTTAAATCTTTCCCCTCTTACATGAAACTCATGGCCTTTAGTTTAAATCTTCCCAACTTTGACTATCTATCTTCCTTCTGCTCGTGGGGAAAAAATCCCCCGCCTTTCTGGGTGTAGCTTCCATGATTGGGCGGCACAGTGGCGCAGCTCGTAGAGTTGGTGCCTCATAGCGCCAGTGACCAGGGGTTCAATGCTTACCTCAGAAGTGTGCAGTTTCTCCCTGTGACTCCTTGGTTTTCCTCTGGGTGCTCCGGTCTTCTCCCACATCCCAAAGACGGGAAGTGTTTCCCCCATTCTAAAGATCAGCTCTACTTCAACAGGCACTGTCTAGGAGGTGAAATGAAACATTGCAGTATCAGGGATTGAGAAAAGTGTCAAAAAGGGCAGCACAGTAGTGCAGTGATCGACCTGCTGCCTTACAGCACCAGGTGCAGTCTGTATATGGGGTTTGTGCATTCTCCCTGTGACTGCGTATGTTTTCTCCGGGTGCTCCGGTTTCTTCCCACACTCCCAAGGTTTGTAGATTAATTGGCTTCGGTAAAATTATAAACTGTTCCTAGTGTGTAGGTAGTGATGGTGTACAGGGTGATCGCTGGTCGGCGCGGACTCAGTTGGCTGAAGGGCCTTTTTCCGTGCTGTATCTTTAAAGTCTAAAGAAGTGGGAGTTGATCCAATTTTGATCTCCAAGGCCACAGTCATGCGCATCTTGATTTTTATTGCATTATTGAAAAATACAGCATGGAAATAGGCCCTTTGGCCCACCGAGTCTATGCTGACCATCGATCACCTGTGCACACTAGTTTTATGTTATCCCACTTTTGCAACCACTCTCCACAAACTCAGGGAAAGTTACAGAGGCCAATTAACTTACAATCCCACACAACTCTGGGGCATTGCTTTTTGTAGAAGGAAAACCAATTTGCATTTAAATGTAGTGTTGAACAATTTTCAGGATGTCACGCTACAATTTCAAAGACAATAAAGTATGTTATGAAGTGTGGCCAAAGTGATGATAGAAAAAAAATTAAACCAATTTCCGTTCAGCATGCTCCTTCAGATGCTGTGTGATAAGAATCTATAGCAGTAAACAGGAAATGCAGTTATGATGAAGGGAATCAGGCCCAAAAGATCGACCATTTCTTTTGCAGATGCTGCCGGACCTGTTGAGTTTTCCTGAATTTCTCCACATATTTCAGATTTCAAATTTGGCCTTTTTTTTTTTTGTCCTTCACCTGTTAGTTTGCTGTGATCATTTTGATTAATGGTTAAATGTTGAATTTAGAATGCAAACAGACCCCTCAGCCCATCGATTACCCATTCGCACTCGTTCTATGTTATCCCACTTTCCCATCCACTCTCTCCACACTAGGCACAATTTACACTAGGTCAAAAACCTACAAACCCGCGCATCTTTGGAGTGTGGGAGGAAAGTGGAGCACCCGGAGAAAACCCACGTGATCACAGCGAGAATGTACAAAATCCTGTAGTCAGGATCGAACCAAAGTCTCTGGCGCTGTAAGGCAACAACTCTACCGCTTGCGCCACTGTGCCACCATCCATCTCTCCATGGAAAAATCTGACCGAGAAAGTCAAGTACTAGGTACTCGGGAGGAAGGGTTACCTATTGCGCACTGACTATGGTGAGGTGGAACAATAATAAGAATTAGGGCTAATAATGGTATCCAACGAGGTATTGGATTTGCTGTTTGAGTGACTGTACTTGGGCTAATCTATGCCCAAATAGCACACATCCCTGGGATCTCTTAATAAAAATTAGACTGAAGGCTAATTGATGCTAGTAAACAGCAGGCACATCGTCCCAATCTCCCTGGGTGGTCCATTGCCTGCCTTGTGTGTGAACTTTGATAAAGCACTGTAAATAAATGGCTTGTTTTTTTTTCCCTGGCATGTGGAAAAGGGATAAACTATTTCGTCACATGCTGCTTTCAAAAGTACAGCAATATCTGAGGTGCCACGTGATAAATGGTCAGGCAGATGGAAGTAGGTTTACTTATTATGCTTTGATTGTAGGACTTGAGCAATAGGGAGCATAGGAAAATGAGGGGTGATTTTAAAGAGGTGTATACGATCATGAGATAAATGCACTGAGTCTTTTACCCAGAGTAGGGAAATCAAGAACCAGAGGACATAGGTTTAAGGTAAAAGGAGAAAGATTTAACAGGGACCTGAGGAGGAACTTTTTCACACAGGAAGTGCTGGGTATGTGGAGCAAGCTGCCAGAGGAGGTTGTGTAGGAAGGAAGTACAGATGCTGGAGAGTTGTAGGGTAAGGATTTAAATCATATAAGATAAATTGCAGTAAAAATTAACTTTCAGAAATAAACTTTTTTTGAGGTTAAAAAAACCACAATCCATTATATTTTTTTCAAACGCTATACAAGAGAATTAAAATCAACACACAAAATAGTTTTCTCTGTCCAGTGAGAGCAATAATTATTGGTTAAACCTCAATAAACTTCTTGTTATTTGGAGTGTCAGAGTTATGGGGATCAAACAAGGAAGTGAAGTTCAAACCAAAGAACACTCTGCAAAGAAGTACCGGTTTGTGGGTTACTTGGCTTGGTGTAAAGATAAATTGTCCCCAGTGTGTGTAGGGTAGTGTTAGGGTGTGGGGATGGCTGGTCGGTTCAGACTCGGTGGGCCAAAGGGCATGTTTCCGCACTGTACCTCTAAACTAATCACATCTTTCTTGGAGTCATGGAGTTATTCAGGATGCAAACATGCCCATTTACCCAACTCATCCATGCCATCCAAGTTGCCAAACACAGCTACTCCCACCTAGCTGTGCCTGTTCCATATGCATCTGCACAGAAAAAATGCTTTCCAATTTTTAAACATTGAGCTCTCGTTAGATCATGGCTTTCCCTCGGTGACACTTAAGACATTTTAATCAACTGTGGAGGAATAAAGAATCATTCTGAGTATTTGATTAATGTCTCAATTTTACCTTCTATGTTGCATGCACTATCATTAGGTTTATGTTCATTAGTCATAGGATCAGTATTAGGCCAGTCTACTTGTATCATGGCTGACCTATCTTTCCCAACCCCATTCTGCCTTCTCCCCATAACCCACTGTCAAACTGAAGAAGGGTCGCAACCCAAAATGTCACTTTTCTTTGTGCTCTCGAGATGCTTTCTGACCCGAGGAGTTACTCCAGCACTTTGTGGCCTTTGACAAGGATATCAGTGAACTTTGCAACAAAGCGATGGTTTCATGATCATTCAGAGCATTTGCTTATTTTTTTTATTTTACCTTCCATGCACCTGTGATGCAGAGACAACCCACAAATTTCATTTCACTAAGCAACAATCCCCAGGGTGGCTAATACTCCTTAATCAGAATTAAGGGAGGGTTATTATCTACAGAGAGAGGTTTGACAAACGTATAGTTTCCTCTGGAATAGCGGAGGTTGCAAGGAACCCTGATAGAAATGTATAATATGATGAGAGCGATAGATAATCGGTAATTAAGAAAAGGTGATTTGTTCGGTCTTCAAAGGGCAGCCCAGTGTTGCAGCTGGTAGAGCCACTGCCTCACAGCTCCAGAGACCCGGGTTCGATCCTGGCCTCAGGTGCTTTCTGTGTGGTTTGCATGTTCTCAAGAAGCAGTCATAGGTTTGGCCTGAGAGGGGAGCGAGCAGCCAGTAATTGAGGCAGATGCTATCAGTGAATGGGGTATTAGGAGAGGCCACCAGTAAATGCAGAATTATAAGGCAAAAGTATCTAACACTAGAGGGCACAGCTTTAAGGTGAGAGGGGGCATTTAAAGGAGATGTGCAGGGCAAGTTGAAGGTCAGAGGGTGGTGGGAGCCTGGGAAAGTGGGATTACACAACAAGCATGGACGGTGGTCTGAGGGGCTAATTTCCTTGCTGTATCGCTAAACTAAAGTAAAGTAAACTAAACTTAAGTACTTGGAGTGGAGGAAACCAAAGTGACTGATAATACCAAATTTGCTAGATCTTCAAAGACATTGGTGTATTTTATACTGTAAATACGATATTAAAATGTGTAAAAGAGTGTGTCATGTAGGAGTGAAAAACAGGTCAGAAGGTGTATTCTGTAATTGTGTTGGATTAGAAGGAGGGGGAGATGGTGATGAACTTTACTGTGGCATTTGACAATGGCATCCATTCAATCACTCAGGGGAAAGAGAGGAGTTGCATATTGGATCGAACCATAATATAATCCAGGTGATGGATAATTTCCCGAGAAGGTGAGAGGTTAATTAGTTACAGGAATAATCCCAGGTTTACCGGAATGTTACCTGGATTTTAAGGTATTGCCTACAAGGTGAGGGCCGCACAGTGGTGCAGCGGTAGAGTTGCTACCTTACAGTGCCAGAGACCCGGGTTCGATCCTGACATTGGGCGCTGTCTGTACTGAGTTTGTATTCTCCCTGTAACTGTGTGGGTTTTCTCCGGGTGCTCCAGTTTCCTCCCACACTCTAGTGCAGACCTGTAAATTATTTGGCTTCAGTAAAGTTGTAAATTGTCCCGTAGTTTGTAGGATAATGCTAGCGTATGGGGATCGCTGGTTGGCGTGAACTTGGTGGGTCGAAGGGCCTGGTTCCACGCTGTATGGCTACAATTAAGAGAAGTTGGATGAACTTGCATGCAGTTCTGGTCGCCACAATTCAGGAAGGATGTGGAGTCTTTGGAAAGGGTAAAGAAAAAGTTTACCAGAATCCTGCCTGGATTAGAAGCTATTAGCTCCAGGGAGAAGTTGGACAGACTTGGACTGTTTTCTCTGGAGCGCTGAAGGTTGAGGTGTGACCTGATAGAAGTATATAAAATTATAAGAGGCATAGACATAGTAGACAGTCAGAAACTGTCTCCTAGAGTGAAAGTGTCAAACACTAGGGGACATGGATTTAAGGTGAGAGGGGGAAAACTTAAAGGAAATGTGTACGACAAGTTGTTTACACAAAGGGTGCTGGGTGCTTGGAACATGCTGCCAGGATGGTGGTGGAGGCAGATACGATAGTGGCGTTTAAGAGGCTGTCTGATAAGCACATGGAAATTGAGGAAATGAAGGGAGATGGATTATGTGCAGGTAGATGTGATTACTTCATCTTGGCATCGTGTTCGTCATGGACATTGTGGGCCAAAGGGCCTGTTCCTGTGCTGTACTGTTCTATGTTCTAAAACATGCCACCAAATTGTTTGCACTATTTGGTGGGCTTTAAGCTTGCTTGCTGTGGTGTGGCTTTTACAAGTGGAAGGGCCAGGAGGTTTAGGTCGTGCTCCAGTGAGGCCCCTGTTTGCCGACTGCTTTCACAGGCTTGTGTCTGTAGTATTGCACGATAGATTGTTGCTGCCCGATTTGGCCACTGATCTTACTTTCTCTGTGTGGGATTTTAACCAAGGCTGTTTCCCTTCAGCTGCAAAGAAGTTCTTTAACTCCTTCACTGGCACTACTTAATTTATGCCAACTTTGACTTTAGTTAACTCTAAAGGAGGGGATAATAAATGATTGGGCGTCTACCTATTGTAAACTTTAGACCACCTGGGAGCATTTAGCATGGTCAAAAAGAAAAAGACTCCTGCGCTACTTCAACGTAGGCAAGGATACTATGTTGAGTTGGCCTCTTTCCACATGTCTGCCACAATGCATAAAACTCTTCATTTATTAGCTCCCTTTCCCATTCCCATGCTGACATGGTCTAAAGAACGGTCTTGACGCAAAACATCACTGATTCCTTTTCTCCAGAGATGCTGCCTGACCCACTGATTTACACCTGCAATCTGTGTCTATCATGGGTGTAAACCTGCATCTCCAGTTCCTTCCTACCCATACTGACCTTTCTGTCCTTGGCCTCCTCCACTGTCAGTGGGAGACCACACGTAAAATGGGGAAAGATCACCTCATATTTCACACGGGCACCTTACAACCCACCTTACATCCCTCTTTCCCCCTCCCTCTCCCACCCTAGTTGTCCTACCAGTTCCACTGTTTACATCCCAATATCCCTTTGTCTTCACCTCTTCCACAGTCAACAACGGTCTATTATGGATTCCACGGTTCCACCCTTCTTTGGTGATCTTTTGTCGGCCCAGATATTTTCTGGCCTTCACCTCCCTCCAGTTCCCCCGACTGAGCTGTGAAAGGCGGTAGTTAAGGCAGGTACAATAACAACATTTAAAAGACACTTGGAGAAGTACATGGATAGGAAAGGCATAGAGGGATATGGGCCAAACACGGCCAAATGGGCTAATCTAGTTGGGGCATCTTGGTCGCCGTGGACAAGTTGGTCTGAAGGATCTGTTAATGTGCAGTATGACTCTATGACTCTATAGCTCATTTTGTGTAGCATGTTTCAGCACTATTCATTGAGGAATTTCAGTTCCTCAAAATGGTTAAAACAATAAATAACAGTCTTTATTTTGTTGTGTACGAACTCAGATTAATACTTGAACAAGAGGCCCACAAATTTCACACGAACAGCTCATCACAGCTGAAACAACTGTAATGGAATTGGTTGGATGAATGTTAGGCAGAGCAATGTTATCTTGCCTCGATCTCATTATTCCAAGGGATCGCCGCAGTTGCCTTGGCAAGTGGCGTGACACAGTGGCACACCTGGTGGAGCTGCTGCTTCAAAGCGCCAGAGACCCTGATTCGAACCTGACCTCGGGTGCTGCCCGTGTGGAGTTTGCACGTTCTATCTATAGGTTTCCTCCAGATGCTCCAATTTCCCGCCACATCCCAAAGACATGTGGCTTTTAAGAATAATATTCCATGATAATTTGCTTGTAATTAGAAGGTTGAGAAAGTGGGATAGCATTGAACTAGCGTGAACAGGTGATCATTGGTCAGCGTGGACTCATTAGGCTGAAGGGCCTGTTTCCATGCTGTATCTTTAACCTAATTTAAGTTAAACAGGTGAACAAGGCTGTCTTATCTGAAAAACAGCACCTCCATGAGAAGTACTTCACACAAGTGTTAACCAAGACTGGGGGGCTCCAGTCCCAAAGTGGGAAGTGAACTTAGAAAACCTGGCTAGGAAGATCTAAACCAAACTGACATGAGCATTATTAGCATAACTTTCAGGTCCCTCGTCACAGAGTCAAGAGATGTATCACACCATCAGGCCAATGAACAAAAATAATAACCAAGTTTCGGATATTCCAAAAAGCAGCAGGTGTAGGTACAAGAAACTCCAGATGCTGGTTTATTAAAAAAAGTCATAAAATGCTCGATTAACTCAGCAGGACAGGCAGCATCACTGGAGAATATGGATAGGTGACATTTCTGGTTAGGACCCTTCTTCAGACTGATTGTGGTGGTAGGAGGTTGGAAGAGTGGAGGAGCAGAACAAAGCTTAGCGAGTAATAGGTGGATACAGGTGAGGATGGTTTTTGATAGGCAGATGATTCGACAAATGTCAAGGAGAAAAGATAAAAGGTGTGAGATAAAGATTTATTCTAATTCAGCTACACTGACTGCTTAATCCCATTGTGATATTGTGTCTGAAGAAGGGTCCTGACCTGAAACTTCACCTACCCATGTTCTCCAGAGATGCTGGGTCCGTCAGGCAGTGGGTCAGGCAGCATCTCTAGAGAAAAGGAATAGGTGACGTTTCAGGTTGAGACCCTTCTTCAGTCAGAGACTGAGAGTCAGGGAGGGGAAAACTAGAGGTATGTGAAGGTACAGAACAAAGCAGATCCTGCATCAGTGGAAAGGTGGAGCCGACAATGGTCCATTGTTGGCTGGGAACGAGGACCCGCTGAGTTACTCCAGCACCTTGTGTCCTTTTGTGGCAAATTACAGCACAGATCTATAGAATAATTTGCATCCCACTGAAATAACTTTACATTTCGACACAAGTATTTGAACTTATGGACTGTGCTTTTAAAATTGGAAACTGAAAGAAATGGAAAGCCCTAGAGGCATGCTCGTGGTGTATGTTCATCACTGGCTCTATACTTATTTTCACACTGTTGAATTTGATATTACGCTGCAGCCATTGCAATAGCAATCACCTTTATAGTTTCCGCACTGTACCTGCCAAGTCCTTAAGCATTTCCAATGCAGTGTTTAGCAGCGCCTTTAAGCCAGGCTTCCTTAGGTGTAAGGTGAGTTGATCGAACAGTCGGAAACATGTATAATAACACTAAAGAAAGGCTATGATTGGGCTCGGGAAGAACTGTCTTCTAAGAACAAAGCGATTTTGGATTTCAGAGACTGCATCTCATTAGCCCGAAGCTACACACAGCTGAGATCTGTGTTCTTTCGCCTACACATCTAATGGAGCATTGAGTATAGAGTATCTCATTTATGCAAAATGCCTGTGACAGCTTAGTGTCCCATATCATCAGCACATTTCTAAGAAATAGGATATAGCTTTTAGTTAAATCTTTCTTTTTTTTTAATTGCCTCAGTGATTATGTTCTGCTGAAGTGTATGTTAGCACTGTAACCCATTGCTTGCGCGTACAAAATAAACTCATAAAGAACAATGTAATGGTAAGATCTGGTTTTCCCATTTCATTTTGTGCCCTCACATTAATATGGTGAAGGTGCTGTGGGCAGTGAGTGTTTACTGGAGACTGCTGTAATGGTCGCAGTTTAACACGCTGTGAAGTGGGTCACAAATCGATTTGTGAAATTGTTTTCTTTTCACTGCAGGAGATGACACATTCATGGCCTCCTCCCCTAACTGCGATACACACACCTGGCAAGGCTGAGACAACCAAGTTCCCGATCCCAAGCAAGGTAGGGATTTGCCACGGGGCAGGCACCGACAAGGGGTGGGGAGCCTCGAAAAAGACAACTCTCTTGAACACGACCTGGCTCAAAAATAAAACCTGGTTGCACCTACCAGGGCAGAAAAAACAGAGGTTAACAATAAAATGGAGGTTTACAGTTTACGGGGAAGATAAATAATTGCATGACAGAGTAGACTTGATGGGCCAAATAGCTTAATTCTGCTCCTATGATGTTTGTACATGATAAAAGCCAGTGTGCGCTTTAGACTTTAGAGATACAGCATGGAAACAGGCCCTTCGGCCCACCAAGTCCGCGCTGAGCAGCGATCACCCCATATACTAGCATTATCCTACACACTAGGGACAATTTACAGAAGCCAATTAACCTACAAACCCGAACATCTTTGGAATGCCGACATACAGATGAGAATCTTAAAGTATACTTTAGTTTAGTTTAGAGATACAGTGTGGAAAGAGACCCTTCCACAACCTAGTCCACGGAGACCAGCGATCACCCCGTACACTAGAACTATCCTACACGATAGGGACAATTTACACCAAAATCAGATATATGTTCAGCCTAAGGATATGATATCTCTTGAGCAACCTTCACCAAATGTTAATGGTTCATGGATCAAATGGAGCTATCAAGGCTGATGGAGATAGAAGATAGACACAAAATGCTGGAGTAACTCAGCGGTCTGTGGAATTCTCTGCCTCAGAGGGCAGTGGAGGCAGGTTCTCTGGATTCTTTCAAGAGAGAGCTAGATAGGGCTCTTAAAAATAGCAGGGGAGTCAGGGGATATGGGGAGAAGGCAGGAATCGGGTACTGATTGGGGATGATCAGCCATGATCACATTGAATGGCGGTGCTGGCTGCTAAGGGCCAAATGGCCTACTCGTGCACCTATTGTCTAATGTCTATTGTCTATTGGGACAGGCAGCATCTCTGGAGAGAAGGAATGGATGGCATTTCGGGTCAAGACCCTCTTCAGACTGAGAGTCAGGGGACAGGGAAATTAGAGATATGGAAGGATGAGGTGTGAAAACAGCAGGTCAAAGCAGATGATTCTCAAAGAAATGTAAAATTGTTCATTGTTGGCTTTGGGGAAGGTAAAATTGAGGCATACAAACAGTAAAATCAATAAGGAAGACAGTGAAATTGGTTACTTGGGAATTATTTATTTTGTTGGGTATATGAGAAATGCAGAGAAAATTATGCAAAGATAGGCGAGAGGAATTCTTGTGCAGAGCATCAAGTCATTAATTCACAGAGCACGCTGGATTGCTGGCTCGTTTCCTAAATCCATGTTCCCATCTCCTATGGTTGAGTTGTATCTGGCAATATAACTACAGAGTCACTGCACCCCCAGGCAACTCATTGTGTCCATAATGCTTTGAGATTAAAATAAAGAGTTGCATTTATGAACCATTCCATAACTTCGGCTGGCCCCAAAGCAACTTTACAGCTAATAAACCACCTTTTAAAGTGTGGTCACTGATGTAGTGTGAGAAATCTGGCAGCCAAAGTGCCTATGGTATAATTCCAGAAACAGCAATGAGATAAGGTGTCAGAGTAAACAATTTTTACTGACATTGTTAGAGGAATAAATATTGGCCATGTTACAAAAGAGAGCGGCCTTGGCCTTTATGATTAGTATCTTTGTTTCCACTTGATGGCAGAGACAGGATTTTATGTCAACAGCCTTTTGGTATTGGCATTGGTTTATTATTGTCACCTGTACTAAGGTACAATGAAATGCTTTTGTTTGTGTGTTATCCAATTCAATCAAATCATACAATATCAAGCTGTACACAACTACAACAAGAGGTTTTTTTTCGAGTCATTCAGCATAGAAACAGGCCCTCTGGCTCAACTTGCCCACACTGACCAACAAGCCTCATCTACATTTGTTCCACCTGCCTACATTTGCCCCACATCCCTCTAAACCTATCCATGTATCTGCCCAAATGTTTATTAAATTATGTGATAGTACCTGCCTCAACTACCTCCTCAGTGGAAAAGACTGTGCATTTAATCAATCTATTACTTTCATAATTTTGTATATCTCTATAAGATCACCCCTAATCCTCATGCGCTCCATGGAAGAAAGTCCTAGACTGCACAACCTCTCCCTCTTGCTCAGGCCCTCGAGTGCTAGCAACATCCTTGTACATAAGAATAAATAATCGCCATAAATAAGTGCAAAGATAAAAACACCAGAGTGCAGAACACAGTGTTGCTGAGAAAAAGTCCATGTCTGCAATGAGGTTGATTGGAAGATCGGGACTATACACTAGTCTATGGGAGGATGGTTCAGTAGTTCGTTAACAGCAGGGTAGTAGGTATTCCTGAGTCTGGTGGTATGTGTTTTCAAAGTATCTTCTGTATCTTCTGCCCAAAGGGAGAGGGGGGAAGACGAAATGGTTGGGGTGAAAAAAGGTCTTTGATTATGTTAGCTCCTTTCTCGAGGAATCCCTGACAGTGTTGCATTCATTTAGTTCCTGGATCGTACCCGAATTGGTACTAGCAACAATTCTACCCATGAATTCTGAAGGCTCAACATTGCTGCCTCACAGCACCAGAGATCTGGGTTAGATCCTGAATCCCGTGTGAAGTTTCCACGTTCTCCCTGTGACCACGAGTTTCACCAGGTTAATTCCCAGGATGGCGGGACTGTCATATGTTGATAGAATGGAGCGGCTGGGCTTGTATACTCTGGAATTTAGAAGGATGAGAAGGGATCTTATTGAAAAATAAGATTATTAAGCGTTTGGACACGCTAGAGGCAGGAAACATGTTCCCGATGTTGGGGGAGTCCAGAACCAGGGGCCACAGTTTAAGAATAAGGAGTAAGCCATTTAAAATGTAGATGAGGAAAAACTTTTTCACACAGCGGGTTGTGAATCTGAGGAATTCTCTGCCCCAGAAGACAGTGGAGGCCAATTGTCTGGATGCTTTCAAGAGAGAGTTAGATAGCAAGTCAGGGGATATGGGGAGAAGGCAGGAACAGGGTGCTGAATGTGGATGATCAGCCATGGTCACAGTGAATGGCGGTGCTGGCTTGAAGATTCGAATGGCCTACTCCTCCACCTATTGTCTATTGTCTGGGTCGACTGGATAGACTCGGCTTGTACTCGCTAGAATTTAGAAGATTGAGGGGGGATCTTATTGAAACTTACAAAATTCTTAAGGGGTTGGACAGGCTAGATGCAGGAAGATTGTTCCCGATATTGGGGAAGTCCAGAACAAGGGGTCATATTTTAAGGATAATTTGTAGGACCGAGATGAGAAAAACATTTTTCACACAGAGAGTGGTGAATCTGTGGAATTCTCTGCCACAGAAGGTAGTTGAGGCCAGTTCATTGGCTATATTTAAGAGGGAGTTAGATGTGGCCCTTGTGGCAAAAAGGATCAGGGGGTATGGAGAGAAAGAAGGCAGGTAGAGGATGCTGAGTTGGATGATCAGCCATGATCATATTGAATGGCAGAGCAGGCTCGAAGGGCCAAATGGCCTACTCCTGCACCTATTTTCTATGTTTCTATGTCTATTGTCCATTGTCTATTGTCACGTGGGTTTCCTCTGGGTGCTATGGGTTTCATCCCAAATCCCAAAGACGTGTGGGTTTTGTAAGTTAATTGGCCTCTGTAAATTGCCCCAAGTGGATGAGACAGTGGGATAACATAGAACTAGCGTGAATGGGTGATCAATGGCCAACATGGACTCAGTGGACCGAAGCATTGCATGCTCTATCGCTAAAAATCTTTAAAACTCACTCGTTGATTTAAGCCATTCATTGCTAAGTATAATTTGACTTCTTTTTCTCATATATAGCTTTTTTTTTTAACCAATTTCAAGACATACTCATCTTCCATTTGTCACTGTAGAAAAAGGTATATGGAAATCCCTTTCATAATGCGTAGGCAGCTTGGCCTTTTTAGTAATAGCTACTGCATTAAACGCTGCAGAGACATTGTTTGGATGACATAAAATGTGATTCTTTCATCAGCCACATTCTATCATCCTGATCTTTTACTCTTTCTGTTAGAAATGTGTGTTTAGTTCCGAGTCGTCCAGCTAATTAGCTGACACTGGCAAAGCAACACAATGCCATTGTGTTCTGCCTAATTGCTTTTGTATTATCAGTCATTAATTTCTGTAATCTCTCCGTGTTAAAGTTAAATGAATAAATTCTTACCTATCTTGGCTCACATTGTGTCATTCGGGATTCTGCTCTGATCTCGTGTTCTTTGTTTTATAGGATTCTCAGCATCTAACCTCTGGCTACAATGGACAAAGTAGGTCAAGTCTTATAGTCATTTTTGAAAGCAATTTAATGCTCTGCCTGTAATTAAACTTAACATTGGAATGTTAATTGCATGCTCCTGATTCTCTGATGATGGAAGGATTATTTCCCCATGATGAAGGATTATTTGTTGGGGCATGTTAACAGTTGATATTAACAGTCAGTGTCAAAACTGTAGACAGATTCTAGGTAAAACAATAACAGGGGCCTGACACTAAAAAAAAATAAAACCACAAATAATGCCAGGGAAACTCAGTGGGTTTGGCAGCATCCCTGGAGGACATGGATAGGTGATGTTTTGGGTTTGGACCCTTCTTCAGACTGAAGATTCAGGCAGAATGTGCTGGAGTAACTCAGCGGGTCAGTCAGCATCTCTGGAGGAAAGGAATAGGTGACGTTTTGGGTCGAGACCCTTCTTCAGACTGAGTGTCAGGGGAGAGGGAAACTAGAGGTATGAAAAGGGGCAGAACAAATTAGCCAGCACCGATGACTCAGGAATGGAGGAGCCCACAATGGTCCATTGTTGGCTGTGAATGAGGTGATAATGAAGGGGTATGAGCAGGGAAACGAGTAAGGTGACTAGGAGATGATTTAGGCCGCTAGAAGAAGGGACCTGACACGAAACGTCACCTACCCATGTTCTCCAGAACTTGAACAGGCAACGTTTCGGGTCAAGACCCTTTGTCAGATTGATTGTAGGGGGAGAAAGCTGGAAAACAGATGGAGGGTGTGACAAATCCTGATAGACAGATACACGTGTTAAGGGAATCTATTATAAGATGAGTCTGAAGAAGGATCATGACCCGAAATGTTACCTATCCATATTCTCCAGAGATGCTGCCTGACCCGTTGAGTTACTCCAGCACTTTGTGTCTTTTTATTTGTAAACTAGCATCTTTATTTCCTCGTGCCTGACACCCTTAATGTTTACCTTTCAGAACGATGCGATGTGCAAGGAAAGCCTCCGACCAAGTCTGCCCCGCAAAAATCGTGAGTACAACTTGCTGATTCTTTCTTTCAAAAGCTCACTCGCTTTGTCCGGGACCAAAGCTGGGCGCAAGTGTGAAGGACCTGGGTGCCCAGCGGCACAGTGGTGATGCCGTAGACTTGCTGCCTTACAGCGGCAGAGACTTGGGTTCGATCCTGATGATGCGGGTGCTGTTTGTATGGAGATTGTATGTTCTACCTGTGACTGCATGGGTTTTCTACAGGCTCTCCAGTTTCCTCCCAAACTCCAAAGAAGTGCAGGTTTGTAGGTTAATTGGTTTCGGTAAAATTGTAAATTGTCCCTGGTGTGTAGGATAGTGCTAGTGTACAAGGTGATCGCTGGTCGGCACAGACTTGCTTGGCTGAAGTGCTTATTTTCATGCTGTACAGCTCTATGACTCTGACACCCAGTGTGAAGGGACAATTAGAAACAGACATTAAATATTCCCACTGCCAGCGATATCCGTCGCAATGAACATTATGCATATATTTTAAAAAGCTCACATCAAGCCCTACCCTTCCAACTAGCCAGCTCACAAGTCAGTTGCTCAAGTTAATTAACTTTGAATGACAGATAACCTAGCTAAGGATTATCAGCAAGCTTTCACTGGCGATTTTCCCCATACAAGCAGGTACAATTTGGACAGACGTGTTGATAGGAAGGGCTTAGAGAGCTGTGGGCAAAATGCAGGCTAATAGGACGAGCCCACTATGCCAGTTTGATCGGCAGGGACAAGATGGGCGGAAGGGCCTGTTGCTGTGCTGTATGGCTCAATGATTCTCCGATTGGCATGTCTTTTAAATTTATTATCCCCATTTGCCAATCTCTCCACAGCTTCACTTTTCCCCTCTCTGTTAAGTCTGAATGTCTCCATCTCAACACTGCTCCAAACTGTCCGATTATTTTGTTTAGTACAATGTCAGATTTTTACTGGCTGCAGTCTTGTGTGATGTTCTGTTTACCTTTGCAATATTAATGGTGCTCCAAAATTAATAGGATTAGGAGAAAATAGAACACCCCTTAAACTAACAAGCCCTTGTATGGACTTTTGGCTCAACACTAGTGCAGTTGTTAAAGCTACTACCTCACAGTGCCAGAGACCCGGGTTTGATCCTGACTTCGGGCGTTGCCTGTGTGGGGTTTGCAGGTTCTCCCTGTGCCTATATTGGTTTCCTTCTCGTGCTCCATTTTCCTCCCACATCCCAAAGGTTTTATAGGTTAATTGTCCTTTGTACATGACCCCCTTGTGTGTCGGGTATGAAAGAGAAAGTGGAATAACATAGAACTATTGTGATTGGTCATCAATGGTCAACGTGGACTCAGTGGGCCGAAGGACCTGTTTCCATGCAGTATCTCTAAACTAAATTAAAGAGAGGGGAGAAATGCAGAGGAAAAATAAAATTGGATGATGTGACTAGGGCAATGGATTTGCAAAGGTACAATGGCATACAAGAACCAGTAGTTGGCTTTTAATCAGAATACTCATTCACAAGATAGAGTCATACAGCGTGGAAACTGGCCCTTCAGCCCAACTTGCCCATGCTGACAAAGATGACCAATTACACTAGTTCCACCAGCCCATATTTAGCCGATATCCCTCTAAACATTTCCTATCTGTCCAAATGTCCTTTAAATAATGTTATAGTAACTGTTTAACTTCCTCCGCTGGTATATGACTTGAACAAAATTTTTGAGCAGACCAAGCAGCATCTGTGAGGGAAATACCTCCATGTGTGACATGGTAATGAATTCAGCCCATTATATCCGTGCCAGACTCCATCCAGCAGAATAATACCACCAATCCACTCCCATTTTCCTGAATGTTACAGTTTTCAGGCTCTGATACTATCTTCTCGATGGCAGGAGTGAAAAGTGGCAAGGGTGGTGTGGGCATCTGATTGAGGCAGCGATTTTTGTTGATCCTTCGGTGGGTCAATACCCGTGATGGACTGGGCAATGTTTACCACTTTTTGCAACCTTCTTCGTTCCTGGCCGTTTGAGTTCCCAAACAAGGCCATGATGTAACTAGACAACATGCTCTCTACTGTCCACCTGTAGAGTATTTGTCAAATACCAAATCTCCTCAACCTCTAAGGAGGTGGAGCCTATGTAAGGTTTTCATTATGATCGCATCAATGTGCTGGGTCCAGGAGAAATCTTCAGAGATATACATGCCTGGGAACTTGAATTTTTTTAACTCTCTCCACCACCATCCTGTTGGTGAAGACATGTTTGTAGTTCCTCTTCTAAAGACAACAATTGGTTCCTTGGTCTTACTGACGTTGATAACACGGTTGTTGTTCTTTTACCATTCGATCTCCCTCCTATACTCTGACTCATCATCATCTGTAATTCATCCAACAATGGTGGTGTCATCAGCGAATTTAATGATGGAGTGGGAACTACGTCCAGCCACACAGTTATGGGTCTAGAATGAGAAGAGCAGGGGGCTAAGCACACAATCTTGAGGTGCTCCTGGAAGTGTTGCTGCCAATTCATACAGATTATGCTCTGTTGATGAGCTGGTCAAGGACTGCGCTGCGAGGGGTAGTGGTGGAAGCAGATATGATAGTGGCGTTTAAGAGACGTACAGTGCCATTCATAATGTTTGGGACAAAGATTCATCATTTATTTATTTGCCTCAGTACTCCACAATTTGAGATTTGTAATAGAAAAAAATCACGTGGTTTAAGTGCACATTGTCAGAATTTTAATAAAGGCAATTTTTATACATTTTGGTTTCACCATGTAGAAATTACAGCATTGTTTATACATAGTCCCCCCATTTCAGGGCACCATAATGTTTGGGGCACAGCAGTGTCATTTAAGTGAAAATAGTCATGTTTAGTATTTTGTTCCATATCCTTTGCATGCAATGACTGCTTGAAGTCTGCGATACATGGACATCACCAGTTGCTGGGTGTCTTCTCTAGTGATGCTCTGCCAGGCCTGCATTTCAGGCATCTTTTGCTTATGCTTCTTTTGGGGGCAAGTTCCCTTCAGTTTTCTCTTCAGCATATAAAAGGCATGCTCAATTGGGTTCAGATCGGGTGATTGACGGCCACTCAAGAATTGACAATTTTTTAACTTTGTAAACATCCTTTGCTGCTTTGGCAGTATGTTTGGGATCATTGTCTTGCTGTAGAATGAACCGCCGGCCAATGAGTTTTGAGGCATTTGTTTGAACATGAGCAGATAGGATATGTCTATACACTTCAGAATTCATTATGCTACTACCATCAGCAGTTGAATCAGCAATGAAGATATGTGAGCCAACACCTTCAGCAGCCATACATGCCAGGCCATAACATCCCCACCTCCGTGTTTCACAGATGAGATGGCATGCTTTGGATCTTTGGCAGTTCCTTCCCTCTTCCATACTTTGCTCTTGCCATCACTCTGATATAAATTAATACTTGTCTCATCTGTCCACAAGATCTTCTTCCAGAACTGTGGTTGCTCTTTTAAGTATTTCTTGGTAATCTGTAACCTGGCCATCCTATTTTTGCTGCTAACCAATGGTTTGCATCCTGCAGTGTAGCCTCTGTATTTCTGTTCATGAAGTCTTCTGCGGAAGGTGGTCATTGACAAATCCACACCTGAAGTGTGTTTCTGAACTGTTGGACAGGTATTTGAGGATTTTTCTTTATTATCGAGGAAATTCTCCTGTCATCAGCTGTGGAGGTCTTCCTTGGCCTGTTAGTCCCTTTGCGATTAGTAAGCTCACCAGTGTTCTCATTCTTCTGAATGATGTTCCAAACTGGTGATTTTGGTAAGCCTAAGGTTTGGCTGATGTCTCTAACAGTTCTTGATTCTCATAATGGCTTCTTTGACTTTCATTGGCACAACTTTGTTGGTAAACAGCAATAAAAGTTTCTAAAGGTGATGGAAAGACTGGAGGAAAGACTAGGTGTTGAAAGCTCTCTTATACCTGCATTACGGAGGCAATTAAACACACATGAGCAATGACAAATGCCTGTGAAACCATGTGTCTCAAACATTATGGTGCCCTGAAATTGGGGACTATGTATAAACACAGCTGTAATTTCTACATGGTGAAACCCAAATATATAAACATTAATAAAATCTGACAATGTGCACTTTAACCAGGCAAATAAATAAATGATGGGTCTTTGTCCCAAACATTATGGAAGGCACTGGTCAAAGGCACATGGATATGCAGGGAATACAGGTGCATGGATCATGTGCTGGAGTAACAGCGGGTCAGGAAGCATCTCTGGAGTAAAGGAACAGGTGACATCTTGGGTATGAAACCCTTCTTCAGACACAGGCAGAGGAAATTAATTTATTTTGACATCATATTCAGCAGGGATATTGTGGGCCGAAGGGCCTGTTCCTCTGCTGTACTGTTCTATGTTCTATGGAGGCAGCGTGGGTGTGGAAGCTGCCTCCACTGATGTGGAAGCAGCAGCAACAATCGAGGCAGCATCTGAAATTGTAGCACACAAAGAGATGTTCGGACGGGTGGTGAAGAAACCTGATGAAGGAAGTAGATTTTGAGGAGCTTCTTAATATCGGACAAAGATGTGGAAAGGCAGAGAGCTTAATGTGAGACACTCCACAGCATAGGCCATTGGCAGCTGCCAGCGTGATTGGCAATGGTGCAATGATAAATATGGGAAGCACACACAATGCCAGAACTGACAGCAGAGATTGCCAGGATTCAACTAGACTTAAAAAGCTTAACACCAGCCTAGACAGAAGATTCCATTTGATTGCTGAACTCAATTTTTTACACCATCAGTAGCATACTGTGGCGGTGGAATCTGAGACGGAGTGTCAGATAGGGAGAGTACTTTGTAACTTTAGAGCAAATGTTACCTGAACCAGAAGGGAAAGATTTAATAGGAACCTGAAGGGCAATTTATTCATACAGAGGGTGGTGGGTGCATGGAACGAGCTGCCAGAGGGAATGGCTGAGGCAGGTAATAAAACAACATTCAAGACATTTAAGGTAGACATAAATGCTGGAGAAACGCGCAGCAGGTGCAGCAGCATATATGGAGTGAAGGAAATGGGCAACGTTTTGGGCTGAAACCCTTCTTCAGACTGATGTAGGGTAGGGGGGGGGGGGGGGGGGGATGGGGTAGAAGAAAGGTAAAAGGAAGAGGGGGAGCCCCAGGGCTGAGGGAAAGCTGCGAAGGGGACGAGACAGCAAAGGCTACTGGAAATTGGTGAATTCAGTGTTTATGTCACCAGGGTGCAGACTGCCCAAGCGGAATATGAGGTGTTGCTCCTCCAATTTCCGGTGGTCCTCACTCTGGCCATGGAGGAGGCCCAGGACAGAAAGGTCGGATTCAGAATGGGAGGGGGGAGTTGAAGTGCTGAGCCACCGGGAGATCAGGTTGGTTAATGCGGATAGGAAAGGAAAGATTTAGAGGGA